>NW_028297110.1:6477987-6830381 GCF_055798465.1 Pogonomyrmex barbatus | reverse complement strand
CTCTTCCCCGCGCTCTCCATTCCCCCCGCACACCCGCATCCCCCCCCTCGAGCTCCTAGGTTAGAACCGGCCAAGTATACCTACTGGAAATCTTGCCGCGGAGCAGCATCCGAACTTCTCCGAATCATATCAAATCTAGTCAGAGATAAAAAGATTTCCTTATTTCTTGGAAGCGGTGGTGGCTTGATTGTCGCTCATGATTCGCGGCCCTCACTTCAAGAAATCTTGCCTATAAATATATATATATATATATATATATATATATATATATATATATATATTGTCGCGCTTGCGACGGGCACACGCACAGACCGCGCAGCAAGGAAGGAAGAAACGAATTTTAAGAAACGTAGGAATATATATTTATTATTTTAATATACATGAGAACACTCTTTTACAAGAACACTCTTTAATAATAATAGAATTCACAGCGACATGACTTTAACTCGCGCGCCGCGCCGTCGACTCTATCACAACAACACTTGACAACCGTTTCATGACTGCGTTGGCAAGGAACGATCTTCAAGTTAGAAATCGATGTGAGGGTAATGCCGAGGCTCCCTTCTCTTCGAAATTGTCGTCCCGACAATTCCAGGGAAACTCTCTCGCAGAAAAAGCTTTTTCTTCCATGGTGAAATTCTTAGGGAATCTGTCGGTTTCCTGCTCTACTCCCCCCCCCCGTACTGCTGCTGCAGATTATCGAGTGCCGAACCAGAGTACCCAACTTCATCCTTCCCAGAAGTCCCGTGCCGCTGCGAGGTCATCTTTTCTCTTCTTTTTTTTTCTTGATGTTTCTTCATCTTGTGCTTGTGTCTTGTGCACTTCTCTCTTGAATCTTCAGATAAAAAGGGAGGGGAAAGCTTCCGTGAGTACGAATATAACCAGTTCTAACCCAGGAGCTCCGAGCGGAGTGCAGGTGTGCGGGATGACTCGGAGACGCGGGGTAAAGGAGAGGGGATAACTGGTAGGCGCGGGAAAGGAGGAATGCTTTGTCGATGATCCTTTGGAATGTACTTTTGTCTGGAAACTGTCCCCTCTTTTTTATGAAAATCACATCGAAACATTGCCAAACACCCCCTAATTTGGAGCGGAGACTTAACTCGGAATATTATTTTATTTTAAAATAGGAAATAGGTTTATTTTGATTGAAATCATATTTTTAAGCGTGAAAACGTTTTTTATTCACAATTTTGTTATATCGTCTTTTTTTCATACATACAAAAACTAAAGCTAACAGTTCGCAATCGATGAGTTAATGCCTATCGAAGATATCGCTATTGCGTGGCTAGCGATATCTTCGATAGGCGTATCACGTATGGTACTTTCTCGAGATTTGTTATAAGATTTGTTATAAAATTTGTTGTATAATAGACGCAATGTTAGAGAATCGCGTATACTTGACATTGATCGTATCAATGAGTTTGTCTAGTTGATTGAACGTTACATCAATACATTCGGCGAGATTAAACATACGGCGTAACATTGATTCAACCATCATAATACGTACGTTGGAAGATTCAAAATGTACGAGTGTAACATCGTTTATCATGCAAACTCGGACTGTTAACAGTCCGACGCTTATAAAATTGTCTTTGTAATTGTTTCGTAGCAATTTCGTAGATATTCCATTGTTGCTCATGGCACGTGTTCTTTCCATGTTTCGAGAGACAGTCGATTTAACTTCTGTCCTCGATGATCTCCTAGGACGATATCCACGTAGCTCGTTGGGCCAACATTGATTCCAATTTCCAGACTTGAAACCCGTAGCCGTCAGTTTGTAACGTCTACTCAGTAAGCGCACCGTGCGACGCTCTACCGAAATGTTGTGTAACAGAAATTAAGTACATAATGCGTAATGTTACAAAAAGAAAAAAAAGAAGATGTCGAACTTACGCATTACGTTCCTTCTTCGTTTCACCATCGTACAGTGCGTTGCTTCCTTTGGCGGAGTGCGATCAGTCCTCCGTCATTCGTTTATACGAACGATCAACACGCAATGTGCGTGTTGATCGCTCGTATAAACGAATGACGGAGGACTGATCGCACGAGCACAAATTTTGACACGGCAGAGCGTTAATCCTTCCTCTTTCGAAAGATGGAGTGGGCAAAAGATCCAATGAACAGCAATATTCTATTATAGTAGTATTTCGTGAACAGACATGTTATAGTGACCAAGAAGCAAAGGATCGTTCAAGTACAATTGCAGATAAGTAGGCAAACAAGGGGAGGGTCATAGGATTCTTCTGACTGTCGCTGAAGTAATTTTTTTCTCCTTGATCGGTAAGGATGGTTTTCCCCCTTGGCGATCGGGGAATGGTTTCCCCCTGGCGGTCATGGACCTGGCGATCGTGAGCCTGGCGGTCGAAGGTGGTTTCTTTCGGCATCTGCGGGGTCCGGTGGGAGGATGTCACGCGTCCTGTTTTTTAGGATGCCGCGGTTAGGCGCGCGTCCTGTTTTTCGCGGCGACAGGAAGGCGCGCGTCCTGTTTTTAGGATGCCGCGCGTTCTGTTTTTAGAATGTCGCGGTTAGACGGCGTCTTTTATGGGATTGGAAAGGATGCCGTCTTTTCGGGAAGATACCGCGGTTTGGCAGGATACAACGTCTTCGACGCTGCCTTAGAGTATATATATTTGACTAAGAATATCGACGACGTATCATTAGTTTGCGAGATGGAGAGGCAGTCTAAAATTCCGGAAAGTCAATTGAAGGATCCGGAAATAATAATGTTCTTAGACGAACCATTCGAGTTCTCGAGAGAGATGAAACGCGAGGTAGTGGAACAGGATAAACGCGCGATGACGATGGAATGGGAGAGACAACCGACGATCGAGCGGGAAGAGGAGGAGGAAGACGAGATATCGGCGGAAACCGATAGCGATGCGAGTTGATACGCACGATGTGGACGTCTACACATTCGATGATATGTAATTTGCGGCTGATGATGGCGTTTCTGTCTAGACATCTGGCGCTTCGTCGAGGAACGGAGCCGATCACGCGTATACGCGAGGCCGAGCGTATGAGGAACGCTATACGTATCGTCACCTACGTGTGGAATCGGAAAGGCCCGTTGAACTCGTTCTGTTTGAGGGAAAGCATGGGAAAGCATGGTTCGCTTCGTCGAGAATTCCGCGACGCCAGACGAACGCGCGTTGCTTATGGAGATCGAAATAGCGAAGGAGACTTCCTCGAGATGGATACGAGAGTATGGGAAGCATCTGGCGCATCTTAATATGGCGAGGAGGAGGAACCTCAATGACGAGATTTATGACAGCGATTTAGATGCGTTGTTCACGTCCTTGTCTGGAGACAAGGAGGATATTTACCGATTCGTTCAATATGTGATGAAGTTGGAGGGTGGACGACACTTCGAGACGAGATCTCCGGGCGAGAAGAGGACTGATTGCGAGTTGATTCAATTGTACGTGCACAACGTTAAGGATATAGTCAAGAAGAAGAAGCGCAACTGGTAGAAACATGCGAAATTGAAAGTTCAATTTTTTAACTCCACGTCGGATCGGAAGAAGGGGTTGGTGCGACAGTTGATAGATCGGGCCGCTGACGATCTGAGGAGAGTGCCCGGGGGTGCGCAGGGAAGCGAGAAGCATCAAGTGCGACAACGAGTAGGAATGTATTGCTATGAGGCTCGTGCGAATTATCGTGAAAAAGATCAATTGTAGTAGAGTGCGAATTTGCGCAAGTATATGACTATGTATAAAACTATATAAATATATTGTCGCACTCGCAGCGGGTTCACTCGCGTCACTTTCACGCAAGGAAAGGAAGAGACGGTTAGAAAAAAAAACACTCTTTATTAGCACTAAGCACGGGAGCGCTAACAAAAGCTTTTTACAGTTTAATAATAATTTGCTGTGACACAACTCAAACTTGCCGCGCCGACGACTCTCTCGCTAAAAACAACGCTTGATAACCGCTTGACGACCGCGTCGGCAAGGAACGATCCTCAGGTTGGAAATGTATGAGGGTAATGTCGAGCGGAACACCGCTCGGTCGTACCACTATCCCCCTCCTCTTCGAAATTGTCGTTCCGACAATTCCAGGGAACTCCCTCGCAGAAAAGTCGGCTTCTTCTTCCATGATGAGCTCTCTGGAAATTTGTCGGCTTCTTGCTCTATCCCGAGCTGCTGCTGCGGGTTATCGAGCGCCGAACCCAAACTTCATCCTTCCCGGAAGTTCCGTGCCGCTGCGAGGTCATCTTCCCTCTTCTTTCTTCTTCCGAGATGCTTCTTTATCTTGTGACTTGCGCACTTCTCTCTTGAATCTTCGGACAAAGAGGAGGAAACTTCCATGGACCCTTTCGTCCTTACGAACACTCCAAGTCCCCGCCTCGGCATTTGCCCTAAGTTCCTTGAAAAAAAACCACGGTTAAAAAAAAACACTCACCGAGGGCGAGGCGGACTTCTTAAAAAAAAAAGATTTCCTTAGCCGGATGTTTGGACAGATAATAGAAGATCTTCCTCTTAAAGTGAGGCCAACAAATTTCAAACAAGAAACACAAACATAAACAATATATATCTACTATACATAAACAATATATATCTATAAACATATCTACAGTATCTACTACTAAAGAACTTTTTTTTTTTAATTAATTATCCCACAAAAATGAAAAATGAAAAATGTACATATCTCTTTTTACACACTTACAGGCTCAATTCCGATTCTTTTCTTTTCCTCAAATGGAGCTAATCTATCTAAATGTACTACTTTATTTTTATGCCTTTTCGTTTTTCGAATGCAATAAACTACATCGTTCATTTTCCTAATTAACCTCATAAGGTTCTTCCCAACTATTTTGTAACTTGGGAGTCCTTCCTCGCATTCTTTGAGGATTATAAAACCAAACTTTTTGGCCAGGCATAAAAATTAGTCGCCTATCCTTCCGATCGTAATTCATTTTTATTCTTTGCGATTTTAAATTCATACGTTGACTCGCAACATTATGAATATGAATCATTCTCTCAATCTAAATGAATATCCTCCTTCTTGGAGAACATTACTGGTTTCAGGAGGAAAGCCACGAAGAAGATCTAACGGCAATCTTAATTCTGTATCCAAATTCAATTCTATAGGAGTAAAACCTGCGACCTCATGCTTAGAAGATCTGTAAGCTAATAATCCTAAAGGGACCCAACGATTCCAATCTCTCTGATTTTCTGAAACAAATTTAGACAATTTAACAAAGTCTGATGTTGTCGTTTCACCTGACCGTTAGATTGTGGATGAAGAGGAGTAGTGCGAGTTTTCTTTATTCCTAAAATTCGACATAACTCCTGAAACATTCGCGATTCGAAATTCCTATCTTGATTCGTATGTATTTCCAATGGCACTCCATGCCTAGATATTATCTGATTTATAAAGACTTTCGCCACCGTACAAGCTTTAATATTTCTCAGTGGAAAAGCTTCCATCCATTTTGAGAAACAATCAGTGACTACTAATAAATATTTATTCCCGGAAGAAGAAACCGGTAAGGGGCCTAAGGGGACATCCATCTGCACCCTCTCAAAGGGAGCACCTACATTATAAATCTGAAAAGCAGATTTTCCCTTTCCAACAGGATCTTTTCTAGCTACACAAACTTTACAGGTCCTGATCCAATGTTCTACATCTTGTTTGCATGTCGCCCAAAAGAAACGCTTCCGAATCTTTCAAGAGTTTTATTTACTCCAAAATGTCCTCCTGTAGAAGAATCATGTGCCTCCTCCAAAACCTGTTGCATCATTTTATGAGGAACAACAATTTGAAGAATAACAATTTTCAAATCAGGAGACTCCCATCTCCTACAAAGAACTCCATCCTTAATAATCAAAGAATCCCATTGAGACCAATAAATTTTCGAAGAAGCATTCCCGGAAATAATCTCATGTCGAAGATGGCATCTACCTATTTCCTTACTTCGAAGAATTTCAACAATCGAAGGATCTTCTAACTGCACTGACTGCCAATCCTTCGATTCCCTTCCCTTTAAAACTATCCTTTTTAAATATTCCCCTTTGTTTTCCTCCTCTCTTCTTTCCACTCTGGCGCAATAATTGCAGTCACTTTCCACATAGGGGCATCTTGATAATCCATCAGCGTTCTCATGCGATTTCCCTGCTCGATGAGAAATTTCAAAATTATATTGCTGAAGACGTTCCAACCAGCGGGTCAACTGACCTTCCAATTCCCTAAAAGACATCAACCAACGGAGAGAAACATGATCAGTTCTTATTAAGAATTCTCGTCCATATAAATAGTGATGAAAATTTTTCAAATTTTTCAACTATTGCTAACAACTCTCTTCAAGTTACACAATAATTTCTTTCGGTTTTACTCAAAACCCTACTAAAATAAGCAATTACTCTCTCCTTTCCTTCTTGCATCTGGGATAAAACAGCACCAATGCCATGATTCGAGGCGTCAGTATCCAAAATGAATTTTCCTGTCTCAATTGGAAAGGATAAGACAGGGGAAAAAATCAAAAATCATCGCTTAACAAATGCCTCCTGACAATGTTCATCCCAAACAAATCTACATTGTTTCCCTGTCAAGGAAAACATAGGGGTTTTGCAATTTCCTCTAACAAATTTCCTATAAGAAACATAACCCCAAGAAATTGCAAATTTGCTTCTTATTCCGCAGAACAGGCCATTCCTGTACGGAAGCTATCTTTCAGAGTCAGTAGATTCCTTCTTCCGAGACTTCATCCTAAATATTTAACTTTCCTTCCAAACAGGGAACATTTCTTTGAATTTATTTTTAAATTTGCTGCCTTGAGACGAAGAAAAACTTCCCGTAAATTAGCCAACATCTCTTCAAAGATTTTACTGAAAATCACATCATCTAAATAAACCAAACAGATTTTATTTAATATCTGATGAAGAACCCTTAATCTCTTAAAAGTCGCCGGGGCATTACATAATCCAAATGGCATCACAGTAAATTGCCACAAACCGTTACCTTGAGAATACCGTTTTTTCCTTATCTTCTGGACGAAGCTTCACCTGCCAGTACCCACTTTCCAAATCCAATGTGGAAAACCAAGAATTTCCTAACAATCGATCAAGATCATCAATTTAAAAACAAATCCAAAGAAATGTTCCCTGTTCTTGGCAGTGGGTAACAATCCTTCTCAGTGATTGCATTGAGCTTTCTGTCCACACAGAACCTCAACGTCCCATCCTTCTTCTTCACCATAACCGCAGGTGAAACCTGCAGTCCCAAAGACTGTGGGATTCTTCAATCACCCCTTGCTGTTTCATCTCTTCAAGAATTTTCTCCATCTCATCTCGCATCTGTAAGGGAATATATCTAAGAGTCTGCTTAATAGGACTTGATTTTCCTACAAATTGAGTGCAATTTTCCGCTATAATATTTTCCGAAAAGATATCCTGAAACTCCTCGAGAAATTCAGAAAAACTTTTCTTTTACAAATCATTTAACCCTTCCGAATTCCTATTGAAGAAATTTAATAAAAATTCAAGAATTTTCCTTTCTGGGAGACTAATATGAGAACAAAATAGGTTTCCCTCTTTTCCCTCTTTTATCATTACTAAAGAGAGAATTAAAGATCCTATTCTGCCCGACTTTAACAAGAAAATCTGCTCTCAAGATGCATTCATCCTCAATTTCCGCTACATACGTCGGAAATTCTAAGGAAAACTTTCCTAACTCGACTTTTACATTTGTTTTAAAATTAATGGGAACTTCTTGCCCAGTTAAATATCTCAATTTTCTATTCCCTAACCAAAACTGTTGCCTTCCCGACCTAACCAATCTTTTATTCAGAATCGAAACATCTGAGCCCGTGTCAATTTTGAAAACACAATTTTGATCGTCTAATCTCCCTTGAAAACAAAAATGTCCTGCTTTTCTACTTAAATTCCCGAAAGAAAGATTCCTTTCCCTAGCGATATTACATTTCCGCGCCGAGCCCTGCGTTACACCGCTGCAAAGCTCGGCGAGCCCGAGTTTCCCTTACCTGAATTAACTAATGAAGGGCACTCCGTTCGGAAGTATCTTTTAGCTCCACATTGCCAGCATTCGTTGGCTCCTCTTTTAGGATCGAAAGTTTCCTTTTGTTTACTGTTAAAATTATTAAATTTCCCGCGATTTTGCTTATAATCACGTGCGAAAATTTCTCCTTTGTTCAAAAAAGTTCCGTTCGTGTCCGACCTCAAAACTAATTTTCCCCTTTCGATCTCTCTCCTGAAATTTGGGAAAACTATTTTCCTTAATAATTTTTACCGCTGGCTCTTTCCACAGCAACCCTCAAAGATGTATGCCTTTTCATTTGAAGAGTCTGCTTAATAAAACCGTCTGTCAACGCGACAATAAATTGCGAGCACGCAATTTTATCCTGTATACCAGGAGAGCATTCCGGATAGGCTAAACGAGACAAAGTCCGAGCCAAGTGCAGCCAATTCCTCCCCAAATTTCTGCTTCCGATTTATAAACTGCATATAATAATTTTGCACCGAAAATTTTTCCCCAAAATGTAACTCTAGTTTTAGAGACTAATTCGCTATATTGCGAATTTTCCATTCCCTCCTCTAAAACTGAACGCGCCTTCCTTCTCAAACAGGAAGCCAATACAATTACTTTCTCCGAATTTTCCCATCTATTTGCCTGAACAATCAATTCGAATTGAAATAAAAATTCTCGCAAAGGAACGCTCCCGTCATCGGGCTTTAATTTTAAACCGAGATCGAGACTTAAAATTGGATTTGACTGGTCTGGTATGGGTGGTTCATGCTCCTCGGACTACCGCACTGATCCTCCCTGCTCTTCCGCTCCACGTCGCTGCTCCGCTCGCTCTTCTCTAAGAAGGCGAAACTCCTCAATGGTAATTCGAAGAACCATCTCCAAGCTCGGAATCATTTCCGGTTCCTCCATTCGCACACAAGCTCTCTTTCTAGCCGAGACAACCCGTCTCCCCGACACTCCTTCCTGTCTCCTCCGTCACTGTTTCCTTTCCTTTTAATTCCGCTTGACGCTCCGCTATGTTTTTCATATCCCGGACGAGCCCCCAAAAATGTCGCACTCGCGGCGGGTTCACTCGCGTTACTCTCACGCAAGGAAAGGAAGAGACGGTTAGAAAAGAAACACACTTTATTAAGCACTAAGCACGAGAGCAATAACAAAAGCTTTTCACAGTTTAATAATAATTCGCCGCAACGCAGCTCAAACTCGCGCGCCGCGCCGACGACTCTCGCCAAAAACAATGCTTGACAATCGCTTGACGACCGCGTCGGCAAGGAACGATCTTCAGGTTGGAAATGTATGAGAGTAGCGTCGAGCGGAACACCGCTTGGTCGTAACAATATGTATAAGAATATGTATACGAATTTGAATATATAAATATATACGTATAAGACTATGTATACGAATATGAATATATAAATATATATGTATAAGTATATGCATAAGTATATGAAAAATACGTATAAGTATATGATGAATTCGTATAAGTATATATTGAGTAATAAAAAAAATGAATATATGTACGAGATATATTAAAATAAAAAAAAATGTGAATCGCCATTAATACGCATCGTTGTTACAGCGATAACTAACCGCGAGGGGCGGAGTTCTCTTTCCCTTCCTCGTTCGTTTATATATCGTAGAAACGAGAGGCGGGTCAGCGATTTGCCGGAAGTTTTCAACTTGCGATACCGAGGGCAACGTTATCGGGAATGTATGAGAGACGAGAGGTAGGAGTCGCGCGAGAAAAAAATCGTTTTAGGAGTATTAATAATGAGAGAATATTTTATTAAGAATGTAAAAAGAGGAAAAAGATAAAAAAAAGTGACGCTTCACGAGGAAAAAAGGAATTTCTTCTTTCAGATGATTTCGCGATGCGTCTTTTCGCGCTCGCTATGAGCGGTTACCGGAAATCAGGCCGCAACGGCGATAGGAAATTCGTCTATCGTTGATTATTTTTTCTATTCTATCGCTTCTATTCTATCGAGATCGTCATTCGTTGGTTTTTTAATCGCGCGACGAGAGATCTTATCTTTTTTCAGAATCGCTCGATGAGAGCGATCTCGCTATCGCGTACGTTTCTCGTATTCGACGATCTATCGTCGGTTCGAAAGAATGAGGAAAAAAAATCTTTAAAATGTATAATATAAAACATGTATAATATAAACGAATAATAAAATGTACATACAATGTATAATATATAAAGTAATATAAACATACAGTATAATATATAAAGTATAAAATAAAGTATAAGTAACAAAGATGTAAATATAAATGTGTAATGTAAAAATATGTAATATATAAATGTGTAATATAAAAAATATGTAATATATAAATGTATAATATAATTTACTCCCAACTTGAGTGGCTCCATATCTCAAATTAAACAAATCTCCATCTGATAGATTCATGTCGTATATATTATTCCCATCTTCGTCTTCTATCGCGTCTTCTATGTCGCACAAGTGTCGAATCCATTTCCTCTTTAGTTGGATCCACTTCATATGTTTTATGTGACTATATCCCTCTATCTTTGTATCATCGCCCCATAAGAAACGACTCAACACGAGCTGAAAAGAATACAATATAAGAATACAATATAAAAAAATTCGCGTACTACTATTACATCTAATATATAATACTATGTATGATAGACTTACAAAATTATTTTCCTCCAAAAATTGGTAGCTCATGCAGCCAAGCAAGGGTAGAGGAGTTGGGAAATCGTGCTTGACGGATTACTGTAAAAAGATATAAAATATCGTAAATATACAAATATCAAAAATATACAAAATAAATAATATTTATCTAAAAATAATATATACTCACTTGTAATTTGTTATTCTTAAACGACAAAATGATGTCTTAATAACCACATCTTGCGCAGGCGCCGTACGCCTATCTGCCTATGGTTGCCATTGAAAACAATATTAAACTATTAAAAAAATTTTTTTACATTGAATCATTTAACGCATTAGCTCTGCGACGTCGATTTTATTAAGTAATTTATTAAAACGATTTCAAAACACACCAAAATTTATTCCGTAGCCAATGCGTTAAATAATTAGATATTTACCCTGTTCAACGGGTACTCTACCGTGAATACTTTGACTTCTCCGTTAATAACAGTTCAGCATATCACAGAAGAGTATTGCAGAAATCTGGTGATAGTCATGAACGGTTTGCAGGTCTCATATCCGTAATACGCTTTTCGAAATTTTAAATACATACATATCGTACAGCACAGCGAACTTACGCTCGAAATCTAAGTTCATATCGTCGTAGAGATAGAATTCGGAATTCAAATAGAGTTTTACATTAGTCAGCTTGCAATCGTCGAATTTAGAAACGTCTTCCGATGATACGTTTTTCCTCCTGATCTGTAGCGCGAAAATCACGTATCGCGGTTTCTCCAATTGCGTCGCCGCTTTTACCGTCCACGAATGCTTGATCGTACTTTACAATAAGGGAAATTCGTACAGATCCCACGAACGAAAGCCCATGCTCAGATATCATTCGCTCTCCAACGTTTGCAGAAGCGACAATTTGTTGACGTCGTTCAGTATCACGTGCGGCATTCGCCACTGTAACCTCAGCGTGATCTTTGGTCTCTGGATCCGGATGCGCCACGACGCAATTGTTATCGTTGCAAGCGCGTATCAGAATGAATTCGTGTCGCGCGTTTATCACTATGTGCTTGTAATCCTCGCAGAAATCGAGGAGTACATTAAGAGGCATGCAAAAGTTGAAATCGTCCAACGCTATAGGCGAGATCTCCGGAGTTCTGTAAAGCTCTATCTCTCTCGTAGCTCAACGATACGTAGTTTTTTCATCAAGGTCGTTATCCCGACGTTTCTGCTCTTATCGATCTCCACGCCATTGAGCTCGTATCGAATCTCGAATATAAACGCGATGCAGTTGTTGACTAGTTTCGCTTTCATACCTTCCTTCAACGTACCTTCCTTCGCCATACCTTCCTTCGTCGTACCTTCCTTCGCGCTCTCTCTCTCTCTCTCTCTCGTCGCAAACTTTCCCTCGATGTACAGAAAACTTTCGCACGACAACGTGTACAGATTCTGCTGCTGTATAAGTATTCGTATCTCGTCGCTGTATCCGAATGTGGTGTTAGCATACGGACTGTAAGTGTGGTCTCTAGTCTCACGATACGATCGTCAAAGATCGGGGCACCTTCGATACTTAAAATGTCGCTCGCCATGTCGATTCTTCATGACGAAACCTAAAGATCTTAAGAACACATTCGCGTTCAACTCCTTCGCCTTTCCCTCGCGCACCTTCCTCGTCGCGTCGTTCCGCGGTAGGATCGCGGACGTAGCGTTTGCGTCTCCTCTCGCATACGACTCGTTCAGAACGAGCATCTTTCGCTCTCGCGCATCTCTCTACTACCTTCGCACGTGAAGTCGCATTGTTATCTCTTCTCCGCGAAAGTCGATCGGTCGTCCGTCCTGATCCATGAAGCGTGATATCGGTGATATCTCGCGATGATTGGAAAGTAAATGATCGACGTCAGAGCGTTCGACAATTTATATCCCGGAGGAACGTTCGGAGAAAACTCGTGTGAATCGGTTCGTCGTTGTTGTACGCACCCGCGGTGATATTGCACTCCACCCGAATGATGTTCACGTTCATGATATTCACGAGTTCGTCGGACGTGTGTCATTTGTTCGATCGTAACACGCGCGACGACGAGAATCCCAGGAGCGAATCGATGTTGTTCGGTTTCACGAAGTTGACTCGATACTCGCACCTGATCTCGTTTCTCATGTTCGCGTGTTCTCGTTAACGCGAATGATCAGAGGCCGCGTGCCCCTGTCGCTCTCATCGCTCTCGTCGTAGACGACGTCGTTGCTCTCGTCATCGTCGCTCGTCCTCTTGCTTGCGTCGATACTTTGCCTCTTAGAGATAGTGGCGTTCAGATATCTGTCTATCGCGCTCAACTCGTACGAAGCCTCGGGAATCACGATCGTTTTGTCGTCATCGTCGTAGTAGAACTTATTATTCGTGGAATCGACGTTCGGTATAGTGTTGTACGTCTCGAAATTCGTGAGATCCAACTCGTAATCGTCGTCACTCAGATCTAAGGCGGGAAAATAGCACGCCGTGAGAACGCTACTCTTTCCGGTGAACGAAAGGCTCAACGACATCGCGACCGATCCCCGAGAAAAATCGCAGGCACAACTTACCGCAGGTGCTCTGATCATACGTCTGATATCTCTCGAGTTCCCTCGGCAATCGAAATCATCGAAGTAAACCGCGTCGTTGCCTTTCTTCACGTAGGCGATCCAGTGAGTACCCGTCGAGTTGTCGAGATTCACGATGCTACTCTCGTTGCGTCGCACCTTTAACGGTAACGCGTTACGCATATACACTCTTCTGAAGAAGGGTATTCGCAGACACGCCGAGCGGCTCAGCTGCTCGTTCGTCGTGATGCCAGAGAGTAATTCAAGCGATCTTAACGCTTCCTTCCACAATTTTTTTTTCATTCTTCTCGTCACACCGCTGCCACGTTTGTAAGGCGCTAAATGCAATCTGTGATCCTCCATCACCCGATTGTGACGTTGCAACTCCTCCAGTTAACGCCAAGCAGCCTTACCGGCCGCTTTCGCAACGCCTGCTGTGCCACTGATCAAAAAACCGAGCGCGCCTATCAGAAAGATGGGCGACAAACCTTCGCGTTTCGCCGTCGGAAGTATCCTCCTCATCGTCTTCCTCTTCTTCTTTCTCAAACCCTTGCCCAGCTTTGTTTTTCCTTTCATAGCCACCCATACGGCGATCGTGGCTTTCTCGCCGAAGGTGGAATCTCCGGCCGTTATATGTTCGCGTGCCTTCTCGGCGAGAACTCGATCGGCAGCGTAGCGATCGGCGAGTTCTTTGTTTCGCGAGCAGGCGACGTCGCTCGCGGTATGCCGCGTCCAACGGTTGACGCCTTGATCGCCGCACGCCAATCACTTCGTGAGACGGGTGCCGGATCCGCAAAATTGATACCCGGGAATATGTAGTTCGAAGGGAAGCGCGTTTATCGTCGTATCGAGTAATCCTGCGTCGTTGAGCATTCGCTATAGTTCTTAATGAGAGGTGCTGGACCGTCTATGTGCGATCGCTGCCACGGACGATTGTAATGCTTCAGACATACGCTTCAGACAACGTTGCATCTCAAGATCCGCTCTCAGATGATCGGGTAATCTGTTCCAGAGTAGCTCCATCTGTCGAAATCGCGCACGAGAACGATCTTCGGAATAAGTCGCAACTGTTCGGCGGATAGATTGAGAATATCGTGTTTGTTCATCAATAGGGGAAACATATCGATCACTGTGCACAATCGAATCGCTATCGAATATAAGTAGAACGATTATCGATCGCGTCTCCTCGAAACGAGCGTAAATGCGATTCATTCGACGGTCGCCGGCTATAGGAAGTGTCCAATCTTGATCGTAAAGCTCGACGAATCTCGGACGACGCAGTCGGGAGGGCGGGCAGACACAGCCTTCTACTACCGAATACGATATGTTGCATCATTTGCGGCCCTTCCAATTGCGGTAAAACGAACATGTTGATAAGCATGCTCGAAAGCACGGCATGCATTTCGAGAACGTGTACGTCTACTTGAAATCTCTATAACAACCGAAGTATCGATACCTAGCCGAGTTGCTCGAATCGATGGACGAGATCGGCTATCGCGCGTTCTCAAATAATAGCGACGTCATGCCATCGAGCGAAGCGCTTCCCGATTCGATATTCGTGTTCGACGATGTGGCTTGTGACAAGCAGAACGCGATCAGGGAATATTTCGCCATGAGTCAACACTCGAACATCGATTGTTTCTATCTCTGTCAGATGTACGTTAAAATTCCGAAACACCTGATACGCGACAACGCGAATCTCTGGATTCTGTTTAAGCAGGATAGCACTAACCTAAAGCATGTTTACAACGAGTACAGTGAACATATCGTACGAGGATTTTTGTGCTTCATGTCGCGCGTGTTGGAAACGCAAGTATGGTTTCGTAGTCATCGATAAGGACAGCGCGTTAAGGAACGGTAGATACAGATGAGAATTTAATGATTTCGCCGTGGTGTAGAACGATCAATTGTACGACGAGGATGAATGTCGACGCAGCGAATATGACGTTGCTCGACGGCGCGAGAGATCGCGAAGACTCAAGATTCTATACGTAAAAAGCACAGAGCGTTAAAGACCAGTGAGATAGAGGAGGAGATCGCGCTGGAGAAGCGACTCAAATCGATCGTTCAACCGTTGAAACGAATCACCGAAAATATCACGCGAGACGAGTCGAGGGAATCGACCCGATCGCATTCGTCGACGCTAAGAGGAAACACAAGACCGACGACGAGCCGCCGTCGAGACCGACAAAGAGACGCCTCTCGACGAGATCGTTCTCGATCGCGATGGCTAATCCTGCGACTAGAAGCGAATCGGAGGAATCGATCTCGAACGCGCAATGGGACACGCGTTATGTCACAAATATATGGGCGCGCTTTTAAGCGGGACAGACAGAGTGAGATCGACCACGTTTACGGGGTGTAGCTTCGACGAGGGTAGCTCAATGCTTGGCGACAAGCGATTCGACGTGGCCGCCGACGACAGCGTGATCATGGGCGACGCACGATATTCGGATACTCCGGGCTTATACGAGTTGATCTTTAAGAGACTTCCCGATGACATTGTGTACACGGAGAACGACAAGTAAACGTACAAGAGTATATACTGTTGACTACGAACGTCCATCGGTGTGACGCCCATCACAACGCGCTTATGCCCGTTCTAGGGAACAATGATTTGAAGTACATCATCGCGCATTGTTCGATAGAGACAAATTGGCGCTGGTACTGGTAAGGTGAGAAAAAGAAGGATCGACTCTATTCCATCCACTATGCGGGTGAAAGACAAAAGAATCGAATACGTTCACTGGGACGATCCCAACGAGCTAGTCGACTGTCTTCAATTGCTCGACGCCTCTCGACGAGCGGGCAACGACGCTCACGACAACGAGATTCTGTCGATAATCGAGGAGCTTTGCGAGATCGACGCGATCGAATAAAAGGCGGCGCACGCTCGCGGCGGCCGGTATTCCCGTTATGTTGGTGAACAAGTTCGGAAGACTGTTGGAGTCGTTCGGCGGAAGCGACAGGGTACGCTCGCGATCGTCGATCGAGTCCCTACGTTACGTGTGTAACAACGCGCTCTGTCTGAGCGACGATTACTACGATGCGAGAGACAGAACCATACGGCATTTAGCCGCATCGAGAATTGATAATGATGCTGCGAGGAAGACTTACGTGGATAGCGCGTTTCGAGACGAGGATCTCCGAGACGAGAAGCTACGCTACGCGAACGAACTCTCGGCGAGCACCTGAGTGTTGTTGTCGGAGACGAACGAGAGTACGGCCAAGTCGATCGGCGAATTGGAGGAATCTATGGCGCGCGTAGCCAGATTTCTAAAGTACGATACGCAGATCGCTGAGATTACGAGCAGATTATCGCGCGTGGTAGATTCGCCACCCGCGAAGGCTTGATGTTCGTGAACAAATTCTCTGGAGAGGCAGCACGACGTCGACGATCGTCCGACGATCGAGTCTCTACGAGCGTTTGGTCGTGCGTCGCAACGCGCTCTGCCTGAATCCGGACGACTACGACGTCAGCAGACGCAAGATATGGCAGCTAAACGCGCCGACGCGACGACCAAGGGTTACGTTGACGACGCGCTTCGCGTAAGGAGCGAGGAATCGAAAGCTCTAACGAACGAGTTATGAAAACAGCTGGAAGATATGAACAAGTGGATTCGGAATATTTTCTTACAGTATTACGATGTAAGAACCGAAGTAGACGTTCTGCGACACTTCGAAAAGAAGAGGGAGGCCTCACTCGTCGATCACGACAAACGAATAGGAGAAACGAGAGACGCGATGGAACAAGCGCTCGAGAAATGGGACGAACTGCGAGCTAGAGACTTGAGCGAGATCCAAAGGGACGTCGAGATGTTCGGCGACGCTCTGGAGAAACGAACGCGGAACCTAGAGGAATTACTGTGAAATTTAGAGGAATCCCTGCGAAACGAGTTCGACGCGTCATCGAGCCGCGAGTAAATCTCGACAGACGTGGAGAATCTCGCGAGTAGCATGATAGATCTGACGAGAATCGCGAGAAAAAACTGACAAACAAAGCGATAACGAGAAAGACACTGGACAAGATGCTTGTTGAACGTGGATAAAATGATAACTAGAGAAAAAAATAGATGAATTATTAATCGTGCTAAAAACGGATCTTTCGAATACCATGAAACACGATTAACGTTTGGAACGAGGAACAAGAGTGAACGCACGAAACGACAAGCACGAATAAAACTAGTGCGAATCGCACCTCGTAAATCAACAATGAGCGTCGAGAAGAGGAGACTCGTCGAGGAGCTTCACGCACCCGCGCGAAGAAACTTCCCGTCGTCGCGTCATGGTGCGCGGTTACAACGACCTGTGGCAGACCGATGTTGAGATGCTTCCGTACGCGACAAAACAAAGGTTACAACTACGTGATGACGATTTTTGACGTGTTGAGTAAGTACGCGTGGGAAGTGCCGCTGAAAAGCAAGAGCGGAAGCGAGGTAGTCGCAGCGTTGTCCAAGATATTTCATGACGACGCTCGACATCCGCGAAATCTATAAACTGACAAGGGCAAGGAATACTACAACGCCTTCGTAAAAGCGATTACGGATAGGTACGATATACGTCACTACTCGACGTACTCGGTGATGAAGGCGGCGGTGGTAGAGCGATTTAATCGCACGCTCAAGAACGACATGTGGAGAGAGACTCTTTAATGAGTTAATTAAGAAAATAAAGTTAGAATCACTGATAAACTATTCTTTATTTCTGATATCTGAATGAACTTGTCGTGCACACAGCAAGGAGCGAAAAACGAGAACAACTTAAAACTTTTGAAAACGTAAGACTCTTGAAAAAGAGGGCGCTGATGCGTAAGGTCATAGTAATATTAGGTTCCCTTAATTTAGAGGTGTACCCTTAGATATAATATATATGCACGTAAATAACACTCAATACTCCCACTCATTTCATGCATATTGTAATCAGTTAGAATAAACATAAATCGAATTATTTCAAAAAGGCAAAATTATTTAAGTTTGTGTAATCAAAAAAGAACAAAGCTTATGATTAACAAATAGAAAAACAAAGAGAAATTGATGTTACCAAATTAGTTAAAAATCTCCAAGCGAAGAACGAATCTTTTGATATACAAGTTTTGGTAACGCTTTGGAGAAAATATTACCTTGTTCCGAAGGTGAAACAAACTTCACATCAAGTACACCACTCTCAAATTTTTATCGCACAAAATGATACGCGATATCTATGTGTTTAGTGATATCTATGTGCGCTTGTAAAACACAGGATTTCTGATCAATTTTATAGCATTTTGGTTGTCTATAAACAATATAGTCGCACTTTTTTGTTTTTCCCCAATTTTTGACAATTGCCTTAGCCACATCACTTCCTTCGATGCACTTGATGCTGCCACGTATTCAGCCTCTGTTGTAGAAAGAGAAACTGATTTCTATCATTGATAGTTCCAGGTAACTGGACCTCTACACATTTTAAACACATAGCCCGTAGATTTTCTGGTGTCCTGATCTCCTGCATAGTCAGCATCAGAGTAGCCAAACTAGGACGTCGTCGTTGTCATTGTTTTTCTCGTATTTTAATCCGAGAGTGCGTGTTTTCTTCAAGTATTTAAACACACGCTTCACTGCGTTCCAATGTATAGAACCGTAGCCATTCTAAAATCTGTTGAGCAAATTCACAGAGAACAAAATATCTGCTCTAGTAGTAAGAGCAGCAAACATCAGCAATCCAAGCTGCTTTACGATATGGCATCTTATCCATTAATTTTTCATCTTTGACATCAATTGTCAAGGACATGTGTGGATCTGCTGGTGTGCTGACGGGATTTCTTCCAGATGAAAAGTCTTCAGCAATCGATCAATGTAGTTGGTTCCTGAAATGATGATGGGATCCTCTATCCTCTTCTTCTCTGTTAATTTCCTTGCCGAGATAGAGACTAGGTTCACTGGCTGTCACTTTAAAGACACATTCCAGTTCGTCGACAATTTTCATCAAGATAGTTTTATCTTGTCTTAAGAAAAGACCATCATCAACGTAGAAGACCATTATCACATCACTTCCATTGAAGTTGCCAACATAAAGTTGCCACATCCGTCAGCATGGCATTGCTGAAAGTCAAATTCCTTTAGGAATTTATGAAACCTTTCATTCCAACGTCGAGGTGCCTGTTTTAGTCCCTAAAGGGACTTCTTTAGTTTGCAAAGCAATCCTGTCACATTTGTAACTCCGTCTGGAACATCCATGTAGACCTCTTTCATCAGCTTACCATGAAGAAATGCGGTTTTTATGTCAAACTGTATTTCATTTTTCGTTTGACGGCTACTGTCAGAAGAATACGAATAGTGTCGAATCTCGTTGTTGGAGCGAAAGTCTCTGTAAAGTCGATTCCTTCAACTTGAGAGAAACCTTTTGCAACTCTTGCTTTATACCGTTGAATCTCTCCAAGTGAAGCTTTCTTTACTCTGAAAATTCATCTTGATCCGATACTCTTCTTGTTGGATGGTAGAGGAATCAACTCCCACGTGTTATTCTTTTTCAGTGCCTCCAATTCGTCTTGTATAGCGATCCTCCATTTTTCAGCTACAGGACTAGTCATAGCGTCCTTGAAGGTTTGTAGAATGTCGGCTTCAACAAGATTAGCTTGATAGTGACTAGGAGCACATAGGGATTCACAAGGGTGTAATACTTGTTTACGAGTTTCCTCTGAATCGTAATCTTCTTTCAGCAACTCTTCTTCGTTGATAGCTGCTGCTTGCTGATTTTCTTCGAGTTGTTGATCCTGAGTCTATTCCGGAATAACATTCTCGTTTTCAAGTGGAATGATAACTGCATTTTTCTTAAGTTGTTCCACTAGAGACGCTTCGTTAAAAACCACATTTCGAGAGATGATAATCTTCTTTCTCTTGTCAAACAATCTGTAATTGGTCGAGTTCGCGTCATACCCGACAAGAATGAGCTTTGTACTTTTGGGTTCAAGTTTAGTGTCCTTTTACTTAGGTGTAAGCACATAAGCTTTACTTTCAAAGACTTTCACATGGTTCAGTGAAAGCTTCTTTCCATGCCAGATCTCAAATGGTGTAGTATTTGGAATTTGATTCGAAGGCGTTCGGTTTAACAGATAAACTGCGGTATAAACCGTTTCAAACAGATATATAGGCAAATTTTTCGTGTAGAGCATAGATCGAGCTGATTCAACCATCGTTTTGTTCTCTCATTCCAATTGAGCATTTTGTTCTGGGGTATAAGGAGCAGTCCTTTCATGCTCGATCCCTAAATTTGAGAGAAATTCGTGCGAAACTCGTTGTTACAGAATTCCATCCCATTGTCCGAGCGTAAAATCTTCACTGAAAAACCGAATTTATTTTTACATTTGTTTACATATTCTTTGAAAGAATCAAGGCGGATTTATGCTTGAGAAGTTCACAGTTAGCAATGATGATGCGTCGTCTTTGAATAGCATAAAGTATTTCGCACTATCAACCGACTCAGCTATCATGGGATCAGATCAATATGAATTAATTCACCAGGTACAGTCTTTCTTCGTTCATGTTTTGAAAATGACAATTTATGCTGTTTGTCATATTGGCAGTTTTCACAGAAAAAGATTGTCCGATCAGTTAATTGGATACCTTCAACAAGACTGTTCTCTGCCATATCACACAGATATTTAAAATTCACATGACCGAGTCGTTCATGCCATAGTTTTAAATCGGCGCGAGAAATTGCGTTTACCTCGGGAGACACAATCGTACGAAACTGCATTGTGTAAAAGTTATTTGACGTACGAACTGCACTCACAACTAGTTTCCTTGTCTCGTAGATTTCAGCTGTGGATTTTTCTTTAATGACCTTCAGACCTTTTGACGTGAGGACACCTTCTGAAAACAAATTTCTTTTCTATAACGGAACGTACAAAACATTTGTGATTGAAGATTCAAACCATTCGCCATTGAGGAACTTATTTATTTTAACCGTGCCGAAGCCTTTGATTGCTAATCCCTGATGATTGGCGAGAGAGACGTCACTGTTCTCATTCACTTCTTGATACGTAGAGAAAAATTCTCTGCGATGAATCATGTGAGCGGATACACCGCTGTCCATGAACCACCTATCATTGTGGAATCGCGCACATAGCATCACTTAGTTGAACACTAAAAGCAGACTGATTATCTTCTCTAAGCTTTTGATCATTATTCTTCTTAGGAGTTCGACAGTTGCGTGAGAAGTGACCCCTCTTCCAATAGTTGTAGCAGGTCACTTTACGAATGTCGAATTTGATCTTGCCAGATTGCTCTTGCGTTTTGGTGGTATTTTGTGAGACTTCTGATTCGAAGATGTGAGAGAAGCCATTTCTTGCTCTTCCGTTGAGGTTAGGTTAGCTTCCTCGTCTAAAAATCTCTCTGTGAGATTTGGCAACGTCTGTCTGTCTGGATCCATAGACAGCTCCATGCCTGTCTAAAACTTCGATACTTGGTTGGTAACGTTCCTAGAATTTTCGTAGCAATAGCGTCGCTTAGCGTCTCTCCGATCTCCTTCACCTGACGCGCCAAATTCTCAACTTTCGCCATGTGTTGAGCCACTGATTCGCCTGGATTTAATTTCAGTTGATGAAATCGAACAAGAATCATCTTATTGAATTCCGACTTTTGTTAGTAAATGGAATCCAATTTGTTGAGAATTTCAAGGATGTACAACTCTCGATAAGAGTGATTTGCGACATGTCCATGACCGCCGTTAGCGTGAACATAGCGATCGCATCGTTTTTCTACCAAGCTTTGCATTTGATTCTCCTGGAGGTTGTGTCCCTGTTTCTGAGGTGATTTCATATACACCTTTTGCTTTGAGAGCACAGACTATTTGAAACCGTGTTGATAATCCGTGTTTTTATCAAACTTAACCGAAGCCATGTCGATTTTGTTCGCCATTGTTCAAAGTCTCACGATCACGTACGCACAAAAATTTGTGGTTACACAAACCGGAATAGAAACGAATTCTATCACTTTTACTGTTCCAGATTATTCCGCACACATCTGCATGACCTGGGCCCATAACCTAATGCGTTAATTAAGAAAATAAAGTTAGAATCACTGATAACTATTCTTTATTTCTGATATCGTGAATGAACAGACTTGTCGTGCACACGCAAGGAACGAAAAACGAGAACAACTTGTAAGACTTTTGAAAAAGAGGGCGCTGATGCACACGTAGACCAGGGACGTAGTAAATAAATATTAGATTTTCTTAATTCAGGGGTGTATCCTTAGATATAATATATATGCACATAAATTACACTCAATACTCTTCACTCTCAATGGATCGTAGAGATGGCTCGACGCTCTACCGCGTTTAATCTCGGAGTATAACAATCGCGTGCATCAAATGATCGGAATGCCAGTGGACGTAACTTCCGCCGTTGCTAAGAGACTTCTTTCCACCGTCACGGTACACAGTCACTTGAAGATCGCAAGGTTCAAGAGCCCCCGCGAGGTTCAAGGTGAACGATCCGGTACGCGTCAGCAAATTCAAAACAACTTTCGAGAAGGGATATACGTCTAACTGGACGACCGAGATTTTTCAAATCGCCAAAATGCAACGCACGAATCCCGTGACGTATCTGCTGAAAGACTATCGCGGAGAGCCAATGGCCGGAAGATTCTACGAACACAAGTTACTGCGAGTTTCCAATCTCGATATCTATCTCGTAAAGAAGGTGCTACGTAGAAAGGATGATAGGGTTTTCAATCAAATGGTTAGGAATGGACAATACACATAACTCTTGGATACATAAAACGGCTGTATTGTAATGAATAAAGAATACAAAGATATCTTACGTGAAACGATTACTTATTCTACATTAGTAAAAGTATTTATACTACATTATCGTATAATGACTCCATGATAATGTCTCGGTGGAATCGGATATTACGTATCGCTTGTCATCGTAAGAACTCAAGGCTAGCTTTAGTTCGAACACGGTGTAAATCTCGTGCAATATCGTACGTACGCCTGACGTCTCGATTGCTGCGACGATTCATTCAAGCAACGCGCAAAAATCCTTAAACGTTATCGTTTTCGCGATGATATTCCTCTTGACGCCCTTTATTTTCTTCATATCACTCTTTCCTAGAACTCTAGAGCATACATCTTCGCCCTCAGCCCTATGAACTCCGTCATGATCACTCCAATATTCTCGTCCTTCATCAAACCGAGAACCTTCTTATTCGCGCGCGGTATATCGTACGCGTTGTCGTCACTGGTGTCGGTAATCGCTGATGTCGAATCTCGCGATATTCCGCTTCATATTTTCGTAAACATTCTGGCATTCCAAAAAATATATCAAATATCGGTGTCCGTGTACATGATTTTGCATTTACAGCAATAAAGCGGGATCATATAATCGTAATGAAAGTCAAACGCGTCTTGGATATCTCTAGAATGCACATACTGACGTAACTCGATTAAACTTAACTTCGAGTTTGCGCAACTCGACGGCCATGAGATTTTCATCGAAGACGCTCCTGTTGTGGAAGTTCGGTTTCGCGATCAACGCCTCCGCGCCGTATTTTCTGTCCCAACGCGTCACGAGCCTCACGTCTACGTGATCGCGCACGTTCTCTATAGTCTTGCCGAAAACTGCGTTGTTCAGCTTATACAGATTCCTCTCGAACTCGTTGCTCGCGCGAATTCTCCGTTCCGTATTGAGCTCGATGTACGCGCGCAGCCAAAGAGATTGTGCGAATTGTAACGCGTAAACCGTGTCGCACGCATTGCTGAAGATTGCGATAGTGCGTCATGTAACGCGATTTGTCATAGAACGTGACGAGTAGCTTTTCGTTTCGCTTTCCCGATGGTTTCTCGCGCGTCGGACAGAACGGAAGATCCGCGTGGCCGTCGTGAAGATATCACGGATACTCGAGATCGACCTCTAGAATATAACCGATATCGGAATCAGGTGGCACGGACATAACATCGAGACTCTCGATGTCCTCGACTCACCGAAATTCCACGTACGGTAAGGATTCGCACATGATCCAGCCATAGAGATTGTTCATGTCGTAGTACATGAGATACGACGGTCGAGATGAATCGTACGGCGATTCGTATTGGTTGTTAGCTCGCGCGTATCTATTCGAGCATTGACTCAAACCGCCGCGTATACCGCGCTCTACGAACAATACCATATCGATATCAGTAAGCAGATCGAATCGAATGTTCGTGTATTTCAACATAGCATTCCACGTGTATCCCGGTAACGTGAAATAATGCACTGGATCCAAACCATAACTCTCCATACAAGTATCCTGAAAATTTTCAAAAACATCCGCCAAGAGAAACACATTCGTTTTCAAGTAGAGATCGCTGTACTCGCCGAGAGTCCTCACGCGAAAACGCTTTCATACCCTTCGCGCGTGCTCGTAATTTCGCTAGCGCTCACAGTTTCGCCAGTTAAAGAACTGTGAAAGGTTTCGATCAGCGGTAACTCGATCTCTAATAGTTTATCAACGCTATCGACGTACTCGTATGGAAATACGCCCTTGTGCGTGAGCAACTCGAAATCCTCCGCGACGAGATCGGAGAATTCGAATCACGCGATCTTCAATTTTTTCCGATCTAGATACGAAGCTAATTTCTCTAGACTGGTATTGAGAAACTTAAACGAAACGCAGCTTAATGCAATTTTTCCATTTTCCGTATACCGAATCGTTGACGGTTTTCAAAAACGCGATGTAATTTTCCTTAGTCAGCGGTAACAAGTTGACTTTATCTTCGCTACATCCCTGATAATAAAATGCGCGTCGTAACCGGATAGATTATGAAAGAATACGGGAATAACAAACGCATTCTGATAATTCAAATTGCAACTCGCATGCGCGGGTTCTCTGTAACGTCCGATAAGATGACAATGATCGCGCACGCGAACGTCGTACGGCCCAAAAATCCTTCTGCACACGTGACAAGTTATCGCCCTTTGAAAAGCGCTATGCTCGTCTGGCGTGAGCTCCGACATCGATACGCTCGCGCAGAGAACCTTCCTCACGCGACACGCGAGAGCGCGCAGCTCTTCAACGAACCACGAGACGCAGTCGTCGCCGCGACGAGATTTATACGCGGATATGATTCCGTTGTACGTGCTACGCAAATAATATCCCACGCCTTGTGATGTTGATAGACGAATTCTATTGTCGAGATTTCCCGTCGATCTCCTTTTTCTAAAATGCACTCCAGATCGGCATACATGACGAATAATCTCTCCTTTCTATCATGATTGCGGAAAGAGAGCCACTTGTCGTCCTTGTTCGGAAGAATAATAAAACGGCGCAGTTGTTCGTTCTTCCGCACTCGACGCTATGCGCGACCAATTTCTCGTTCGAGTAAAAATAATGCAGACATCTGAAAAAAAACGATTTATAATTTGTCGCGAGCGCCGAGAATGCAATCGCGCCCACCGCTGACAAAGCGGATTGCGGCAAGCGATATTTTATCCGATGAATTATTATTTTACTAAGCGGTGGCGATTACCAACGCTACCGTGCTAATCGCGCAAATATGGTGTAATCGTTCGACATGAAGCAACTGTTAACCGGGTTGCGCGGCCCTTACGCGGAAAATCGCCGCGCGACCCAGAAATATACCGCGAACGCTGACGAGCATGTTGATGATACGGCAAGGACCGGCCGCCCGGAACAGGATAAAAACGGGAGACCGAGATGAGGAAAGGACTCGTCGAGATCCGTGTGCCGTCACGTCTGTCGCGGTCCGAACTAGTAAAGACAAACTGTATTAAGTTTTAATAAAATTTATTCAAATAAAGAAGAAGTAGTGAATGTGTCTTCTCCGCCGACTCCTGGACCGATCCTTCGAAACGACCCGCACAACAAATTAATATAAAATTTACGAGCATAGTTTCTCTTACACTTACCAATCGCATATGTACTTTTTCTCCTTATGCCTGTTTATTTGGGATGCCAACAGTTGAGACAGGTGCTTCATCCATACGAAGTGACTGACGTTATCGCTCGTTCGATAGAGCAAATTCACGTGCGTAGACTTCTTGTTCCCCGTAAACAACAAGAGAACGACCATGATATCATTCCTCTCTCTTTTTCCTCGAATGACAAATACATTTAAAATGTTTCCCCTGTTCGTCACGGTTCCTGGTTTCGGGAGTAGTCGGGTATTGGTCGGCCGAACTCGAGTCGGGGCGATTTCGAGGGATGATCTCGCCGGAATATTCGCGACAATTCGCCGAACGTGCTCGATGATTCCGCGAAGATGCTCGGTGGCGCGGTCGGTAGCGGGGCCAGTGGCAGTGACGCGCCAACCAGCGCGTCTATTGTTTAGCTATGCGCTGTGCACGTGAAGCCGTGCGATTTTAGTTTGGCTACGTCTGGTTTTCGACGTGACTTTACGATGGGATTGCGGAAGGATCGCCGTGTCGGGGCGATACCCCGACGGTTGATCGGTCGGGGCGATTTCGTATTGTCTAAACAATGGGGGTGAGTCGGGTGACGTTACACATTTATAGACAAATCGTTAAGATGCTCGAATCTAGCGATTTTTCGTAGCGTCATAGGAAAGTCGATACCGTCGAAATTCAACACCATCGAAAGATGGATATGACGAAGGTCTCTCCAGGTGTAGATCGACGGGATACAGAGCGGCCATCACCGCCCACGCGAAGCACGCGTTGTCGTTTGAATGTACGTTGATCACGGCTTTCTTATTCCTTATCTGCAGAGGAAGTGACATCCAACGTTCAGCGTGCATAAGATTACACTTGTTCACATTGATCATCAAATTTAATATCCGAATATAACGCCCAACAGCTGTCCTGAAATTCCTCCAGCGACGTCAAAATAACATCCATAACATTCATCTCTGTCGTACCATTCTCGTAGATCGGACATATCGAATAGCTGACGATTCCTCGTGCGAATGCTCTTAACAGCACTCTTATTCGCGACGAATTTCCCATGAAACGCGGTGTTGACTTTCAAACACGTGTGCATATCGAGATCGACGCGCACTCGCTCGAGCACCGTGTCTCTCGCGTCCTTAAGAAACCGTCGGGGTTCGACATACTCGTTTACCATCGCACCCGTTTGTACGCGATTTGCTAAGACCGTCTCGATATCCATCTATTCGAATCTCTTCGAACCGTCGTACCTTGCACCCGAGTAATCGAAACGTCGACTCAAAGCGAGTCTCGCATCCTCCAACTGCGCTATTCGAGAGATCAGAGAATTTATCGTTCCGGTAACCGTAGAGTCGACTCTATTCTCGCACCTGTCTCTCAAAACCTCGAGACACTCGACGCACTCCCGTTCCTAAACGCGACATCCCTTCAATTCCCATCGCGCGTTCGAGAAGATCGTGTCTCTTCTCCATATCACGACTCCCACGGTGTTACTCCGACCGTAGGAACAACGAATTTGACGTTTCGAATTTCTCTCTCTCTTGCTATTCTCTCGCACCGCTCTGTTGCTCAAAGCGAGCAATGTTTGGATCCACAGTTTCTTTCGGGCTTTCTGCACCGATCTCTCGTCGCAGGTGATACGTGGCCACGTTCCAGCGAACGTCCTCTCTCACCGCAATCCACTCCTTGTCGTTACTAGGCGCGATAGTCTCGTGACACTCTAAACTATTGTCACACCGATAACCGACTCGCAACGATCGTCACCCGATATTACTGTCGAAATCGTGATGCGTTACAATATGATCGAACGCGCATAGAGGCGGATCGTCATTCTCACTCGAAGACGAACTGCCATTAAGTGCGAATTCTTCCATATATCACGTTCTTAACAATGAAAAAAAATGTCTCTCGCGACTAGATATATACTCCGAGGCAGCGTCGAAAATGCGCCAAATCGCGACATCCTCCCGAAAAGATGGCATCCTTTCCAACCCCGTAAAAGACGCCGTCTAATGACATCCTAAAAAACAGAACACGCGGCATCCTAAAAAACAGGACGCGCGCCTTCCTGTCGCCACGAAAAACAGGATGCGCTAGGTCCCGTAGAAGACGCCTAGACACAGGACGCGCATCTAACCGCGGTATCCTAAAAAACAGGACGCGCGACATCCTCCCGCCGGATTCCGCGGGCGACGCCGAAAAGAACCATCCCCTAAAAAGGGGAAAAAATCATCCGCGACGGTCAGGCCCACGACCGCCAGGGGGAAACCATCTTGATCGACCGAGGAGAAAAAAATTACTCCGGCGATCGCCAGGGGGATCCCCCCTTTCCTGGATGCGAACCCCCCGAGGATCCTATGATCCCCTCCTCCTCACCCCCCTCTTCAGGGATGGGGTCCCTCTTGTTTGCATACTCAGATAGCATATCGGGAAACGAGTTTGTTGTTATAGTGATCATAAACAGAAAGATAACAAAGGGTCGCGTCCATTACCAATTAATTGTTAGACTTTTATTTCAAGAAAAGAAAAAAAAGACCTAATCATCTATAAAAAAAATATGTAAAGCGCCATTTAAAAAAATGAAAAATGTGAAAAAAAGTTTTACGCTTAAATTGTAATGCAATTTTCTTTGTCATCAATGAATCGATCGAATGTTCCATTGAAAAAAATATATAGGCTCGTTAGAATATTAACTAATCATCAACGTAATGATGGGGGAAAGGAATAAAAGAAAACATATTTTATATATATTATATATGTTTATTTAAGGTTATCTGACCATCAATTAAACAATTTGAATACATTTTGTAACGCGCAATTAGTATAATGGTATCCACATCATATAATATTATTAGCATCTAGATTGTTCAAAGAATCTACGTCTTCATAATCTGCATCCAGAGTCTTGATATACACGCGCTCTGGTTCATCGTTCAGAAGCAAGTTTCACAACCATTTTCGTTTTTCATGCCCTTTGACGTATATGATAGCATCGTCGTCGTCGTCGTTGTCTTCTTTCGTATGCACAGCTTTCGTAATCAAACTGTTAGCTTCGCTGTACGGAACCGTTCCGTCATTCTATCGCAGTCTGTAGTGATGACGCATCATCCAGCGTGCGCGAAACTTGTCGGCACTTGCGAAGAAATACCACGGTATAGGGCTTGTAAAAATGTAGTAAGAGAGAACGGTCCGTTCTTTAAGAGTAGCAAACTCCTTTACGACAAACTGTCCTCCAATGAACAAATCTTGCAGGTCTACGAACGTTGGTCTATGACCATGACAAGCAATTTTTCGAGACTGCGATCGATTTCAATATCGTAGATTTTATTGTCTCTCTCTCTCTCTCTCTCTCTCTCTCTCTCTCTCTCTCTCTCTCTCTCTCTCTCTTATATACCAGCGATGCAATTTATCTCATCTTGCACATTACGTTGAACAGTAAATTAAATTCAATCACGCGGTCATGTATGATGAGACAATAGGCGGTAATATTCGCTGGTACATTCTCTTTGAACTCAAATTCTAATCACACATCTACGGTGGCGCTCTTGATGAATTCATTTTACCGCAAACAGTCAATGATTGCACAACAAAAATGCTTAAATATGGAATAGTTGTGTAGCGTTTCGTACGGTTTATCAATTTGATAATAAGATGTACGGAAACATGTAAAAACATGTCATAAGACAGCATATCTATGTATAACGATGCACTCCGCCGCATCGTTCCGTCCGACCCTTCATCCTGCCGACCGACTACCCATCGGCTTAAACGCGCGAAAGCGCCGATAAACTCTTGAATTATTTCAATAATAATCACGGCCTACGGACCGTACGGGGAATCTATGCTACTTAGCGCAACGCGGCGAAGATACCCGAACGCGATACTTAAAATATAAGCGAAGGAACAAACAAAATTGTTTATTAATTATTTTGTTGTAAATTAGTTCAGCAAAATAATATCCGCGAATCGATCCGAAATATTATGAAATTAATCGCAGATCTAATTATCGATCTGCGGGGTATAAAAACCCATAAAAGACACAGATTTTCTCGGAATCATCCACTAGGCTCGCTTCAGCGAAACCGACTCCAATCCCGCACAGAGAATTCGCCAAGCAGCAGTTGCAAGTACGCCGCCCCAGCTAGAAGTTACTGGCCAGAGCCGATTTTCCGTTTCCTAACCGATCTATCGAATCCGCTTGCCGGGAACGCTCGAGGTAGCGTGTTCGCTGCCCCAGCCAGGAGTTACTGGCGCTGGCTAAGCATCTCCTCTGATTTCCGACCAATATACGCAACGTACGGCAAAATCGCCACACTAAGTGTTTCTGACCTTTGCGCCCTGTGACCAAACACGCCGGCACCCGCCGCTGTGAACCGCCGCCGCCATCCTCACTTCCGAGTATTTACCCGCGATCCGTGTCCGCCGTAAAATATCCGCGATCCGCGCCCGCTGTAAAATATCCGCGACCCGCATACGTTGTAAATACCTGTGCCGCCTGCGAGCGCCGCTGTACACACCCGCGTTAATTTCTGTAAATAGTCATTGCGCCGAGAAGTTGTCAAATCCGTTGCGATCGTCATCATCACGATCATTTGTCACAATTCATCAGCCTTTGGCCAATAAATCAATTAATAAACAAGAACAAGTTATTCTTGCTGCCTTTCACCCCGAATTTGGACAATCCGACGAACGTACCTAACAAATCCTCTTGAAATACGAATCGACGAAAGTCCGTTTTATGGCGTCCGAACAGGGACCGGTCCGTTAAGTCAAGACGAATACAGTTTTTTTTCTCTTTTTTTTTGTGATACGACGATTACGCAGCTGATTAGCTATGCCGAGGATTCAAGATCTCTCGAAAGCCGAAGTCCAGAAGGAATTGAGGGCACGGGACCTGCCGACCGAAGGGACTCTCGAAGAGTTGCGTCTGCGTTTTGCGAGTACGTCGAACAGCACGCCATCGCCGGAGCTAGCCTCGCGAAACGCGAACATACCGAGACGATAGAAATTCGCAAAGTAGAGCATGCCGATTCAGAGATTTAGACCATGGAGAAGATCATAAACCAAATTAGAAAATAGGGTTGCCATTTCAATGGACGTGACCCATGGGCATTTCTCGAGCACGTAGAAGAACGAAGGGCCGCGTATGGGTATACCGGACATCACCTACTGCTAGGGCTACCTGAAATGCTCCGTGGAAACACGTTACTTTGGTATCGAAATCATCGATAGTTGTGGACGTCCTGGGAGGACTTTATGGAGGATTTCCGGACACAATACCTGCCCAACCGGTATCGCGTGCAATTATGCGAAATAATCGCGCGCATACAAAAGACGGGAGAGATCTATGCAAGATACACGACCGACGTGCAGACACTCATGAGACACGTCGGGAGATACTCTAGTTCCGCACAAGTCGACCAACTATATGAAAACCTTCACCTAGATTATAAATTGTATATCCGTCGCAACGATATCCGCACTCTCCGCGACTGCAGCAACGCGCCATAGAATATGAAGAGATCCAAAAGCAGCGACAAAAGACCCACGTGGAAATCGAAAAGATCGTACCGTCCATAGCGGCTACCGAGTACGATCCAAAAGCCTGTTGCTGACGTTGCAGCGCGGGCACATCCGTTTTGAGTGCCGTCGTACCCCGCGCCATTTCTGCTCACAGTGCGGCAGGGACGGAGTCTACACACGAGATTGCCATCTGCCGTCGGGAAACACCGCCCGGGCCGGGGAAGTCGCGGCCGCATTCCGATCCTCCGCTTGTTATTTATCACGACCGCACCTAACCGTTCACATCAACACAATACCAATACGAGCTTTAATCATTGGTTCTGAAATATCGTTCATCAACGCCGCAACGATTGCCCGCAGACTAAAATTCATGCCGAGCAACTGCCAAACTCAGGTGCGGATGGCGGATAGGTAATCCGTAAAGACTCAAGGAATGATACTAATCCCCGTGAAAATCGGAACGAATCACGATGGCACCATTTTTATATCTTACCATCACTCCACAGTGACATGCTGATTGGAGTTGGCCTATAGGCCATCATCGACATCCGACATCGTTATCCGACCATTGCAGCGTAAAGCCGCCGCTGAAATCGCCGTAACAACCGCGGTCACACCGAACGAACGTTTGCGCAAATTTTTACAAGAAGAACTCGCGGCATTCGATACGATCGAGGGTCCGACCGACCGAACAGAACATAAAATCCAAGTATTACCCAATACTGTCCCGATTAAACAAAGATATCGACTCCGGCTATGCAAGAGGTAATTAATAAGGAGGTGAATGAAATGATCGTAAATAAAATCATCGAGCCATCGCACAGCGCCTGGAGTTCTCCTGTCGTTATCGTCCGGAAAAAAGAACAGGAAGCCGCGATTTTGCATCAATTTCTGCCGAGTAAACGACATAATCGCCCGCGACGCATATTTGTTACCCCAAATGCCCGCAACGATCGATAAACTTCGCGGGGGCCCAATATTTCTCCATTCTCGATCTGAAGAACGGCTAATGGCAAGTGCCACTCACGACCGAAAGCCGGGAAATCACCGTGTTTACCATACCGGGTCAGGACCTTATGCAATTTCGCGTAATGCCATTTGGGTTATACTCTGTGCCCGCAATGTTCCAACAACTGGACTCAATTATCGGATCCGAGCTAGAACTGCATGCATTCGTCTACCTAGACGACATTGTCGTCGCCACGCGAACATTCGACGATCACATCAAAGTGCTGTCCGATGTATTTCACCGACTATGCAATGCACGACTACGAATCAATCCCGAGAAATGCCAGTTCTGCACGGATCAAATTAAATATCTTGGCTACATCGTCGACCGCAACGGGCTCCGTACCGATCCCGAAAAAACGAGTACGATCCGGAATTGGCCGACGCCAATAAGAATTAAATACGTCCGGCAATTCTTGGGAATGGCGTCGTGGTACCGCCAGTTTATAAAAGACTTTGCGCCCCGTTGACCATCCTGACGCGGAAAAACGCAGGCTGGGAATGGAATACCGGAACAGGCGCAGCATTCGCAGTGCTGAAAACGCATCTAACGTCCGCACCGATACTGGCGTGCCCAGACTTTAACCGGCAATTTTCACTACAACTACTACTGATCCCAGCACGCACGGCTTCGGCGCCGTACTTACGCAGAACCTCCCCGAGAACGAGCACGTTATCGTCTACGCAAGTCGCGCGTTAAACGGAGCCGAGCATAATTACAGCGCGACCGAGCTGAAATGCTTGGTTGTCGTATGAGGGATCCGACAAATGCGTGGGTACCTCGAAGGGTATCATTTTACCGTCATAACCGACCATCAGGCTCTCCGAAATTAGAATCACCCACTGGATTAGGGCGATTGTCACTAGAATTACAACAATACGACTTTGAAATCAATCGAAGGGGGGTTTTAAATAAGGTCGCCGATGCTCTCTCGCGCCAGCCCGAGCTCGCCGCCGTCGCACAACCAACTTGCCGCTGGTTCCGCCGGATATAGAACCAAGTAAAGTCCGCGCCACACACCGCATTCGATTATGCTATACGCGACAATAAACTGCACCGACATATCCTACACAGTGAATTTCCGCGAAACACCCGCCACCGAACAATGGAAGATTTGCGTACCGTTCGACCAACGCACCGAGATTATGCGACAGTATCACGACGGGCCGACCGCCAGTCATCTGAGTATCGCGAAAATAATAGCACGAATTGCGGAATTGTACTACTGGCCGAGAATGTTTCGGGAAATTGCACGCTACGCACGTGTAAAAATTGTATCGCACACAAAATCGAACAACAACGACCGCCCGAGTTACTCCACGCCACTGACATAAAGCGACCCTGGCAGGTTACGATAGATCTGGTAGGGCCGCTACCCCGATCTAGCAATGACCACACGTGACTATTCAATATGTAGGACCGCTTTACGAAGGTAGATGGAACTGCGACCGTTACGCAAAATCACCGTCGCAGCCGTCACAACGAACCTCGCAGAAGCTATCATCTATCGTCACGGCTGCCCAGAAGAAGTGCTAACAGATAACGGGACGCAATTACGCTCTGAAAAGCTGTAGCGGATATTGGCAAGTCTAAGCATCCGGCAAAAATTCACGCCGGCATATACACCACAGTGCAATCCGATGGAACGCACTAACTGCACGGTAAAAACGATGATTGCTCAGTATATCGACAGGAATCATCACCGATGAGACGAGCATATAAGCGAGTTATTATTAATTACGCTTACAACACCGCCGTACATGACGCCACAGGATATACGCCGGCCTATTTAAACCACAGCCGAGAACTCGCTACCCCGAACGCTACGGGACCCGACCGGATGACCGCCGCCGCACATCCAGAGACGACAAACCGCCACTTCCAAGAGGCATATAAAATGGTACAAGTGAATCTAGCGAGAGCTTTCCAACAGCAGGCCCACCATTACAATCTCAGACATCGAGACTGGAAGCCCAAGATCGGCTTCAAGAAAGTTTGGAAGAGAATGCATTTCTTATCCAAGAAAGCCGATGCGTTCAACGCTAAATTAGCACTGCGCTACGATGGACCGTACGAGATGTGGAAAATAATATACACCAGTGATTTTGGATCTGAGAGACGCACGAAGACGGTGGCACCGGAACGTACATGTGCGTGATGTGCGCCCCACTCCAATTGAGGACACGCGCACCGACGAAGACTCCGAAAACGAGTCAGCGAGAGAAGAAAATAAACAAAGAGTGTTCGCTGCCCCAGCCAAGAGTTACTGGCGCTGGCTAAGCATCTCCTCCGACTTCCGACCAATATACGCAACGTACGGCAAAATCGCCACACTAAGTGTTTCTGACCTTTGCGCCCTGTGATCGAACACGCCGGCACCTGTCGCTGTGAACCGCCGCCGTCATCCTCGCTTCCGAGTATCTACCTGCGATCCGTGTCCGCTGTAAAATATCTGCGATCCGCGTCCGCTATAAATACCCGCGATCCGCGCCTGCTGTAAAATATCCGCGACCCGCGTATGTTGTAAATACCTGCGCCGCTATACATACCCGCGTTAATTTCTGTAAGTCACTGCGCCGAGAAGTTGTCAAATCCGCTGCGATCGTCATCATCACGATCATTTGTCACAATCAGTCTTTGGCCAATAATTCAATTAATAAACAAGAACAAGTTATTTGTCTTGCTGCCTTTCACCCCGAACCTGGACAATCCAACGAGCGTATACCTAACAAATCCTCTTGAAATATGAACTGACGAAAGGCAATCCATTTTATATGTATGTCAAAGTCTAGATTCAGATCATCGTATGGATAAAATTCTGAGTTTAGATAAAGTTTTATGTTGGTTAAGTTACAGTTGTCGAAGTAATATTTATGTGCATTCACGTTATTTTTTCTGTCAGTCTGCAGAGCAAAGATAACATATCATGGCAAAGATAACGTATCATTTTTCTAGTTGAGTCGCAGTCTTGAAGGACTCTAGCCCAGGAATGTTTCGTCGTGTTCGGCAATGAAGGATATTCATACAGATGAACGGAAACTCATATTCAGATATTCGCTTTCCAATATCTGTAGCATGGATAGTTTATTGATTTCAATCGTTCAACATAACATGAGACACTCGCCATACGTTAAATAATTCAAGTTTCGATTCCATCGCAAGATCTCCCACAAGGCAATTGTTATCATTGCGCGCTCGTATCAAAATCAATTCGTGACGAGCGTTAATTACCACACATCTGTAATCTTCACGCAGCCAAGCAACATGTTGAGCAGCACACAAAAATTAAAATATCCATCAGATGTCGTTACACTTTTCGCGCTATAGTCAGTCATGACAGTTCCAGCATGCCACATAAGTATAAAATTGTCAAATGACATCGATGCATAATTCTTTAGAAAATTGTTCACTCCAACATTTCTATTGCGATCAATCTCGATACCATTGAGTTCATATCGAATTTCATCAAACATGAACGTGATGCAATTATTTCCAACCTTTGACGTATTTTCATTTTTAACATTCGGTTTCTGTATCATCAATCTTCCTTCAACGTAGAGAAAACTTTCGGATGGCAATGCGTACAAATCTTACTGTTGTTGTATGGATATTTTTATTTCATTGCTATGTCCAATTGTCGTATTAACATATGGATTTTATGTGTGAGTCTCCATCTTGACAATGCGGTCGTCAAAGATCGGCTGCCCTCCGATGTTCAAGATATCGGCCATCTCAGATAGCTCGTACGATGAATCCCAGTGATTTCAAAAATTTAACGTTCGACGCGTTGAGCTTCTTCCTCTTTTTGACGCGACCGGATGAGCGAATATTGTCGATCGGTGTCTTCTTTGTAAAGATTGCATTATATCTCTGCGCGTGCTTCGCTTCGTTCAACACAAGCATCTCAAATGTCAGGCTCGTCTGCTCGTGTTATCGCTGTTGCCGTCGTACGTGCAATCTGACGGTGATCTCTTCTCCTCTAAAATCGAGTAATCGTCCGTTCTGGTCAACAATGCGTATCATTAGCTCCGTAATGTTCCATACGATGACTGGTAGGTAAATGATCTGCATCGGCCTTTCCGATATCTTATATCCTGGCGGCCCAAATAAAAAGGGAGGGTGTGCGTCACGGCGGGGCCCGACCACGAACCAGTCGTGAAAACTCGTAATTATTTTGTGAAAAAATACCACCTCAGCCAGGAATCGAACCTGGATCTCCTGCTTACCGGGCAGGCATCTTATCCTTTCGACTACCGAGGCATGTGATGATATTTATCACAAATAACGTGTTTAGAATAACACGTCAACAATACAATGATACATATATATATATATATTACAATATACATATATACATGTATTCTTTCGAATCCCCACGACCGGTATTCCAGAGAAATGATGGTCCTATTCTCTCGATGGCATGCTCGACGAAAATTCGTATATCGTGTGCACACTTTTGTTGTTGCTGTACGTGCCCGCGGTCACGGTGCACTCTACACGGATAATGAATTTACATTCATTATGTTGATCGTCTGATTCATGCTATTTTCGCAGTTGCATTATACGCTTTGACGAGAAACCCAGCAGCGATCCAATGTTGTTGGGCTTGTTAAAGTTTAGTCTATAATTGCATTTAATCTCGCATCTCATCGTGTTGTAATTTGCGTGGAACACTATCCGGTATTCTTCAATCTCGTCAACGCCGCGCGCGGTTGCCATCGGACGTGTCGCGTCGCGGAAGTTTCCGCAAAATCTCACGTTTCAAAAATTCATTTATGGCATGCAGTTCATACGACCCCTCGGGAATCGTAATTTCTGCGTCGTCTTCATCAAAATAAAATGTATTGTTTGAAGCGTTTACATTCATATTTGTGTGATAAATCTTCAAAATTGTTAGACCGAATTTATAATCATCATCGCTCAAATCTATAGCTGGAAAGTAGTTTGCCACGAGAACGCTGCTTTTCCCGCTCAGCATAAGCGTCAGCGACGAAGCGTTCGACGAATACTGAGACGTCGCGATATTTTGTCGGACCTTTTAAATTCACGCGCGTCGACTGTTTGGAGAAACCAGGCACAGCTATCCGCAGACGCTCTAATCGATCGTCTGATAGGACGTTCAATTTGTCGTAACACTGTGTTCGAAATATCGTATCAGTTCCTTGGGTGGTCGAAGATTACCAAGACTGTCAAAATACATGCGGTCGTTCCTCTTTGCGTACGCTACCCAATGAGTACCAGGATCGTATCATCCAGATTGACGATACCACTCTCTTTTCAACGCGCGCCGTTAGTCGGTAATGCATCATGCATGAAAACACCTCTGAATGGTACGCGCATACGTTTCGTCAGCTGATTCAATTGTACGTTGGTGGTTATGCCCATAGGTATTTTTATTGTCTCTTTGGCGTTTTTTTTTTTTCTTTTTTCGGTGTTACGCCTCGTCCGCCTTTGTACAGAGCGAGATACAGTCCTTGCCCGCGCATTTTTATCGCGCGATTGTGACGTTGTAATTCCTCGAGTTGACATTGCGCGGCTTTTTTGTCGTTTACCGCTTTCGCCACGCTGGCCGCTCCACCAATCATGGATCCGAGCGCGCCCAACAATGGCAGAATCGGTAATACGCCGCCTCGTTTCGCCGTCGAAAGTATTCGTTTCTTTTTTGTCGGTTTTTTCTTCGTCCCTGCTTTCATGCCCATGCCGATCTTGGGCTTGGCTTTCATCGCTGCCCAAGCGGCTGTAGCGACAGTTTTCTCGTCCAGAGTCGAATCTCTCGCGATGACACGTCCAAGGGCTTTATCGGCGAATATTTTATCCGCTGCGTGTCTATCGGCGGTCTATCGTTGCTCCGAGAATACGCAATGTCGTGTTCACGGCACGCCGCATCCAATGGATTTATACCCGTTTCATCTCTGGCTAATCGCTTTTTTAACCGAATATTCGGACTGCAAAACTGATAACTGGGAATATGTAACTCGAAAGGAAGAGCGTTTATTGCTCGATTGAGCAGATCTCCACCGCAGCCTTCGTTCGATGTTGTTACTGACATATGCTATAATCTTTTATCTTTGATGCGGGATCATCGATGTGCATGCGTTGCTAATATTGATTATAACGTTCGAAGCAGCTCAACAGTAGGTTCGAACCTCCAAATCCACCTTTATATGCTCTGGAAGCTTGTCCCACATGTGGTCGATATAGTCGCCGCACACGCGTAACAATATAATTTTCGGTATATATTGCAACTGTTCAGCGCTTAAGTCCCAAATATCGAGAAGATGCGATAGCGCGAGATACATTTTTGCTACTGAGCGAATCGGTTTCGCGCGCCCATAAATAGGCGTTCAATCGAAGCTTAGATAGCGTGAACATGAAATTCGTGCGGCACTCGCAGATGATACGCGTTGTGAACTACGATGAGAAAGCATGAATGATGAAGGACATCGTGACGAAGTGCAAACATGGTGAATGCTATCGAGTACTATACAGGCGATTATTTGCGGCCCGTCGAATTGCGGTAAAACCAATATTCTTATAAGTTTGCTCGAGAGTCCGCATGGTGTATCTTTCGAGAACGTGTACGTGTATCGAAATCGTTGCAATAACCAAAATATCGATATCTCGAAACTTTGTTGTCATCGATCGACGAAATCGACTATTTTTCTAATAATAGTGATGTCATTCTATCGAACGAGGCACGTCCCAATTCGATCTTTGTCTTCGACGACATTGCATGCGATAACCAAGATGTAGTGAGAGAGTATGCGAGACGTATGAAGATACATAAACATCTGGTACGCGATAATGCAAATCTGCTGATCCTATTCAAACAGGACGGTACCAACTTGAAACATGTTTATAACGATCACATGAATACCGACATGTCGTACGAAAAATTCTGTGCGCATGTCGCGATTATTGGCAGCGCGAGCACCGATTCCTAGTGATAGACAAGGACAGTCCGCTCGTCAACGGGCAGTACAGAAAAGAATTTAACATGTTCGCGGTACCATAACGTGATTAGTAGATGTCGATACATCAAGTAACATGGATAATATTAAAGATCGCGAGAAAATAGCGAAACGGATTGCGAAAACGAGCGATTCGATTTTTAAAAAATATCGCGCTTTGAAAACTACTGAAAGAACTATCTAAAGAACCATCGAAAATATCGCTGTTTGTGCGAAATGAAGATATTTTTGAAATAAAAGACGTCAGTGAACCGTCACTCGAAACAACCATCAAACAGAGTCTGTAAACGCATGGAAGTCGTGAGACGTTTCATGGTCAGTTAGGACCATTTGGACGAAAGTACGTGGGCCTTCTTCTCGGTGACGACATAGATAAAGCGATAATGTGTACGGTATCTATTTCGATAAAAGTGATACAATGCTCGGTGACAAAAAGTTTGACGTTGACAAAAATGACTCCATAATCATAGACAATGTGAGATAATGATACACCAGATTATACAAATTGATCTTCAAGAGATTTCCCGATAAGATATATTCATCGAAGATGACAAACAAACGTATAAAAGTATACTGTGAATAACGAATGCTCATAGACATCATAGATGGTTACAGCGCCCATAATCCCATCATGGGCAACAAGAGATACAAGTACACTAACATCATCGCTCCGCTCGTATCTACATATAAAAAAAGCAATAAAAAGGATGCAGGCGTGAGTAATATACTACCCACCATGCAGTTAAATGACAACAAGATCGATTATGCGCATTTGGACGATCCCAACGAACTAGTGGATCAACTCCGTTTGCTCGACGCTTCGCACCGAGCTGATCACAATGAGATGCTGTCAATCATCGAGGAACTTCGTGAAGTCGGCATTATTATAAATTAAATCATGTCAACGAAACGAGCCAGTTGATTGACATCAATGAGGAAAAAAAAATTTAATCGTAATATATTTTATTTACATACATTATTATCAAACATTGTCGAAACATGAGATCATCAAAATCCGATGGACATGAAAAAAATGTTAACTCCGTGAGGCGATGATTCGTTGAAGAATTGCACACTCCGGCAAGAAGAAATTTTTCACGAAGACGTATTATAATTCGGGGATACGATGATCTGTGGCAAATTGATATCATCGAGATGCGCCCACTCGAGTTTCAACAGAGGTCATCACTACATATTCATCGTCATCGATGCAGTATGCCTGGGCCATATCAAGAGCAAGGTCGGAAGCGAGACGGCTAACGCTATCGCCGAGATAATTCGAGAGAGCGGAAGATGTCCGAGAAACTTACAAACGGATATGGGAAAGGAGTTTTACAACGCCGATGTGCAGAAACTCTTGAAAAAACATAACGTTAATCATTATTCCACGTATTCGATATTGAAGGCATCGATCGTCGACCAGTTCAGTCGCACGCTTAAGAACGACATGTGAAAGATGTTTACATTCAACGATACTTATAAGTGGGTCGACGCGCTGCCGCGTCTCGTATCAGATTACATCGCGCTATTGGCATGCAACCCGTTAACGTAACTCCCGCGATCGCCAAAAAACTCTTGGGCACGGTATACAGAGCGAGGTCGCAGGTCCAGTAAAATTCAAAGTAGATGATTCGGTGATACGTGTGAGCAAGTATAAGACAACTTTCGAAAAAGGTTACACGCCAAATTTGTCCGCCGAGGTATTTTATTAAGATCATTAAAGTACAGCATACTAATTCCGTAATCTATCTACTCGAAAACTATTGCAGAGAATTCGTCGCTGGAGCGTTCTACGAGCACGAATTGTATCGTGCGATTCATCCGTGGAGTTGTATCGTGCGACGTGTATCTTGTGGAGAAAGTACTGCGTAGAAAAGGAGACAAGGTTTACGTCAAGTGGCTGGGATTCGATGGGTCACATTCTTGGATACACAAAAACAATGTGATTTAATTCATTTATTGTAAATATAAAAATATTTATAAATGTATTCAAAAAATCTTAAATTCATTTACTGTAAAAACAAATAAAAAAATATTTATATAAAAAATAAGTATACAATAAGTCTTATTTTTTCTTCCATCTTCGTAAAGAAACTATACTGATAACTATGATGAAACTATGATGAAATATATATGAAACTATGATGAAACTATGATGAAATATATATGAAACTATGATGAAATTTATGATAATATATAAAATGTATAAAACTACAGGAAATACGTACGTATGTACATATGTACCTATATATGTACATACGTATATACATATAAACTACAAGAAATACATACATATGTATATACATATGTACATATGTACGTACATACATACGTACATATGTATATGCATATGTACATATATACGTACATATATACATACGTACCTATGTATATACGTATACATATAAACTACAAGAAGTACGTACATATGTACGTATAAACTATATAAAATATATAAAAAAATATAAAAAATATATACATATATATTACCAAAGTATCCGCTAATGTCCCCACGATAACGTTTCCGTTGGATCCGGTACGATGTATCGTTTGTCATCGTACGGACTCAGAACAATTTTCGACACCGTATACTTTGTGTAACTTTGATTTTATACATGACTGACGACAAGTCATTTCGATTTCTTCGCTCAAACACCGCGTGTAATCATCGAAAGTTATTGTTCGCGCTACGATATTATTCTTTACACTTTTCGTCTTTTAGTGTCCTTTTTGCCGCCCACCTTCACCGCGTACATCTTCGCTCTGAGTCCAAAAAATTCCGTCATTATCGCACTGTTATTCTCATCCTTCATTAGACCGGATATTTTTTTATTCGCGAAAGACATACCATACGTCATCCGTGGATAATCGCTTGTGTCGAATCTAGCGATATCGCGTTTCGTCGTCTCGTAAACATCATCGCACTCGATGTGATATACAAGACTGTTTGTGTCAATGTACATAATTTTGCATTTGTCGCGATACAACGGCAACATATACTCGTGGTGATATTCGTACAAGCAGATTTTCGATATATCGAGTATACACATACCCACGTAAATTGGCTTGTTGAACTTCACCTGGAGTTTACGCAATTCGACGGCAATTAAATTTTCCGCAAAGACATTACAGCTATGGAAATTTGATTTTGCAATTATTGCCTCCGCACCATGTCAAAGAGGGCGTCTACCTATTTCTTTATTCCGAAGAATTTCAACAATCGAAGGATTTTTTAACTGCGCTGCCCAATCCTTTGATTCTCTTTCCTCTAAAACTATTCTCCCTAAATATTCCCCTTTATTTTCCTCCTCTTTTCTTTCCACTTTAGCGCAATAAGTTATTTTTCGCATAGGAGTGTCTCGATAACCCATCTGCGTTCCCATGCAATTTCCCTGCTCGATGAGAAATTTCGAAAGTATATTGCTGAAGACGTTCCAACCAGCGGGCCAACTGTTCTTCTAGTTCCCTAAAAGACATCGGAAAGAAACATAGTTAGTTCTTATTAAGAATTCCCGTCCGTATAAATAGTGATGAAAACTTTTCAAAGAGTCAACTATTGCTAACAACTCTCTCCGAGTAACACAAAAACATTTATTTCGCTTTTACTTAACCCTACTAAAATAAGCAATTACTTTCCCCTTTCCTTCTTGAATCTGGAATAAAACAACCAATCAATACCATGATTCGAAGCGTCAGTATCCAAAATGAATTTTCCTGTCTCAATTGGAAAAGAGAAGACAGGGGAAGAGATCAAACACTGCTTTAGCTTTTTAAATGCCTCTTGGTAATGTTCATCCCAAACAAATCACTGTTTCTCTGTCAAGGACAATGGGTCGGGAAATTTGCAATTTGCGAAAATCCTTTAACAAATTTTCTATAATAGGAGTAAAAAACTGGACTTGTTTCTTATTCCGCGGAACAGACCATTCTAGCACGGAGGCAATCTTTTCAGAATCAGTAGAGATTCTTTCTTCCGAGACTTCATGATCTAGATATTTAACTTTCTTTCCAAACAGGGAACATTTCTTTGGATTTATTATTAAATTTGCTGTTCTGAAACGAAGAAAAACTTCTCGAAAATTAGCCAACATCTCCTCGAAAGTTTATTAAAAATCACAACATTATCTAAATAAACCGAACAGATTTTATTTACTATCTGATGAAGAACTTTCCATCAACTTTTCAAAAGTCGCTGGGGCATTACATAATCCAAATGGCATCACAGTGAATTGCCCATTACCTATCGAGAATGCTGTCTGCTCTTTATTGTCTGGAAGTTTCATCTGCCAGTTCCCACTTTTTAAATCCAACATGGAAAACCAAGAATTTCCTGATAATCGATCAAGAAGATCAATTCTTGACAATGAGTAACAATCTTTCTCAGTGACAGCATTGAGCTTTCTATTAGGTGTACAAAAAAGTTCTGCTTTAGATTTCATACAACCGAAATAACAATTTAAATTTTATATATCTTCCCGCCGTTTTGCGGTTTTAAAGCGTTGACATTTGGCCTTCTAAAATGCCATATGGTTTGATGCACATAAAAATCAGTTGTGTTCACGATGGCAATAACAAAAGAGCATATTCGATTTTCCATCCACTTCGCGTTTCATCTGAAGAAAAATGCTGCTGAAGCCACTGCAATGATTTGTGCTGCATAAGTTTTTTCCGGTTTTTTAGTAAAAAAAGACATGTAATTTTCAAGGGAAATTAATTTTTTTTTTATTCAAAATATTAGCCATCGGCTTCTACACATTCGCCCATCTTTCAGGTAATTTATGAATACCATGCCAGAAAAACTGCTTGTCTTTTGCGGCAAACCATTCGTCGAGCCATTTTCCAACTTCCTCGAAATTGCTGAAGTGCTGCTCTGTGAGCGCGTGCCCCATTGATGCGAAGAGGTGGAGGATAGTCAGATGGCGCCAGGTCTGGGGAGTACGGCGGGTGTGGAAGGATGTCCCATCCAAGTGATTTCAAGGTGTCTTTCACTGGTTTTGCTGTGTGAGACGGCGCATTGTCGTGTAACAAAATCAATTTGCCATGTCTTCTGGCCCATTCCGGTCGTCTTTCGATTAATGCGTGGTTTAAATTAATCATTTGTTGGCGATAGCGTTGTGTATTAACGGTTTCGCCGGACTTCAAGAGTTCATAATACACAATATTGCTCTGGTCCCATCAGACACAGAGCATGGATCTTCTTGCCGAAGCGATTTGGCCTTGGTGTTGACCGGCTTCGCCAGGTGAAAGCCACGATTTTTTCCGCTTCGGGTTTTCAAAATAAATCCATTTTTCGTCACCCATCACAATTCGATACAAAAATGATTTCCTTTCGTGGCGTTGAAGCAGTATTTCACAAGTGACTTTGCGATTTTCCATTTGACGTTCATTCAAATCGTGTGGGACCCATTTACTGAATTTATTGATCTTTCCCATTGCTCGTTTACGAGTAATGGGAAAGATCAATAAACTCTGCTGATTGTTTCTTGTGATACATGTAATGCTTCTGCTAATTGCCGTTGAGTTTGAGTTGGGTCATCATCCAATAACTCGTGCAATTGCTCGTCTTCGCATTTTTGTGGTCTACCAGAGCGCTCACTGTCTTTCACATTGAAATCACTTTTAAATTGTCGAAACCATGTCTCATATGTTCTAATCGATGGAGCGTGTTCACCATATGTTTCTACCAGCAAACGATGACTTTCAACAGCCTTTTTCTTTTGATTAAATAAAAAAAGCAATGCGTGCGGCAAATGTTCTTTTTCAGGCACAAAACTCGACATGAACGATAAAACAAAGACGTTAGTTTTTGGCGGACTCAACTTGTGTGTGTTTGTAGTTTTAAATGTCAGACGAACAAAATGATGTATGTGTCAAATTAATACGCTGCGTACTTTTCGCTGGCGACATCTCTTAGTTAAACCGGAAAAAACTTATGCATACACCTGGTATGGAGAGAACGCTGTAAGTCATACTACATGTAAAAGATGGTATCAAAAATTTCGCCAAGAAGATTTCAGTCTTGAAGATAAACCGCGTGTTGGACGCCCTCAAAAGATTGAAACGGACGAATTGCAAGCACTGCTGGATACAAACTCTGCGCAAACTGAAAAGGAGCTTGCAGAACAGCTTGGCGTTACGCAGCAAACCATTTCCGTACATTTACATACGATGGGAAAGGTTCAGAAGGAAGGCAGGGTTCCGCATGAATTGTCCGAAGACAACAAAAATCGTCGGCGTGACACTGCACTTTGCTTTCAAAGTTCCGGAAAAAAGATTTTCTGCACAAAATCATTACAGGCAGTGAAAAGTGGATTCTTTATGATAACCCTAAACGTAGAAAATCATGGTTGACTCTGATCAACTTTCGACATCGACACCAAAGCTCAATATCCACGCCAAGAAGGTTTTGCTCTGTATCTGGTGGATTGGAAAGGTGTGTTGTATTACGAGTTGTTACAACCGGGTGAAACAATCACGGCAGACCGCTACCAACAATTGACCAATTTGAGCGATGCATTAGAAGAAAAGAGGCCATTTACTGGCCAAGGACGTCGTAAAGTGATCTTGCTTCATGACAATGCTCGACCACAATGTTGCGAAAGCGACTCAGAACCATATCTTTGCGTTAGGCTGGGAACTTCTCCCGCATGCGGCGTATAGTCCAGACATGGTGCTTTCCGATTACTACCTATTCCGGTCGCAGCATCATTTGGCTGATACACATTTCATGAGATTTGAAGAGATACGAAAATGCATTGATGACTTTATCGCTTCGAAGTCGGTGAGCTTCTATCGTCAAGGAATTCGCAAGCTACCCGAAAGATGGCAAAAGGTCGTTGATGCAAACGGGGAATATTTCGCTGATTAATATTTTTATGTTTGTTTTTGAATAAAGATTGAATTTTACAAAAAAAAGCTCAGAACTTTTTTGTACACCTAATATAATCCACACAATCCTTAACCCATCCTTCTTCTTCATCATAACCGCAGGTGAAACATAAGGACTATGGGATTCTTTCACCCCTTGCTGTTTCATTTCTTCGAGAATTTTCTCTACCTCGTCTCGCATTTGAAAAAGGATGCCTCTAGAAGTCTGTTTTAAAGGACTTGATTTTCCTACAGAAATTGAGTGCTCTATTACCAAGCAATTACCCGCTACAATATTTTCCGTGAAGATATTCTGAAATTCTTCGAGAAATTCAGAAAAACTTTTTTTTTGTAAATAATTTAACCCTTCAGAATTCCTATTAAAGAAATCTAATAAAAATTCAGAAACTTTCTTTTCTGGGAGGCCAATACGAGAACAAGATAGGTTTTCTTCTTTTCCAGAAACGTCATTACTAAATAGCAAATTAAAAATCCTATTCTATCCAATTTTAACAAGAAAATCTGCATTCATTCTCAATTTCCGCCATATACATTGGAAATTCTAAGAAAATCTTCCCTATCTCTACTTTAACATTTGTTCTAAAATCAATAGGAACTTCTTGCCCAGTACGATACTTCAATTTTCTACTCCCTACCCAAAACTGTTGCCTTCCCGACCTAACCTTTTATTTAGAATCAAAATATCTGAGCCTGTATCAATTTTGAAAATGCAATTTTGGTCGTCTAACCTTCCTCGAAAACAAAAATTTCCCGATTTCTCACTTAAATTCCCGAAAGAAAAATTCCTTCTCTTTGTGGTCTTACATTTTCGCGCCGAGCCTTTCGTTACACTGCTGCAAAGCTCGGCGAGCCCAAATTTTCCTTTCTTGAATTAATCAATGAAAGACATTCTGATCGAAAGTATCCTCTCCATTTGCCAGCATTCATTGGCTCTTTCTTTAAAACCGAAAGTTTCCTTTTGTTTTTCTTTAAAATTATTAAATTTCTCACGATTTTGCTTGTAATCATGCGCGTTAATTTCTCCTACGTTCAAAAAGTTCCGTTCGCGTCCATCTTTTAAATTAATTTTTCCCTTTCGGTCTCTTTCCTGAAATTTAGGAAAACTATTTTCTTTAATAATTTTTACGGCCATGACTCTTTCCACGGCGACCCTTAAAGCTGTGAGTCCCTCCATTTGCAAGCTCTGTTTAATAAAATCGTCCGCCATCGTGACAATGCTGCGAGCAATTTTATCCTGTAAGCCAGGTGAGCATTCTGGAGAGGCTAAATGAGACAAATGCTTTTGTGCCGAAATTTTTTCTTCAAATGTAACTCTAATTTTGAAATTAATTTTCTATATTATGAATTTTCCAATTCTGTTTCTCTCTCTAAAATTGAAGGCGCCTCTTAAACAAGAAACCAACACTTTCTTCGAATTTCTTTATCTATTTGCCCGAGCGATTAATTCAAACTGGGATAAAATTCTCGCAAAGCAACACTTCCGTCATATATATTGGATTTTAATTTAAAAGCGAAATCGAGATTAAAAATTGGATTCGACTGGCCTGGTATGGGTAGTTCATACTCCTCGGACTGCCGCACTGATCTTCCCTGCTCTTCCGCTTCGCGTCGCCATTCCGCACGTTCGTCTCTAAGAAGGCGAAGTTCCTCCATTGTTATACGGAGAATCATCTCCGGGCTCGGAATCGTTTCCGGTTTCTCCGCACGCGTGCAAGCTCTCTGGCCGAGACAACTTGTCTCCCCGACACTCCTTCTTGTCCTACTTCCGTCGCTAAATTCTTCCCCCCGTTAATTCCGCTTGACATTTCGCCATGTTTATCGATCTCGGTCGAGTCCCTAAAAATGTAGCGCTCGCGGCGGACATACACACAGACAGCGCAGCAAGGAAGGAGGAAACAGATTTTAAGAAACACACTTTTAAGGAACACACTTTATTATTTTAAATAACACGAAAACACTCTTTTACAAGAACACTCTTTAATAATAATATTAATAAAATTCACAACGACATGACTCCAACTCGCGTGAGGGTAGCGCCGAGTGGAATATATCGATATATATATATATATATATCTCGATATATTCCACTCGGCGCTACCCTCACATCGATATATATATATATATATATATATATATATATATATATATATATATATACTTATTTGTAAGCGAAATCACCGAAGAATCTGCCTTCCTACGAATTAGTCAGTGTGACACGGGTGATTTATGATCATTCGTTGCTAGGCAATAACGCGAACGATCACTTGCAACTGCCTCACTGATAGCCGAAAAGCGCGCGCGAATACCGCGACCATAATTATCAGTCCATCTTCCGATAATTAACGCGCTGTAGCAATCTTCGCCAACGCGCGAACCGCGAACGCCGAATTATATTACGGCACCTCTCGATACAGCAGCATGATCTCAAGAATATTATAAACGATTTTCAACAAAACGACTATTGTTAACTAAATATTTATTATATTGTTTCTTTTTTTCTGTTTGGTTATAATAAATGCATTCATTACACATCATAAAATCTCAATAATTACTTTCCGCATGAATCCCGTTGAATCTGGCGAACTTAACCGCGCGTTTATTCACAACCCCGACAGGGAAAATCTAGCACTGTTTTACACGATAAATGATATTGAAAAACAAGTTTCAATTTAATTTCAATCTTTTCAGCTGCAAATTAATTAACATAAAATACTACTAAATCAATTACATATTTGATAATAAGTTCAATAAAAATCGAATAAAAACGAAATGATGTTTAAGATCGCAGGAACTACACAATAAATATACATAAAGAAAATAATTAAATAATACAAAGATAAAGTATAAATAAGTTAAATAATCGAAAATAAAAAAATGCGTTGTCATAAAATATAAAATATTTTTTATAATTCTAGTGAGGGGATAATAAAAAGAATTATAACCAATATCAAAAATATTTGATTATTGAATTATTATAGAACCATTATGTTAAAAGTCTGCTAAGGGCACGTAATTCTTGATATGCTTATTTGAATTTATTTCATATAAAGATTTAGCAACCAAGATCTTGTTTACCGAGAAATCGGCTATGTTATTTGCTGTTGTTTGTTAAAATATTTTTTAAAAATAAAATGACTGATCAGAAGTCTCATCATTTCTTGATTCTATTTCTATATCAAAGATAAATCTTATTAATAATATGAAAATATGGAAAAATATATCTTGTATGAATTATAAATTAATAAAAATAATCCAATTAATAAATAAACATTACTAAAATTAAAAAATATTGTCAAAAGATAAAAAGAATAAAAATATAGAGAAAAGAACTTGAATAAAACTTAATGCATCGATTATTTTATCTAATAATATTTTTTAAGATATAAGAGTGCCAAGAACGGAAAGACTTTTAGTATATAGTTCTTAGGGAAGATATTTTTTGTATATAATTCTTAGGGAAGATATTTTAAAAATATTCTTTAAAGTATCCATAAAAACTGTATATTAAAATTCTTTCCATTTATATTCTTATTTCCATTATTATTTGTCAGTATATACTGTCAAAACTGATTTAATCAATAATTTTTTTCAATAATCTTTGTATGATTTAATGATTTTATTATCTATTAGACAACTATATAACAAATTCTATTTTGCTTCATGACTTTTGCGATCTTAATTAATATATATAGGAAATTAAATATAATACAAGTAATTATACAGGTATCGGCGAATATAACTGTATCGTTTCTCAAACCTCATTATTTCTAATTTGTATTTCGCGAGGACGTGACGAACGTGTTTAGGTCGCGAACCGAAGCAAACAGCTAATCCTAAAATAGCTGATCACGTATTATTCTCGTGATGATCGAGCTCGTGTTTTCCTGTGATTGGCGAAGGATTTCAAAGAAGACACGGTCGAATTCGGCGAAGTGTGAGATTCACGAGACACCAGAAAATCCGCCGCTAAGAGGAAACGATTCTGAAAGCTCATGCATTGTACAATGTCGTCTTGAATAAAGCATATATAAGGTGATTCAGAACAACCGTTAAATATTAAAATCCTTAAAATGTTATATTTTTGAGTCAATTCTAAGACAATTTTTCCTCTACCAAATTTTTATCAGAAGTTTAATTTTTAAATTACAAGAGAAAACAGTTCGCGAATTATGTTCGCGATTATGTGGGGCATTCGTTGCGATCAGCTGATTGCTACATGCGAGTATTGTTACATGTAACACATGCATGCACATTCTTACACACACACACACACACACACACACACGCGCGCGCGCGCGCGCGCGCGGTTGGGACTGCGAACTCACAACCTCATTCTCGGATCTCTCTTCGTCGATTTCGCTTCTGCGAGCCCGGCGGATGATTCCGAGGAAATTGAGAATTTATCTTGATTGCTGTCGGATTCGACTTTTTATATCTGGCGATTAATAATTCGGATGATTTCGGAAAGATTTGTATCGATCCGTGGGTATTATTATATTTTCCCTAATTATAATAAAAATAAATTATTTATTTGTCATTGTTGTTTATTTGTTTGTTATGATTCGAATTCCGCGTTTGGGTCCCTTCGAGCACGCTCGGGTGTTTCCGCCGCATCACGCTGAGTAGCGTATTCCGGCGTACAGTCCATTGGCCGTGACTAATTACACGCAAATTTGAAAAAGTTTATTGGCGCTTTTGTGCCTTTAGGCTGACGGGTGGATGGTCGGCCTTTCATCCGAAGGATCGAAGCTGGACGGAATACTGGGAAGGTGCTTTATTATAAATTTGGTAGAGGAAAAATCATCTTAAAATCGACTCAGGAATATGAGATTTTAAGGATAAATGGTTGTTCTGAATCATCCTGTATTATAGTCTGGAATAAAGTATTATACTCGATATTTCAATTTCCTACATATATATATGTATCCTACATATATGTTTTTGTCGATTATATTATTTATTTGTTTATCATCACACCGAAGATAACCTTACTACAGGAAACATTTGCATTTATTTATGTATGTTTTTTTAATATAAAAATAAGCATGAATATTTTACTTAGCTTTTCTTACTAGCCTATTCTTAATATTATTTCTATGATTTCTATGAATATTTTTTGACTAATTATTTATTGAATTCAAGTGGATTTTATAGTTTTGTTAATTAATTTATGATTGAAGAATTCTAATATAAGTTTAGTTAAAAATAAAATTTGTTCTGCAATATTATTTACATCTAATTAATGAAATATATAATTGACTTATGTAAAATTCCTTTTTGCTCTCTTCTTATGATTTTTATTTGTTATTACAATTACGAGTTACATCTCTATCGTTAAAATATATCTGTCTATGTTCGAAAGCTGATAAATATACAAGTTATTATTATTATATTTTATTGCAAACAGAATTTGTCGTTGTAGAAGTATAAAAGTTACTTGCTTTGACTCATTCTTCTAACAATTATTTTATTTTATAGGAATGGATATTAGATATTGTTGCATATGATCACGATAGATACGCGAATCACACAGAATTGTGTTCACTCAAAGTATCATTAAAACACATGAAGAATGTTTTTCACAGTCCGGAGATTCATTTGTTCAATTACAAAATGAAACCTTCTTATCAGGTAGGATATTAATAATGTATATTAAATGTATATTAGACGTTAGAAAACACAAGTAATTGATTTACGATAGATAATAAACAAAAGTTTGAAAAACAATGATTAATATTAATAATAAATATATAAAATTTTATAATAATAAATATGTCAAAATTGTATAATATGATTCTGTAAACATATTCTTAAAACAAAATTTCAAATGTAATTATTATGTAATTGTTTTGTAAATATATTAATGCTAATAATATATTTAATTTATATTTTTATTTTTATTTTTATTTATATGAATATACTTTTTGTTAACTTTTATTTAATAAAAAACTATCTCAATTATCTAACTTATGTATATATATATATATATATATATATATATATATATATATATGTACTTATGTGTATTTTTGTTAACTTTTACTTAATAAAAAATCTCAACTATTTAACTTTCTCAAAGATAAAAAGAAAGCGCTAAGTATACACGCACTCGTTCTAAAAAAAAAAGATTTTATAAAAAAAAGAGCGCTTGTCCTAAATAAAAAAAGATTTAACATAAAAAACTAATTTATCAATTTATAGTCAATTTTCAATAATCATCAATGAAATCTAATACAGATATAATACTTATGCTATGCAATGTGTCTTAAAATTATCAGATGTATTTTTAGATTCTGAAACATTTTTAAGGATGCGTTCTGTTTCACGCATGATGCGCATAAATGGCAAACGCATAGCATGGAATGCAGACCCCGTTTCTCTCACACATTTCATGCATTGATCATGCGCATCTAATAACGGAACAGATTCTATGCAATTCATGCAATACTAGAAACATGGATCAACATGGATGACAAAATTGGACACTTTAATCATTTCCGTAATATCTTTTGTAATGAAAGATTTTAATTCATACTTTTTAAGCAGCGAGTCAAGTAGTGATTCACTTGAAAGTGAATCAAGTGATGAAGAAATGTCAACTTTATATAGTATTTTGATATTATAGTATTTTTGATATTCTTCAGGTGATATTCGTATTGTATGTTACGTCCAATGGACTCCATGATTCTTTTCTTTCCCCAAAAGGGCTATTAATAATATTTCTCTTATACACGAATATTTCGATTTATTTATAAGATAAGCAGACAAAGAAAGAGAATTGTAACCGTTCCAACTATTCAAGAATATTAGAACAAGCTTTTTATTTAATAAGAAAAGAACATTATTAAATATTATAAATCCTCAGGTTGGATCTGTAGCAAGTCTGTATATTAAGCATAAGCATACAACGAGCACGAGCGAGCGTTATCTAATGTAACATCCTGTCTAGCTCGGATTCTGTCTTACCTCGCCTAGCTACTCCAGATTCCCAGAATCAGTATCCCTCCTCTACAAGAATTAGACTCTGGACAGCCTATAAAAACGGGGCTTCTCTTCTGGGGCGCACAGCATTCATTTTTCATCCAGTACATTAAGCCACTTTTTTTTAATTTTTCATCCAGTACATTAAGCATTCATTCAGCATTATTCTCTAAAAAATTTAATCCAGTAATATCTTAATCCAATATTATCTGTCTAACATTCATTATTCAATTAATAAATTAAAAGTAGTGAGCAAGTCAACTCTCCAAAAGAATATCCAAAAGAATATACAGGCTTATTTTTCAGCAATCCCGATTTTAATCGTTTATCAGTAAGTCTTTGTTGATTTTGAAGTAATTTGATTAATTTTGAAGTAATTTGATTAATTTTCGACATTTCATCTCATTTAAAGCTACATCTCTCTTTTCTTTATCCTCTTTCCTCTTATCTTTCATCTATCTTTCTCTTTCTCATCGGTGCGGACTACTTGAGACCTCCCGAAGGCCCTCGAAGGCTCCCGGTTATTTTACCTTTCCTTTTTTTTCTCTTTCTCGCCAGTGTGAACTACTTGGGACCTCCCGAAGGCCCTCGATGGCTCCCGAATTCTTTATCTACGCAGTTTTCTGTCTCTGTCTTTCCTAGTTTCCTTTCCTAACCTTATTATGTGCGAAATTTCTCTTATTTCATTTTTTCCTTTCCCCCATAGTGAATCAAACAAAAGCACCGCCTTTTAAAATTCGAAAATCTGACCGTCTATTAAAACCCCGTCGCCATTATAGTGGTGAAGCACGGCGGACATTCAGAGTCAAAAATAAGAAAACAAAACGAAACGATTAACCGACGAACCAATCTACCGAACGGTTACCATCACTTCTTCTACTATTGCTTTTGAATCTTCTTATCCTTTTCTCTCTCAATTAACCACCCTTGAATCTCCTCTCGAATCTCCTCATTCCTAGCTTTTCCTAGCTTTTATCCGAATTTTCTACCGATCCCGCTGGAAAACCGTATTAGGTGTACAAAAAAGTTTTGAGCTTCTTTTTGTAAAATTCAATCATCTTTATTCAAAAACAAACAAAAAAATATTAATCAGCGAAATATTACCCATTTCCATCAACGACCTTTTGCCATCTTTCGGGTAGCTTGCGAATTCCTTGATGATAGAAGCTCACTGGCTTCGAAGTGATAAAGTCATCAATGCGTTTTCGTATCTCTTCAAATCTCACGAAATGTGTATCAGCCAAATGATGCTGCAGCGACCGGAATAGGTAGTAATCGGAAGGCGCCATGTCTGGGCTATACGCCGCGTGCGGGAGAAGTTCCCAGCCTAACGCAAAGATATGGTCCTGAGTCGCTTTCGCAACATGTGGTCGAGCATTGTCATGAAGCAAGATCACTTTACGATGTCCTTGGCCAGTAAATGGCCTCTTTTCTTCTAATGCATCGCTCAAATTGATCAATTGTTGTTGATAGCAGGCTGCCGTGATTGTTTCACCCGGTTGTAACAACTCGTCATATAACACACCTTTCCAATTCCATCAGATACAGAGCAAAACCTTCTTGGCGTGAATATTGGGCTTTGGCGTCGATGTCGAAGGTTGACCAGAGTCAACCTATGATTTTCTACTGAGTTTAGGGTGTAACGCGGTCACCTCGCTCGATGCTCGGATCGGCTCGTCAAGCGTACGCGAACATAGGTTGCAGCGAAAAGATCGTTTATTGGTAGAAAGATAGATACAGAGTAGTGCAGAGCCGGGTGATATCGCAGTGTCGTTGGTAGCAAAGCGGAGACGCAAAGCGGTTGGCGTAAGGTGGCGAGAAGCGCAAGACAGGTGCGGCATGCGGTCGACAACGGTTTATTTACACGTGACTATGACGCGGTTACAACTAAAGAACTTAGGGCTACCGGCTTATAACTAACGGACTTAATTTATATCGCATGCACTTACAAGCTAATGTCAGGTTGGACGGCGAGATATTGCGGGCAGGGCCGAGTGTCACGTCGAGCCCTGCCTTCGCAACGGAAACCGGCGAAACCCGACAGAGCTAAGCGAAACCTCAGCCCGAGGCGTGGTGACAGGAGTCGGTGAAACCCGACAGAGCTGAGCGAAACCTCAGCCCGAAGGTAGAGAAAACCGGTGAAATCCGGCAGAGCCAAGTGAAACCTTGGCCCCGAGAGGTAGTAGGTACTGGTCAGGTCAGTGTCAGGAGTCGGATCGCAGGATGGGATCTGGTCTCGATGTCTCGGCTGGCCGGGCTTATATACCTGGCTGGCGTTCCCCACTATGCGCCGTCGGTCCGGCGATGGGGAGTCGGTATCACGTGGGGTACCATGAGCGATAGCGTGAGCGAGACGGCGCGTGCGGTGTACAGGCAAGCAAGTGGAATAGCGCGAGCGGTATGCGTGCAAGCAGGACAAATAAGCCAGGTGTATATGTATATATATGAATATATATTTTCCTTACAAGTAACGGCTCTGCCGTTACAAGGGTTATCATAAAGAATCCATTTTTCACCGCCTGTAATGATTTTGTGCAGAAAATCTTTTTTCCGGAACTTTGAAAGCAAAGTGAGTGCAGTGTTACGCCGACGATTTGTTGTCTTCGGACAATTCATGCGGAACCCATCTGCCTTCCTTCTGAAATCCTTTCCCATCGTATGTAAACGTACGGAAATGATTTGTTGCGTAACGCCAAGCTGTTTTGCAAGCTCCTTTTCAGTTTGCGCAGAGTTTGTATCCAGCAGTGCTTGCAATTCGTCCGTTTCAATCTTTTGAGGGCGTCCAACACGCGGTTCATCTTCAAGACTGAAATCTCCTTGACGAAATTTTTGATACCATCTTTTACATGTAGTATGACTTACAGCATTCTCTCCATATGCAGCACAAATCATTGCAGTGGCTTCAGCAGCATTTTTCTTTAGATGAAATGCGAAGTGGAAAATCGAATATGCTCTTTTGTTATTGCCATCATAAACACTACTGATTTTTGAGGTTATGTGCATCAAACGCCAAACCGTATGGCATTTTAGAAGGCCAAATGTCAACGTTTTAAAACCGCAAAAGGGCGGGAAGATATATAAAATTTAAATTGTTATTTTGGTTGTATGAAATCTAAAGCTCAGAACTTTTTTGTACACCTAATATTTGATCCTGAACCTATCCTCGACTTCGAAATCCTATCTCCCGGTCCTTTATTCTCCAATAACGGAGAATCTTTGTTTCCTAATTTTGAAATAGATTTTCCGGAATTATTTGATCTCTCAACCGTTCCTTCAGAACAAATTCAAGAATACACTCCTCCTTAATTTTCCATTATATATACATACATATTATTTAAATAATATCAATTTTTCGTTTTTAATTTAAGTTCCCAAAATATATTTGTAATGTATTACCGGATAGAATCATCGTTTAATACACTCTTACACTCACACTCTCCCTGTTAAAAATCCTACCCGATGGCCGCCGAACGATTGTAACATCCGCGATAACATACATGCACACTCGATTACATCATTTCTCTTGCTTCTCAAAAATATGTATAACATTAACCATTTAATTTAATTTTAAATTCTCTTTATTTTTCTTAAAAACACCCATCTTATTTCAATTAAGTTTTTCGACCAGAAAATGACCGACCAGCGCACGTCTGTGAAATAACGTCATAGCGTTCTCGCATCGCTGACCTAGTGCCGAGACTTATCAGTGCGCTCGGATTCGAGGGATCACGTTTCCACGCTTGGCCTTCGAGAGAGCAGCTGTTCGCGTTTTTCCAAACCCATCCGTACTCCGCTCACAAATCTTAATTCTTAATTCTCAATTATTTTCAATTTTACTCCGGGCTGGACGTAACATATATAATTCTTTTTTTTTCCTCAAAAAGAATTGGAATATTTATTTTATCTTTCATTTTCAAAATTCAGAATTTTTGTTATCCTTCCAATTTTGTTCTATGCATGAGCTTGCATGACGTGCCTCAATTCGCGAGGTGAGCATTTTATGCGGTCTTATGCACCGGAAGAGGCGGAATCATGCGGTTGGCGGTAAGTTAACTTATGCAGGGAATGCGCATGAAGAAAAATGAAACGGATTTCTATGCGTTCATGTGCATGAATGGAACGCACCTTAAGTAAAAATTCTTATACAAAATGTCAAAGTTATATAACAATTCTTAAATGAAAATCATTTAAAGTTTATGAAAAATTCACATACTCAGATATGGCACACCACAGTGAAAATGTTTTTTATAATTTGATTCATTATACAGAGTGGATTATTTTAATTTGTACAGTCAATTTTCTCAAAATCTTTAAGTTTAAGACAAAAATGTTTCAGACAAAAATTTTATGGCTTTAAGGATGAAAGAAGACAGTGACCTTGATTGACCTCCAGAAGATGTCCTTAAAATCAGATCAAGGTTACCTAAAATTTTTTTAATGGAAATCTCCATTTTTTATTATATATTTTTATATCTGATCTCAAGACGTTTTTAAAACACTAACATAATAAAATATTTGTTCATTAAGTTATTTTCTGAGTTATGAGATTTGAATTTGACATACAATTTGATATAAAATATGAAATATCTCATAAACTGTTCATTTTGTAGCAACTATATCTTAATACTTTTATATACAGCATAAGAAGAGATGAATCAATTAGTGTAAAAAAAATACATAGTTGTTTTTCAAAAAGAATATGTTGTTGCATATTGTAAATTTTCATTCTTTTGAACAACAACTATATTTCTTTACATCAATTGATCTACCTCTTTTCTGTACATGATTATTCTGTACATGAAAGAATTAAAATATAGATGCCAAAAAATAAATAGTTTATGAGATATTTTATATTTTATATCAAATTTATTTATTACTTTTTGTCAAATGTAAGTATTTTATGTCAAACCTCATAACGCAGAAAATATTTAACGAAAAATATTTTATTAAGGTTTTGAAAAGGTTTTAAGATCTGCTATAAAAATATATAAAAAATGATGGTTCCATTTAAAAAATTTTAGGTAATCTTATTTGATCTTAAGGACATCTTCTCGAGGTCAACCATCTTCTTTCTCCCTTGAAGCCATAAAACTTTTATTTGAAACATTTTTGTTTCAAACTTAAAGATTTCGAGAAAATTGACTGATTAAATTAAAATGGTCTACTCTGTATATAATATTGTCAATAAAAAAAATTTTTTTTAAGAAACGAAGAGCTAATAGCTAATATAAAAAGATAGTCCAAAATGTACAGTCGTCAGTAATAGTAGTTGTAGTAATGTAGTAATGTAGTAATGATGGCAACAGCAGTAGTAGTAGCAGTAGCCGTAGCAATAATATTTACTTCAATTGAGTTTTTCATTATTTTATACATAAAAATTAATTACATTAAAATATGATTATCTAAAAATGAATATTTTACAAAATATTTTATATTTTATGTCAGAATATACCAGAATAATATATGTCTCGTAAATTATTGACTCTTCTGATAACTGTATCTTGCTTTTATATGCAGAATAATTAGAGAAATCATATTATAACAATATTTAACAAATAATATATGTCGCGCTCGCGGCGATCACGAATCGCGAGTCGCGTTATGCGGATGAGCCGCGCGCGGAATAACAACTTTTTTACAAAGAATCGGAACTTGATTAAAAAGATATACAATTAGATCGTCGCAGACACACGTCCGTCCGCCATCGATCTCCGAAAAACAACATGAAAATCGCCTGTTACACCGAACAATTAACAACGTCGTCAGGGAACGATCCTCTTTTTTAAAATATCGATTTCTGAAATATTGATTTTCCCGAAGGCAATGATGAACGGAACATCGCTCGGTCGTAACACTCCCCCCTCCTTCTAATTGTCGTCCCGACAACTGTACGCATCTTCTCCGCTCAAGAAGCCTCCTCTTCTTTGGCGGAGACTCCGTATGACTTCCTGCTCTCCCCTGCTACTACGGATTACTGAGCGCCGTTCCCGATCCCAATCTGCCGCCCAGTAGACGCTTGCTACGGATATTCGTTCTTTCCTCTTTCTTAAAATTCATTTTCGAGACTTGTGCGCTTCTTTCTTATGTCTTCAATTCTTCGAGCAAGGTGGGGATACTCGTCGTGGATCCAATGTCTTATAAAAGATTCACCGAGCCCCTGCCTCGGCATTCGCTCATAGTCCCCATGGAAAAATCACGACTCGAAAAAATCGGGGGCGAGGCAGACTTCTTAAAAAAAAAAAGAATTTCTTCAGCTAAATGTTTGCGAAAAAAGAGGATTCCCCACGTTCTTGAACTCAACTCGAAGTAAACTTAAAAAAAAAGAAAACAGTAACTTTCTAACAAAATCAACACATTTTAAAGACTCAATAGTTAAGTTCATAATTCCCTAAATAACCGGGTTCCGAAACTCCCTAAATTTATTTATATTTTGAAAAGAAAGTACACAGATACCTATCACCTTGACATGCTAGATATTATTGTAAAGAACTCAATGTGCCGTTGATTTATGTTAATTTATTGAAATTGTTAAATAAAGTTATATGCAGAGTTCTTTGTTATATTTATTGTTTATTGATTAGTAGATATTTTACCATGTGCATGTGATACAGTCTGTGACATGTAAGATAGATTAGAGCAGCAGTGACAGCTATATATATCCTACATCATGTCAATCTAATTAATTTATAATATAACATTTATATCACTGGCTTCAATTCATCATTATCAAGCTGACTATCTATCTGTAAATTCATTTTATACTATATATCACTTATATTGAGCACTTCATTTTGATTGCATAGAGTGAGTCGATGGCCAATACTGCCATATATGCATGGGCCCATACAATAGGTGCTGCAGGCAATTGCATTCATCTCTGCGCGTAGACTTAGCAGTATTATTCGTATTATTATATACTCCATAGATAATGATGAAAATGTTTAATTGATTCGATTAAAACTAATAACTTCCTCCTTGTGGTACAATAATTTCGCTCTGATTTGCTCAAAACTTGACTATAATAGGCAATGATCCTTTCATTGCTATCCTGAACTTGAGAAAGCACCACTCCTATTCCAAAACCTGAAGCGTCAGTATCCAAAATCATCTTCCCTTCCCCTTTCGAAAAAGAAAGAAGAGACACGGTCGATAATGCCTGTTTTAACTTAAGAAATGTTTCCTGACTTGAAATGTTTCCCTGTTTGCTCAGTCCAGATATACTTAGTCTGATTCTCTGTCAATTTAAACAAAAGTCTTGCAATAGAAGAAAAACCTTTCACAAATTTTTTAATAAGAGCAAAATCCAAGGAAATTCCGGATCTGCTTTTTATTCTGAGGTACCGGCCATTCCGTGACTGCTTCGGTTTTCTCGGGATCCGTTGAAATCCCTGCTGAACAAATATGTCCCATGATATTTCATCTGTCTACTAAATAAATCATACTTCTTAAGATTAATACTAAGATTGGCAGCACGATATCTACGAAGAAACTCTCCCAAATTTTCTTTCATCTCCTTGTTTTACGATTATAAACCAGACAAATTTTAGAAAATGAACCAGGCAAATTTTAGAAAATAAACCAGACAAATTTTAGAAAATAATTGCCGAAGAACTCGCTCCATAAGACGCTTGAAAGTAGCAGGGGCATTGCATAAACCAAAGGGCATTGCAATAGATTGCCAGAACCCATTACCTAAAGAGAAAGCAGTTTTTTCCTTCTCCTCAGGACAGATCCTCAGTTGTCAGTAACCGCTTTTCAAATCTAAAGTAGAAAACCAATTAATACCTGATAACTGATTTAGAAGATCATCGATCCTTGACAGTGGATAAAAATTTTTCTTTGTTATCGCATTTAACTTCCGATAATCTACGCAAAAGCTAAGAGAACCATCTTTTTTTTTTACCAAAACTGCCGGAGAGATCCAAGGGTTCGAAGAACTCCTCTATAACCTCTTATTTCTTCAATGATTTTCTCAATCTCTGAACGCATATGAATTGAGATTCTCCTCGGAGTTTGCTTGATCGGACGAGAATCCTGCAACTTAATTTCATGTTAGAGAATTTCGCACTTTTCAGCAACAATTTGCTCGAAAAATAATACATCCCGGAATTCTTGAAGTAAATCAGCAAAAACTGTCTTCTCCAACTGTCCCTCATCCAACTCACGGGAATTATTTCTGAAGAATTCTCTCAGTTCGGTACCTCTTCCTCAACATGCATTATCCGACGACAAAAGCTTTCTTTCTGATCTCCCTGAAGAAAAGATTCTAAAGCTGTCTGCATCCCAATGCGCGAGAAGGAATCTGCGCCCAGGATATAATCCTCAGTAATCTCCGCTACATGCACAGGAATTTCTAACGAAAATCTGTCAATCTCTATCTTTGCTAGAACTTTAAACCTAATCGGGATCTTTTCTCCTGTGAGATATCTCAAATTATTCCTCCCTATTGGAAGAGGCTTCCCCTTAATTACAAAGTTATTCACTAGTGTTACATCGGAGCCCGTATCTAACTTAAATAAACTTAAATAATCTTCTTCATTTAGAAATTCGCGAAAAACAAAATATTCTTCCTTCGTGTATCCCTTTCTTAAAACGCCTAATACTACTCGGGGCTTTTCCCTCACGCGTCAAACCCGCTCCAGAAAGCTCGACGAATCCTATTTTCCCTTTTTTCAGAAAGGGATGAACACTCTGAACGGAAATATCCTCGTTTTCTACATTGCCAACATTCTTCTACATTTGCATTTTGGGAAAATTTCCTCTTGGGAAATTTTCTCTTTTCTTTAAAATTTTCTATGACTAGAAACTCTCATCTTTCGATTTCCAAATGTTTCGTTCTGTACATTTCCAAAATCAGTTCTCCCGTTAAAATTAGAAAAATTACAATTTTTCGAAAAATTATAATTATCTTTTTTTCAAAACTATTATCTTTTATGATTTTTATCACTATTGTCCTTTCAACGACAGTCCTTAAAGATATGAGCCCTTCTAACTGTAAAATCTGTTTTATATTCCCGTCTGTAAGTGCAATAATGAATTGCGAACACGCAATTTTACCTTGTAAACCGGGTGAACACTCCGGATAAGCAAGACGAGAGTTTTAAATGTTCTAAATCCAAGTCAAGAGAAGTTATATCCTTCCCGAAATTTTGTTTTCGATTTATGAATTGCATATAATAAGTTTGTACTGAAAATTTTTCTCCAAAACGTAATTCTAAACGCGAAATCAAATCATTGAACTGCAAATTTTCCAATTCCGTATCTCCCTCTAAAATTGCACGCGCCTTCCCTCTAAGACAACACTAATACAACAACTTTCTCTGCATTCCCCCAATTATTCGCCCGCGCGATTAAATTAAACTAAACAAAAATTCTCGCAACGGAACATTTCCGTCAAAGATATCTGACTTTAATTTAATACCAAGACTATTTACAGAAACAAAATTAAAATTGAGGTTAGACTGGCCTGATGCGTAGCGTTGCTCCTCCGAACGCTGTCCTGACTCTTCCTGTTGACCGGAAAGCAAACGAGTCTCCGATCTTTGTTGCAACAGCGTAGCGCGCTCTGCTCTCATGAGACGAAGCTCCTCCAATGTGAGAACTGTCTCTACATCCGTTGTCTCCGATTGCTCCGTCCGCACACAAATCCTCTTTCTAGCCGAAGTCATCCGCTTCCCTGTTGCACTATCGGAATTCACGGACTCCGCTCGCTGTTCCGTCACACTTTCTATGCCCGCCAGCGTCCGACTCTCCGCCATATAAAAAAACGATTGGTCCGATGAATTGTTACTATCCCGGACGAGCCCCCAAAATGTAGCACTCGCGGCGGTCACGAATCGCGAGTCACGTTATGCGGATGAGCCACACGTGAAATAACAACACTTTTTTACAAAGAATCGGAACTTTATTAAAAAGATATACAATTAGATCGTCGCGGACACACATTCGTCCGCCACTGATCTTCGCAAAACAACAACAATATGAAAACCACATGTTATACAGAACAATCCACGACACATCGTCAAGGAACGATTTTCTGTTTTAAAATATCGATTTCTGAAATATTGATTTTTTCGAGAGCAACGACGAGTGGAACACCACTCGTAACAATATGATTTTATTTGAAAAAATAGTGACCATAAAAGAATAGTTTTGACACTAAAGATCTTGACAGTAGTTCCATCTGCGAATGAATCAATATTGTTACATTATTGCGCCTTCGTATTTTTTGTGCGTGTGTATTTTCATGTTATTAATCGATTTTTAATAATCCTTTTAATAGGCAGCAGAATGTGACACAAGAAGAGAGATTCTTAACGACAGATTGTCATTTATCAAAGAAGGCCTGTACTTGTATTTATTCGAAGACTTATTAATCATTACAAAATTATCTTCTTAAAAAAATGTAAAAAGGATGTCAAGTAAAGGGATTTATATACTCTAGCGGAGATATTGCTACACAATAAGTCTTCTCTTCTTTTTCTTCATCTATTTTAAGGCAAAACCTGTTCAATCTATTGAGCTCTCTTCATGCACGATGTGAGGATGACTCTGTGAAGGATGTGGACATCCAGTACTCATCTCTTTGGGGGTCTTCCCGGGCGCTTTCCTGATGCTATTTCGTTTCTTATAATTTTTGGCAGTCGGTCATTATCCATTCTCTCTATGGGCATTCCAATCTTTCTTTCTGGTTTTCATAAATTTTATAATGTCCTGTACCTCACATTGCTTCCTTATTTGTCGATTTGAAATTCTGTTCTTCAGCGTTTTTCCAGTTATACAACATACTCTACACAAAGTCGTAAATTTTTACTTTAAGAAACGTCGTCATAATTATTTATAAAAGATTTGATATTAATAACTGGCCAAGTTATATCTTGCTATAAAAACTGCATACTATAAGAAACATCTTATTCTACTAAATCCAAGTGATATGTACAAATAATAATGACGACGTTTCTTAAAGTAAAAATTTACGACGAAAATTTAATCGGACTTTGTGTAGCAATATCTCCGCTCGTAGTCCCTTTAAATGACACCCTGTTTTTACATTTTTCCAAAAAGGTAATTTTGTAATGATATCATGCATTTTGTTAAACATCTTTTTGTGTTTGAAAAGTGCGCTGATGCTAGATATCTTTATATAACAAATATAATTGACATTTTTTTATATAACAAATATTTTTGTTAAATATGATCTATCTATAATGGCTTAATATACATGCTTAGTAACAATTTTTTGTAAAAATAATGTATAAATGCCTTTAGACCACTTTTTTATAACTTGAGCTCATCAATTTCAATCCAAGAGCTAAATGTTCCTTCTCTACACATTTGTATAATGTCCGGAAAAAAGATTTTCTGCACAAAATCATTATAGGGGATGAAAAGTAGATTCTTTATGATAACCTTTGTAACGGCAGGGCCGTTACTTGTAAGGAAAATATATATCCATATATACATACACACCTGACTTATTTGTCCTGCTTGCACGCACACCGCTCGCGTTATTCCACTCGCTTGCCTGTACACCGCACGCGCCGTCTCGCTCACGCTATCACTCATGGTACCCCACGCGATACCGACTCTCCACCGCCGGACCGACGGCGCACAGTGGGGAACGCCGGCCGGGTATATAAGCCCGACCGGCCGAGACATCGGAACCAGATCCCATCCTGCGATCCGACTTCTGACACCGATCAGTACCTACTATCTCTCGGGGCCAAGGTTTCGCTTAGCTCTGCCGGGTTTTATCGGTTTTCTCTACCTTCGGGCTGAGGTTTCACTCAGCTCTGTCGGGTTTCACCGACTCCTGTCATCACGCTTCGGGCTAAGGTTTCGCTTAGCTCTGTCGGGTTTCGTCGACTCCTGTCACTACTCTTCGGGCTAAGGTTTCGCTCAGCTCCACCAGGTTTCGCCCGTTTCCGTTGCGAAGACAGGGCTCGACGTGACACTCGGCCCTGCCCGCAATACCTCGCCGTCCAACCTGACATTAGCTTGTAAATGCATGTGATATAAATTAAGTCCGTTAGTTATAAGCCGGTAGCCCTAAGTTCTTTAGTTGTAACCGCACCATAGTCACGTGTAAATAAACCGTTGTCGACCGCACGCCGCACCTGTCTTGCGCTTCTCGCCACCTTACGCCAACCGCTTTGCGTCTCCGCTTTGCTACCAACGACACTGCGACATCACTCGGCCCTGCACTACTCTGTATCTATCTTTCTACCAATAAACGATCTTTTCGCTGCAACCTGTGTTCGCGTATGCTCGAGTCTCTTCCCTCCTCTCGAACCCGGACACTGACGAGCCGATCCGAGCGTCGAACGAGGTGACTGCGTTACACCCTAAACGTAGAAAATCATGGGTTGACCCTGGTCAACCTTCGACATCGACGTCAAAGCCCAATATCCACGCCAAGAAGGTTTTGCTCTGTATCTGATGGGATTGGAAAGATGTATTGTATTACGAGTTGTTACAACCGGGTGAAACAATCACGGCCGACCGCTACCAACAACAATTGACCAATTTGAGCGATGCATTAGAAGAAAAGAGGCCATGGACTGGCCACGTCGTAAAGTGATCTTGCTTCATGACAATGCTCGACCACATGTTGCGAAAGCGACTCAGGACCATATCTTTGCGTTAGGCTGGGAACTTCTTCCGCACGCGGCGAATAGCCCAGACATGGCGTCTTCCGATTATTACCTATTCCGGTCGCTGCAGCATCACTTGGCTGATACACATTTCGTGAAATTTGAAGAGATACGAAAACGCATTGATGACTTTATCACTTCGAAGCCAGTGAGCTTCTATCGTCAAGGAATTCGCAAGCTACCCGAAAGATGACAAAAGGTCGTTGATAGAAACGGGGAATATTTCGCTGATTAATATTTTTTTGTTTGTTTTTGAATAAAGATTGAATTTTACAAAAAAAAGTTCAGAACTTTTTTGTACATCTAATAATATACAATATTATTTTACAGATCAGATTTTTTTATGACAGATGTTTTATAACAATTACAAGGAGATTAATTGATCTTAATCCTGATTATGAATTAATCAAGATTCATATCTCTTGATTGATAGAATGTTAGTATTATGTCAGTATCATGTTTTTTATTATAGAATGTCAGTTTCGGAACTGTGTTCATAATGTTGTCAGCGCTGACAGTCAATTTTGGAATACAGCCACAGTATGCTGGTGGTGAATTTTGGAATAGTGTTCATAGTGCTACCAGTGCTGACAATCAATTTTCGAACACAGCCGAGCTAAACCAGCGCCTCTCATGACAGAAATTGCAATCATACAGGCAACGATGATAATAATGATAATGTCGTTTCTTAAGGGAATGCTAAACTTGTCTGTATTACCGACAAAATGCAATAATTTTTGTATCGCTCTCATTTTTTTATTAACTTTATAGATCTGGAAATCCTTTTTCACAATTAAAGTTTATGCATTAATATGTGCTTAGCATATGAAGCAGATACCAAGAACGAGAGAAATTTTAATAATTTAGATCTTTTTTACCATTTCCTACTATCGAGAGCTGTCATTTGATGAAAGTATATAGATAAGTAGAGATTAGTAAACGAAAAAACCAAGTAATGTTCGTGAAAAATGCGTTTTTAATTATCAGAAACTTCGAGTACAAATCAGACAGGCGGCCATGTTCATACATCTGGACATTTTACAAAAATGCCAATACGATCAAATCTATCATGGCTAATGAAAAAAAACAAAGAAACTAGGACCTGCCAGATTAAAGTATTGTGTATTGCATACCCTTTACTTCTACATCCCCTTCCAATACTTCAAACTTACAATCACTAGTAAATTTAAAACAGTTATATCTTAAAAGCTTAAAAATAAAACTTATAAAACTCCAAAATCATAAGTAAGCAACACTTAAATTTAACTTAAAAAAGAACATATTGTTTAATTTTACTCTAATTCTACAATATTTAGAGAGTTTCTAAAAGAACAAAAGTTTACTTTCGATAACGCCTTAGTGAACATATCTGCTTCTTGCAGTTCAGTGGAAACATATATTAACTTGATTTTATTTTGGATAAGACAGTCGCGAACAAAATGATGCTTGACATCAATATGTTTTGTTCTTTTGCACTCTAACGTTGAAGCCATCTTAATGCATGATTGGTTGTCTTCAGAAATATTTATCGGGTAAATATTTTGTTTTAAAATTTCATTAAGCATTTGTGCCAAAAATAAATTTTCAGTTACGCAGGAAGACAACGCAACGTATTCAGCCTCAGAACTTGAAATTGTAACAATATTCTGCTTTTCAGTTTTCTAATAGATCAAATTATTATTTAACTTGATTATAAAACCAGTGATACTTTTTCGATCTACAATACTATTTGCAAAATCAGAGTCAACAAATGATTTTAAAAAAATTTCAGAATTATTGCTTTTGACATACTTTAAACAAAAATTTTTTATATTTTGCAAATATCTGAGAACATTTTTAAAATGGATCCAATGAATCTCAGACAACCTATAAGACAACCTAGTAACTCACAATAAGATAAATTAACATTTGTATGACAACCTATTTGTATTAACATTCAATTGCAATTTAGGCTGCATCAGTATTTCTGATAATTTGCAATCTGACATTTTAAACTTTTCTAAGACTGGAGCATAAATTTCTTCTTCTAATGAGCTCATTTGCTTAAACTCACGAGCAACAAGTCGAGCCTTCTTAACTGACTCACCGTTAACTACTTTTTCTCTAAAAACTCACTTAGAGAGAATTATTTCTGTATCACTCGGTCTTCTAATCAGCTCCCATGTTTCACTCTCGTTTAAGGATTTTAGTTCTTTGTTTATGGCTTTTTGCTATCCTTTATCTTTGATTGCATCTTCATATGTCTCTGGTACTTCAGAAATTAAATGGCCAGTTGACAATGCTGTCATTAAATTCAAGTCAAAATCCATGTCATAGTCTCTTAATCATTCTGGTATCTTTCTTGCTCTGTTACTTCGTCTTATATCAGGGTTTTCTGGGTTTTCTCATTTTCTCTGGCATTTTCTGTCTCATAATATGTATCTTCTTCTGAACTGTCATTACTATCACTTTCTTTTACTTTACTAGAGTTTTCCTTCTTTCCTTTGACTTGGTTGGGTTGTTTTTCATTCTCTGTGTTCAATTCACTGTTGATCTGTACTTTTACTGAGTTTCCTTTCTCTTCATCGAAAACTACATTCCTTCCTAGTACTATCTTTTGTTCAGCATTCCACAGTCTATAGCCATTATCGCAATAATCCACCATAATCAATTTTTCACTTCTGGCATCTAATTTTGACTTTCTGTCCTCCTTTGATATGTGGTTATAAACTGTACAACCAAAAAGTTTTATTTTCTTTAAGTTTGGCTTCTCACCAAACCAAATTTCAGCACGACATTTCTGATCCGGAAGTACTCTAGTCTCAGTTCTGTTTGTTAGAAACACTGCAGTTCTGATAGCTTCGCCCCACATATTTTTGTCTAAATCTGAGTCAAAAATGAGACATCTTGCTTTGTCTAGTATTGTTCGGTTGTAGCGCTCAGCTACACCGTTCTGCTCTGGATTATGAGCAATGGTGTATTGAATTTTTATTCCCTGTTCCAGACAAAAATCTTTCAGTTCAGTCCAGACATATTCTTCCTCGTTGTCACATCTGAGACGTTTCTATTTTGCATCCAAATTTTGCTGTTACCTGTGCAACAGGTACTTTTTAAAGCATTCCATAACCTTACTTTTATTTGTCAAGAGGTAGCAAAATGTGAGAAATAATCAATAAAGGTTACTACATACCTTTTACCGTCAAATGTGAGTGGATTCATGGGACCTATGACATCACTTGAAACACATTCCAATATCCTTTTTGCCTTTCTTTCTTCAGCTAGAAGTCTAAAAGGTTGTCTTGTTTGTTTCCCTTTTAAACATATGTCACAGACACCTGGCGCTGGATATTTACATGAATGACCCATCCTTCTGTGTTCAAGCCACGTTGCCACATTTGCTTTTTCAGGTATTTTCAACACTATCATGTACAAATTTCCATGAATCTTTCCTTCAGCAAAGATCTTATCATTTCTCATTATCAACATTTTCTTATCTTTAAAAACAATCTATAGTCCATTTTCTTCAATTTTTCTTACAGACAAGAGGTTATAAAATAAGTTCCTACAAACCCATGCATCTTTTATCACTATTGGCTTGTCTTTTTCTGTATTCAAGTGGAGATCACCTTGTTTTTCAGCTTTTATGCATTCACCTTTCTTAGCTACGTTTATTATATGGTTAATTGCCTTTAAATTTGTTATTAGCTGATCAGTAGCTTCATTAATCAGGTGATTAGTGCATCCACTATCTACTATGAATCGTACTTCATTCTCTTTGCATGTTACCAAACTTATTTTATTTTTTTGTTCGGTTAAGAAACTTACCTCTTCTTCATTGTCACTTTCCTTAGCTACATTAGCTTCACTTGTCTTCTTTTTGAGCTTGGGGCAGTCGACCCTTATATGACCTCGAATTCCACACTCATGGCATTTATAAGGAAACGGTTTGGCCTTACCGTCAGATTTTTCTTGGCTTTTTCCGCTTTTATTCCATTTTTTCTTAAAGCGTCCAGCAAAAGCACTATTATTAGATTCCTCTTCTTTGCTTTGCTTTCTAGACTCTTCCAACAGTAATTTATTTTTCACAAAATCTACTGTGATACTATCTTCATCTTGTGAAAACATAACATCTATTGCCGTTGTTATGGCATTATAGGAATCTGGCATCGCTGCCAACAATTGTGTAATAATTTCACTGTTTTCTAGTTTTCCTACCTGCTGCTTTAAATTCATGAATGCATTGGTCAAACTCTTAAAAAGCTAGCCAAGAGACTTTCCTTAGTGTACCTCAAAGAAGTCAACTTTTTCCGTAGCATCACCTGACTTGCAATGCCCTTCTTGGTGTATGTTTTTTGCAGGCACTCTAATATTTCTTTAGGTGTCTTTTTGTCCTTAATTAATTCCAGCATATTATCTGCCAAACATTATACTATTATGTTCCTTGCCTTAACGTCATTCTTCAACCACTGTTTTCTTGCATCCGCATCACTGGTTCCAGTTCCTGGACAAGGGTCTTCCAAAACCTTGTTTACGCCGGCTTGTTCCAATGCCAGTTTAACACGAAATTTCCAGTTGGAATGATTGTTATCGTTAAATGGTATTACGTTTAAGTTTTGGCCCGCCATTTTATCGATTGGCAATTTTCAACGAGTATAATGACCTATAGAGACCCGCACGATAGACCCGCTCAGTTTTTTTCGATTTTTTCGCACTTTCCGATTTCGAAACCACACTACTTTAGTATTCAAATTACCTCTGGGCCCATAACCTATAGATAAGCAGAGATTAGTAAACGAAAAACCCAAGTAATGTTCGTGAAAAATGCATTTTTAATTATCAGAAACTTTGAGTACAAATCAGACAGGCGGCCATGTTCATACATCTGGACATTTTACGAAAACGCCAATACGATCAAATCTACCATGGCTAATGAAAAAAAAAACAAAGAAACTAGGACCTGCCAGGTTAAAGTATTGTGTATTGCATACTCTTTACTTTTAAAGTATATGCTTAATATAAAAGTTCCGCAGTCTGTACTTACACGGTTACTGTTGCTAGATTACTAGCTTATAGGAAGTGACGACGTAGAGTTCTTATAATCAGGCTTAGACACTTATTACGAATAGGAGAATATCACAAAAATTCGTTTATATATATGTGTGTGTGTGTGTGTGTGTGTGTGTGTATGTGTGTGTGTGTGTGTGTGAGATGGATATGGTAGACTATCAAAAACAGAAAATTAGTCGACGAATAATATGGTAGAGGGCACTGTAATGTGTCGCAAGCGCGCACAAGAAATGCGTTCACAAAATATATAAAATATGTAACACACACAAAAGAAAAAAATAGAAATATTATCCTACTCTCGCGCTCGACGCGCCGTAAGAAGAAAATAGAAATACTATTGTATTGTCCACGCTGCGTTGGTCGAATGTTTCCAATGTTTCTTGGCTACCGCTGACTATTGTTGACATGTAGCGTATGAATTAAAACTAAGCAGATTGAGAATAAGCAGATATTAATAATGTGAACAAAAACGGAAATCGTTACATATGATTATTGTACTTTACATATAATATTTATTATAATAAGCCGTATATAATTTTATCTATACAAATTTTAAATAATGTAATAAATGAGAATGTATAAAATTATTTTATATTTCTGTTATTCTCTTAAAAATTCAAAGTTGCTATGTTTTGAGTAATTAATTATAAATTCGACAAATTTATTGCACTTAATGAAATAATCAATTTTATATTTTACTTCTTCTCTCTTTTTCTACTTGATGCAAGCGAAAATATATGCTACAACAACAAGTATATAACAAACTTGTAGAATTTGTAATTACTCAAAACATAGGAAACTTTCAGTTTCTAAGAGAATTTTGAAAGATATATTGTAAAATAATTTTATATATATTTTCATTGTATTATTTAAAATTTTTATACATAATAAGAATGTAGTTAAAATTTTATATAAATTAGAATGTCTAAATAATAGTCTTAAAATCATTGTTTTAAAATTGCAGTACTTAAAATATTGCATGTATTTTTTAAATAATACTAAAATCTATAAAAAATAAATTAATTATTAATTTTATACATACAATTATATAATACTTATTATAATAAATATTACAATATATGTAAAGTACAATGATCATATGTAACGATTTCCCTTTTGGTTCACTATTAATATCTGCTTACTCTTTTCATTCATTCGCTATATGTCAACAATTATCAGCGGTAACCAAGATAGGTCGATCATCGCATCGAGAAAGAGCGAATGAAAATGAACTCGATCATTCGTCGTCCTGTTTGATAATTTTTACAAATTTTAAAAATATGGCAATAATATATTCAGAAATCGGTGCTGTACATGGAAAGACCAAAAGTGGAGCAATGCGAAGCACACACACAAAACATGAGACACGTACATGTGGCATGTTTATGGGCTTTGGTTTTTGAAAAAATTGCAAGTTGGGCGCCCGATCAGCTGAGAAATAAGTACTAGAACCGTGCACCAATAAACGGAAAGTCGATATAGCTGAGTAGTTTGAGGTTTGAGGTACTCCCTTTTCATGCATCCGATACGAGTTCGAGTTCCCGCAGTACCACATTATCTTTTTTTTAAGTAGACATTATATTTTTTAATACAATTTATATTTTTTTAATTTATCTTTTTATTTTAAACTAAAATATTAATCATTGCACAATTTTCGTTATGAATAATAATAATTAAAAGAGAGTTTAAAAAATTTTAATTATTTATAAAACTTTATGTATGTGTCACATTGTTGTACAATTATTTTTTGTAAAAGATTGACATTTCCGTACAATTTTGTGGATGACAATCAATGTAGAAATATATTAAATCAATGTAGAATTTTAAAGGTTTTGTATAGAACTCATGTATCGCGAAATTTAAGAAATAAGAAACGATCATCCGAGTTACTTGTGCGAATGAAACAAACATCGAAACCTTGACGATTTGAAATATAATAACACATTAGAAAGATAACTAACAGTCAATAATAAATACACATACCATGCATCCTACAAGTTCGAAATATCTATCCTTCGAATAATCTAGACAAGCGAGCGAATACCACGCAAGAGAACGAGATTTTTATAACGATAATTTATACAGTCCACTTAAATTGAAATATACAATTAATATTCGAAGTCAACATCAACGATCAAATTTCTTTTCGATTCAACAACATTTCTGGTCGAGCCGGATCGCAATTAACAAGCATGATGAGCGTTGAATTGTTAAGAAGACAAAGAGGAGCCATCAAGGGCAAGTTAACGTCGGCGAGAAATTTTATAAATCGAATAAGCGACAATTTAGGAAGCACTTCCAAGGAAGAAGTCGAATCGCGGATTTAAACTCTGGCTGAAGCATATAACAAATTTTAAGCGATCTCGCAACAACTATTGACGGCACTGCTGAGGAAGATCACGAACAATGAAATGCAGCGGAAGAAGAGCAATTCAAGGACCAATATTTTGCGACAAGGGCATCGTTGTTACAGTGTCTAGAAAAATTGAAATCGCCAATTCAAGCTTCAACTTGCGGCAATGGAGGCCAGGTTAGTGAAAGTGTCTGACACAAGTTTTGGAGCAGCAAGTAGTGCTCATGCAGCGATTATCCGAATGATCAACTGACATCCTATCTATCCTTCGAATAGTCTAGACAAGCGAGCGAATACCACGCAAGAGAACGAGATTTTTATAACGATAATTTATACAGTCCACTTAAATTAAAATATACAATTAATATTCGAAGCCAACATCAACGATCAAATTTCTACACTAGTGACGGCGATGCTTTGTTGCGAATGTTGGAGCAGCAGGGTCGAATACTGGAACGACTAGATTCGCACTCCAGCACATCACGTGAGTCTCAAGTCAAGTTATCAATGTTCAGCGGAGATTTTGAGGAATGGAGATGATATGCTGATACATTAAAAACATTGATCCACAATAGTGACCTATTGAGCGTGCAAAAATATCAATATTTAGATGGAATCATTGACGGGCTCAGCCGCTTGGATGATCGAATCAATCGAGATCTCCGATTGGAATTACACGATTGCCTGGGAATTGCTGAGGAAGCATTACGATGAGAGGGCCATCCGAAAGTGACATGTTCAGTGTTTATTTGAACTGCCATGAGAGCATCGGGAATCTACCGGGAGATTCGTGAACTCGTGGATCATGTTCAGAAACAGATGCGAAGTTTGCATTCCATGAGTCTTCCCACGGAATTCTGGGGAGAACTGGTCGTTCACCTCATCGAGAAGAATCTAGACAACACTACGAGGCGACGTTGAGAGAAACATGCCGAGGCATTGAAGGAGGTAACAACGGACACGATGATCGAGTTTCTGCAACGACGGTGCCAAATTTTAGAGCGTATATCTATAAGTGAGGGCTCTGGAGGTATAAGTGACAAGTCGAGAGCGAACACTATCGAGAAAGACGACGGTAAGAAAAACCAACCGTTTTATTTAAAGACGCAAAACAAAACATCATTGGCGACAATGATTCAACCAGGGTGATGTTACCTGTATCAAGGGCAATACTTAATCTATTTTTGCAACCAATTTTTGAATTCAATTGTCGAGAACAGAATTCAGATAATTAAATAATTAAAATTAAGTATTAACTGTCTTCGTAACAAACATTTTGTTTCAAGCTGCAAATCTTGCCGAGAATGCGGGAAGCGGCACAACACGCTTTGCCATCAATCGAAGAAATCAGCAACATCGAAAAAGATCTCGAGGAGTAGTAGACGCCATCACCGAAATACCCGGTAGCACCAGATTTGCAACAGATTCGACGCACAGTACATCGATCATTTCTAGCGAGGCATCGAATAATCTAGCGGTATGTTATGTGCAGAGACAAACAAAGCATAAACGCGTTCTTTTGTCGACCGCTATTGTTAACGCCAAGAGGAGTGGCCGCGATTGTCAGTTGCGAGTACTATTAAATAGCGCGAGCGAAACTAATTTTATAACTTTAGCAGCTTGCAAAAGGCTAGGTTTGAAATTAAATGGCTTAGGTTTGCGAGTCTGTTAGTGGTTTGAACAACATGAAGTGCGCGGTCACACAGAGCTATCGGTTACAATTAAAATCGCGAACTTCAAATCGTTTGAATTTATATTATTCGTTCCAAGAATAATGAAGGAATTACTGTCATTTTCAATTCAAGAATCTCGATTACCGATTCCAAAAAACCTTAGATTGATTGACCCATTGTTTCACAATTCCAACAATATAGACGTACTTGTAGGCGGAGAATTCTTTCTTCAATTATTAAAGGGTGAAAAAATCAAACTCGGCGACGATTTACCAATCTTACAAAACAAACTGGGCAGGATAGTCGCAGGTTCGATACCAGAACATTTAATTGCGAATCAATCTAGCGATCATTCAAATTCAAACGTGCATACGTGCTTACTAATACAAATATCCGTTAACGACATAATATCAAGATTCTGGAAATTAGAGGAATATATGGTAAATAAATGTGTCATCATATCCGAAGAGGAACGAAAAAAATGTGAGTCTCAATTTGTAAACACGGTCTCTCGAGATTCATCGGGACGATTTATCATTAGGTTGCTCTTCTGCAAAAATAAAACAGAGCTCGCTAGATCAAGAGAACTAGTAACGAAAAGATTAATACATTTAGAACGAAAATTTAAAACAAATAGAGAATTTTTCAATATTCTAAATTCATACGAAAATACATTTAATTAAATCACATGTCGAAAGTAGTAGAAGAAACGAGCGTAATAGATCCGATATATTTGCCGCATCACGGCGAGTCTAGCGCAACGAAACTGCGAGTAATATTTGACGGCTCGGCAAAAACCGCGTCAGGCATTTCACTGAACGATACATTAATGACGGGAATACATCTACAAGACAATATAATAAATACAATTTTACGATTTAGACTGCACGTGAATTATTGCCGATTTAAAGAAAATATATTTTAGTTCACGAAAACGACAGATTTTAGTTCACGAAAAGGATCGAGATTATCAAAGAATTCTGTGGCGATTTTCTATAAACAAGCCTATTCAAGAATATAAACTAAACACGGTCACATACGGATTATCGTGCGCTCCGTTTTTAGCAATACATTGTGTTAAACATTTAGCAAATAATGCAAGTGGTCAATTTAAACAAGCATCAAGGGTTTTATTAAATGATCTGTATGTCGATGACGTTTTGATCGGAGTCGATTGTAAAAATGACGCGATTAACTTAATTTCTCAATTAAAATTATTATTGAATAATGGTGGATTCGAGTTTTACAAATGGCGCTCAAATTCTAAAAAGATTTTAAACAATCTAGAATGAATTAATCGATCAAACGAATCGTTGACTATCGCGTTCAGTGACGATGAAACAAATAAAAAAATGTTAGATTTGAATTGGCGTCCGGAGCAAGACGTGTTTGAGTTCGCTATTCGATCAATAACAAGCGCGAGTAAAACAAAACGAAAAATTCTATCGATCAAGATTATTCGATCTCAAGATTATTTCGTTAGGATAAAATTATATAACGGCTTATAATAAATATTATATGTAAAGTACAATGATCATATGTAACGGTTTCCGTTTTCGTTCACATTATCAATATCTCTTTACTCTTTTCAATTCATACGCTACATGTCAACAATTGTCAGCGGTAACCAAGAAACATCGAGATGCTCGACTAGCACAACGAGGATAAGAGAGTACGATAGTATTTCTATTCTCTTCTCATGGCGCATCGAGCGCGAGAGAATATTTCTATTCTTTTCTACCGTCTGAAAGTAACCGAGACGCTGAGAATACACGTACGTGCCTTATCTTTTGTATGTGTGTTGCTCCCTTCCTGTAGCAATTTCTGGAAACAATGTTGCTGTCATTCTAAAATTTGTAAAATTACAGAACAGATAAATATTCGTGCGCTGGTAAGTATTAATAACGTGTCAGAGGCACCCGTCACATGTAGATTAAGATTAATAAAATTCCATAGGCATCAATCGTGCACTGGATGATATTATTACCGTGCCAGAGGCGTTAAGCATGCGCTGGTGGGTAGTAATAACAAATCAGAGGCATCCATGCGCTGTCTATTGTTGATAAAATTCCAGAGGCATCAATTGTGCACTGGATGATATTATTACCGTGCCAGAGGCGTTAATCATGCATTGACTGGTATTAATAACCAGAAGCATTAAATGTGCGTTGGAAGGTTTTATAACATGCCAGAAGCAAATCCTTAATTTTGAAATGCTAGAAGTACCATGAACTGGCAATGGCATTATCGAGTTCGATATGGTATTGTTACTGATCTCATCAATTTCACCATTTTGAGTTGCATTGCCAAGATTATATAGAGGTCAACTTTGTTTCTTTAAACAGAAACCCTCACTTTTTATTACATATTCTTATAACTGACCTTGAGAGCTTTTCAAAAGACTATAATAAAGCGTTGTTTTAGTAAATACTTTCTGAGTTATGAGAATTATAATTCAGAAGTGTATTGAGTCAGTGTACATTCAGTGTATTTGAATTATATAATAATTATATAATTATAATAAACATATAAACATACACACACACACGCACGCACGCACGCACGCACGCACGCACGCACGCACGCACACACGCACGCACGCACGCACGCACGCACACACGCACGCACGCACGCACGCACACACACACACACACACACACACACACACACACACACACGTTATTAAACAACTAAATTTGTATGCAATTTGATATTTCAAAAATATATTGTATACGAATTTAGTATGTGCGCGTAGATATACATGTATTTGTTTATATACTGTGACCGTCGTCCCTGAGGATGGTCCTTTATACTGCAACTTACGGAGGTTGGGCGCGAGCATGTGCCACTCAATCACACAAAAAAAATCTCAAAAGCGTCCATTTAAAATAAAATTAGAATTCACATACGCTATACTACAATCCGGCAGCCCGATTTGATAGAGGGGGGAGCTCGCGGGACGAGATGCGAGAGAGAAGGGATCAAATAATGCAACACGAATTAGAGCAACACCAAAAATATCTTTAATGTCGGCTTGAATCTCTTCAGGCGCTTATCTCGATCGCCTTTTCGTGATATAATACATCTCCCGAATCGCGCAACGATAAAAGGTACAGAAATCCTCACATTAACTGAGTAACGCAGCAAGGCGGTATAGTATTCGGGAATACGCGGCATGTGTCCGAACTATGCTTCCGCCGGATGGTTCGAGCTCACACCAGACGCCGATTTAATTCGCAACACGTGATCTGATACATCTCGCGAACGACACAGCCATCTCACTCTACAACAGTACATTCCATGCACGGCAACCATACAAACGAGAGTCGTATCAAAAAAACTACAATTATCTCGACTTTCCGTGCGTGACGAAGGCGAGAGAAAATTACCGCAACGATTCGACAAGGATCACGAGGGGAGGCACGTGGCCGGCTCACCAGATAGACAATGGTGATGTCGCAATATTTTCGTGATCGCGGGGAACGTTTTCTCGCGAAAGTTTCTTCGAGCCAGCCCTGCGCGATTTCTCGGGTCCGCGGGCGAAATCGACGCCTTTACAATCGGGACGTTCGCCTCACCAGATGGCAAACTTCCCTTTCCCTTGATCTTCTATTTTTTCTCGTGGCTTATGATAGCTGGCTCCTGTGTTCACTTACAAAAACTTCGCACGGAAAAGTATTCGAAGAGAGGTGGCTGTCTCTCCCGGCTCAAGTACTCGTCCTCGTGCTCTTCGGCTCGCCTTCGTTTGTGTGGGATCTCCTCGCTATCTCGCGAGGAGTGGCGCCTCCCCTTTTGCTCGCTCTTCGATCCCCGCGTTGCATGGGTCAGTCCTCTCGAGCCTTGAAAATGTCGCTCTACAATACGGGAACTAGTATGCAGAGAGGGAGTAATTCGGCAACTACTTAGAACGATACGACCTGATAATTCCTTGCACCCGGTAGTAGCATCCTCCGCGTATCTAGTCATTGGTCGTCATGGCGAGCGGTGACACACAAATCTAGCGGCAGCCGTCAATTTCGCTGCTTTAATCCAGTATTGTGAAAGCTAAACTCGAAACGACAGTAAAGAAGAAAAAGGAAATTCGCGCAATTGCGCACGCAGTTCGCGTTGCCCGTAGCTCGCCTGCGCTCTCGCCCTTCTAACGTAAACGCAAGAACCAGAAATGCTCCGAATTGACCCAACTAAATCTTGTGACCGGCGGCCTCAGGGCGCCACGTCACAATACATATATACAAAAATACACAAAGTGGACTCATTTTTAATAAGTGAGTCCCCATTTTAAGTATCTTAAGAAGTAAATGAGATCAACATTTTTTTTTGTTATATCATTTCGAGAAATAGATAATTTTTCCATTTTAATGGGAAAAATTTTCTTATAGAGGCGATAAGACAATCATCAATATTTTTTCAAAATAGGGCATATATAATGTCTTCATATAATATTATTTATCTATTTTCGACACATAAGAATTAATCGACAAGTCAATAGTTTGTGAGATATTTTATACATCATTTTGATATTTTATTGTGACATATTTTGATATGAAATATTAAATAATTAAAGTATTTACGTTGTGATAATCGTATCAATATTTTTATGCATAGAATAATAAGATAAATAAATGATAAAGAAGATATAACTATTTCAAAAAAGTTATGTAATTTGCAAGTATAAGTGCACAATTTTTTTAAAAGTATCTACATGTTTTTTCTTACGCACACACACACACACACACACACACACACACACACACACACACACACACACACACACACACACACACACACACACACACACACACACAAAATGTTAAAAAAATAACTACATTCTTAAAATATAATATTATTATTATTATTATTATTATTATCTTTACTTTTTTGGGAATTCCTTTTTGGGTACCTTCTAACAAACTTTTACTGAGATTTGTTGTAATACTATGAAATATTATGTAGCCAATCTATTATTATTATTTTTTTTTTTGAATATAACTTCCAATAAACTTTTATTTTGATTATTTGTAGAAAATCTATCATAGCGACATAATGCAGCGAACTGAGCATGCGTTGTGACTCGGTATGCACGATAGAGGGGATTCGGGCAAAGCCTCTCAAACGGAGTCCAGGGGGCCTCCTGCTTAGGGGAGGGGGGTGAAGGGAGCGAAGTCTCCTTCCACTGAACTAATTACGAAAACAAAATTATATTTGTAACAAAATGAAAAAAATCAGCGAAAACTTCACACCCAATCTTTGCGTTAGAATTTTTGCTAATCTTTCTAGGATCTATCATTTTAGTATATGATAGACTCATCAATTTAGTAAGGCGAAAGATTACGTTTTCATCTCCAAACCTTGCGTAGAAGTCTTTGCCAATCTTTCTAGGATCTATCATTTTATCTATCAGTAAGGCAAAAGATTGCACTTCGAATATAATAACACTTCATCTTGCACTTCGAATATAATAACACTTTTAACACTTTTTTAGGAAAACTGTCACGATTGCAACTGCGTGCGTCCATTTCCTATTGTGTCCGATTGACACTATGTCCGATTGGCACTGTGTCCGATTGGCACTGTGTCCGATTGCTATTGTGTCTGATTGCAGCTACCATGTGTCCATTTCCTACTGTGTCCGACTAATACTGTGCAACTCCGATTTTCAATGTGTCTGATTGCCATTATGTCCGATTTTCACTGTGTCCGATTTCAACTACACCTTGTATCCATTTCTTATTGTGTCCGTTTGGACCTGTATTCGATCCATTCAACCTGCTGTGTCCGATTTATTCTGTGCGTAACTGGGACTTCCCCAAATTGATGAACTTTTTTTGGCAATGGCGAGTGGCACGTCGTTTTAAAAAATTGATCTAAGACAAGCTTACTTATAATTAGAAGTTAGATAAAAAAACAATTTTTAAATTAATTTTTATTTCGAAGCGAATATCGTTGAAACTATAAGAGATATAAAAAAATATTTCGGATAAAAGTTGAATGGTTTATAATAGTAATGTAAAAAAAATTTACAAAAATTTGTTTAAACAAATTTTTCACCACTTTATATTTTTTTTAAAAAATTTGTATTTTTTTATGGCGGAATTAAAGGTTATTTTAATACAAATACAACCATATATGATAAAGTTATTTTCCGATTTATCATTTTTGAAAAATAATTATAACGTCTATGTACGCATGCTATGCTCGTTCATGTGCTCGATTTTTCACAGGTCGATCTCATATAACGTTGCTTGCGTGAAATAACGTTGATTAACAATTCGATTTAACAATACTGCTAACAATTACTTGTTAAAGTCAAATTAACAATGAGCTTTTCGCAAGATAAATTTATTCCCAAAAGTAAAGCAAAAGCTTAGTAACTTGTTAACGAAGTTTAATGATAATACTTAAATGCTTATGGTTAATGATCCCAAAGTGCTTATGACTATGCTCTAATGCTAATTATCACGGAGTTTTTTCCGCACGTTCATTTATAGGCAGAAATGGTCAGAACCCCTTGCGCGAACTTCTTTTTTAAGAATAAGTTTTTAGAAGGGGAAGGTTCTTTCTCAGAGATGTTATTCGAAACTTCGTTGGCAACAGCTATCTGATACCAACAGAAATTCAATCAATAAATCAATAAACCAATATTTTATCATTCTGTATGATTCTTATATTTTAAAGTTATTAGATTTAGCTAGCCATGATAGCTCCCTCCTTAAGTCATACATAATACCTTATGTTACTACGTGTTCGAAATTGCTATAAATAAATCACGCCTGAGTGCGTGAAGCGGAACACATGATGACGATCCGCGGCGATCGATTACCCTAAATCGTCCGATCGATGGCGCTAGGTAGTCCGTCGATAGTTATCACGCGGAAGTAATTATGCTTCAGTCACCGTTCGAGGGCGACATTGTTTCGCAATCGACGGAATATGTAAGCTATCAATTGGTCGAAAATCACATGATTCGTCGTGTCAATCACTGATAAAACGAAATCGATCCTGCAAGCTCCTCGCAAAGCTCTCGTTACCAAAATTTTCAGTCAGTTGATTATGATCACTGCTCATAGAAAGTCAGCCGTGCTCTTGTCGTATTCATTAGTGAAGCTCGTGTCGTAATTATGCTTGTTCATTTCACTCGTCTAATAACACTACGTTTTAACCGTTGTTGCGAGAGAGACTTCTCGGCGAAACATTCTGAATCATGGCGAATTCTTGGTTCAAGTGATTCAAGTGCCTTTAAACTCAAGAAGAATATTTACTGCGAGCATTCTCAAAGAGCGAATTCTCGGGGACAAGTGCGCGTATTTCAGATTGATGAAGCAGCACGTAATTCGTAAAATTCAATTAAGGTGCAAGAACTTGCGAACATTCTCCGAAAGTGTTGCGAACATTCTCTTAACACGTTGCGGACATTCCCTCATCACATGATCACGCAAATCAGTTAATCTAACTGGTGAAGAGCTATTCTATTTTCTCAAACAAAGTATTGATAATATGAAATGTCACACGTTTACGGCAACTTTTCAGCAAAAAGACATATAGTTTTCAAGATTTATATGCAAGTTGTAAATATTCATTTCTAAATACACAAATATACATATATTATCCTAAACAACTGATGTATGTACATTGCAACTTTATATTAATCATATTACATATAATATAGTAAAATAAAATAAGAAAATAAAATAGAAATATGAATAAAAATTAACAACATTCCCTGATTAATTAATACAATTTTGATTAATATAGTTATATTAGAAGCGTTTTTGAAACAGATTGTTGTCTTGAAATCTGTTTAAAAATTTCTTCTGATATAATTTTATTGCCATTTTGTTGAAACATGCGATATTTCTGAACACACGTTATTGTTTCAAAAATAAGTTTATATATTCTCTATTACCTCTTGAACATTGTCGATGTTATTTCGAAATATTTACAATGCACAACTCTGGTAAAAATTATGGACAGAATCGGACAGAAATAGATATGATTTCTATCGGCTAAACTGTAAGCTTATCTTTATCTGTATAGACAGCTAATAGAAACCAATAGAAATCTTGTCTGTTTCTGTCCGATTCTGTCCGTCATTTTTACCAGAGAAACTGGCACGGAATATATTATCAGCATATGCAGCATTCGTTATTTGGCATATGTTGCCGTTATATTGTTGTTAACATGTTGTTGAATGTGGATAGCATACCGATGATGACGAGTTGCTTTCAAGTCGCCAATTTGCTATCAACATGTTGGTAATTGCGGATGACAAATTGACCACACGAGTTGTCGTTAAGTTGTGAATAGTAGATTGATGTTGACATATTGCCATCGATTTGTCATTATTAAAATTATCATTCCATTGAGTTCAATGCGACAGACATAATGCTGTCTCACCTTGTCCCAAGTTTGTTTAAATTAGTTGTTGCAACGACTTTCGGCTATATAATAGCAAACATTGAAACATTTTGCTATCTGGGTATAAGTGAATATATATATATATATATATATATATATATATATATATATATTTTAGGTGTACAAAAAAGTTCTCAGCTTTTTTTTGTAAAATTCAATCTTTATTCAAAAACAAACAAAAAAATATTAATCAGCGAAATATTCCCCGTTTGCATTAACCTTTTGCCATCTTTCGGGTAGCTTGCGAATTCCTTGACGATAGAAGCTCACCGGCTTCGAAGCGATAAAATCATTAATGCATTTTCGTATCTCTTCAAATCTCTCGAAATGTGTATCAGCCAAATGATGCTGCAGCGACCGGAATAGGTAGTAATCGGAAGGCGCCATGTCTGGGCTATACGTCGCGTGCGGGAGAAGTTCCCAGCCTAACGCAAAGATATGGTCCTGAGTCGCTTTCGCAACATGTGGTCGAGCATTGTCATGAAGCAAGATCACTTTACGATGTCCTTGGCCAGTAAATGGCCTCTTTTCTTCTAATACATCGCTCAAATTGGTCAATTGTTGTTGGTAGCGGTCTGCCGTGATTGTTTCACTCGGTTGTAACAATTCGTAATATAACGCACCTTTCCAATCCCATCAGATACAGAGCAAAACCTTCTTGGCGTGGATATTGGGCTTTGGTGTCGAAGGTTGACAAGGATCAACCCATTTCTACGTTTATGGTTATCATAAAGAATCCACTTTTCATCGCCTGTAATGATTTTGTGCAGAAAATCTTTTTTCCAGAACTTTGAAAGCAAAGTGAGTGCAGTGTCACGCCGACGATTTTTGTTGTCTTCGGACAATTCATGCGGAACCCATCTGCCTTCCTTCTGAAACTTTCCCTCTTCTTTTTTATCGTATGTAAACGTACGGAAATGGTTTGCTGTGTAACGCCAAGCTGTTCTGCAAGCCCCTTTTCAGTTTGTGCAGAGTTTATATCCAGCAGTGCTTGCATTCGTCCATTTCAATCTTTTGAGGGAGTTCAGCACGCGGTTCATCTTCAAGACTGAAATCTCCTTGGCGAAATTTTTAATACCATCTTTTACATGTAGTATGACTTACAGCGTTCTCTCCATATGCAGCACAAATCATTACAGTGGCTTTAACAGCATTTTTCTTCAGATGAAACGCGAAGTGGATGGAAAATCGAATATGCTCTTTTGTTATTGCCATCGTGAACACTACTGATTTTTATGTGCATCAAACGTCAAACCGTATGGCATTTTAGAAGGCCAAATGTCAACGCTTTAAAACCGCAAAAAGGGGCGAAGATATATAAAATTTTAATTGTTATTTCGGTTGTATGAAATCTAAAGCTCAGAACTTTTTTGTACACCAAATATATATATATATATATATATATATATATTGAATAAAAAAATAAGAGATATATCAGTAAGAATAAAAGTAAAAATAATTTTATACTTATCAGTGTATCTGCGAGCGTTATATGTTTGTGCGACAACAAAATTATTAAATATAGGATTTTAGTTTTAATTTCTTAAGTTTAATTTCTTAGTTTGTAATGTTTATTTATCTTATTTATTTATCTATTTTGTTACAGGATATTTATTAGTTTATAAAATATTACTTAAAAACAGATTTTTCCCTACCAACTTGAAATCAAAATAATATATCTAATGAAAATGTTACTAACATAAGCTGTTTCCAAACAGCAATTTTAAATTTATCACTTATCTGTGATGTCACACTTTGACAATTTTGATTAGTCGCGCAAGATCATATCCTTGTATTTATACCATGATTAGAATGAACTTTTATAAAAAAAATATTATTAAATATTATAAATCCTCAAGTTGGATCTGTTACAAATCTATATCTCAAGCATAAGCATACAATGGGTATGAGCGAGATATACATAATATCTAACGTAAACATCCTGTCAAGCTCGGAAATGAGCATCCTGTCTTACCCCGCCTAGCTACCCCAGATTCCTAGAATCAACATCCCCCTTCTACAAGACTCAGAATCTGAGCCTATAAAAATGGGACTCTTCTGGGGCGCAGCACATTATTTTATAAATTTTCATTAAATGTGGATCAGCATTTCTTAGCTACTATTCTTCTAAATTTTTATCCAGTGCGGCCCAGCATTTCTTAGCCCATTATTTTTCAAATTTGCATTTAGTCATTCCCCAGACAGCCATACCCTAATAGCACATGATATCATTCGAATATTCTACACTCGTACTGAAAGTACTGTAGTCATACGAACTATTGCGTAATATACCAGAGAACATTCATATGACATTTTGATAGCATATCATTTCTCGCATATTCTTAAGCTCATCTTCAGAATATACCAAATATATATCCTATCAGCACATGATCTCATATAAATATTCTGTATTTATACTGATTTATATGTAGATCATACCGGAAATATTAAGATTATTAGTATAAAATCTGTGTAGAATATCATTTGTCGTATCCCAAGTAGCAAGATGACATCTTTATGACGATGATTTAAAATTATTTTTCGTCATTCGATGTTAGTGTACTAAATAATGACATAAAATAAACATAACATTTGTCACGAAATATTACCGTTATAAATATATCGTCATTTAATCATCATTTTTAATGAATAAATAATGAAATAACATTATTAATTATTATCTTTCTTAATTAACTGTAATATATAAATAAGACAAATATTTCCCATATTTAATACAATTATTGACAAATTCATAAACAAATAAACAAAATATATGCAACAATTTATAATTTTCATAATAAGAATGATTCTCATTAAACATTAATATAGGTTCACGCATCTATATATGTAATTAAATTATCCATAAGAATTATATATGCAATCAAGATTTTAAAAATTAAAACTATTTATATGACAATATAGTAACATTCATTAACTGGATCTATCATATTTTATGTTAAAATTCCATGTTTACTTATATCATCATTTCAGTTGCAGGTTTCATCCCCTTATAGAAGTTAAGCAACATCGAGCAGAATAAAAAAGAGGATGGGTGACCGTTTTAAAAACATGCAATGTTACAAGATAAAAAATTTTATTACTTTTTCTCATTTTTTTTTATTTTTTTCACTTATTTTCCATAAGAGGTGTCACATATATTATAGATTTTCACGATCTATATGGCTGTCTGAGATATCCTTATGCATGCTCTACATGATATACTATTTTTAAACTATTTTGCTCCTATGGCCATACTGCGATAGTACATACTAGAGATTAAGTTAGTGAACGGTAGTAACGATCTAAGTACATTCCACAATATATCGCAGTACATAGTTCGAATGTTCGGAGAATATCTCGAATATACTTGTATAGTATTCCGTGGAACTTTCAAAATAGACGAGTGTTATTATTAGGGTTATTATAATTATTTAAGTTAGCAATGTGGAAACAAAATTTTCTTGTTTAAAGAATTAAGGCTAGCATTTGAGTTATAAGAAGATAGGATTACAACTTGTCGCCAGTTATTGATATCAAATCTTTTATACAAATGATGTCATTTGAATTGAGTTAACAATGTGAATGTTGAGGAAACAAATTTTTTAATTAAAGCTAGTACTATTTGGATTAGAATAGGTAGACCCTTCAATAAATGCTCAATAAAAGATCACAAAGATACTAGCTTTTAAATTTTATTTTTTTATTTGATCGCAACAAAATTTGAGTTAGATATGGCAATGTCGTAACATAATTTCTTCTTAAAAAATTAAAACTACCACATGGATTAGAGTAAAAAGATTCTTCACTGAAGATACAGAGATACGTACCACTTAGATTCTATTTCTATAAAATAAAAGATATATATCTTATTTAAATAAAGATAATATCTATTTAAATAAAGATATATATCTAATTTTTTAAGAAGAAATTATGTTACGACATTGCCATATCTAACTCAAATTTAGTTGCGATATATATATATATATATATATATATATATATATATATATATATATATATACCCAGATAGCAAAATGTTTCAATGTTTGCTGTTATATAGCCGAAAGTCGTTGCAACAACTAATTTAAATAAATTCGGGATAAGATGAGACAGCATTATGTCTGTCGCATTGAACTCAATGGAATCATAATTTTAATAATGACAAGTCGATGGCAATATGTCAGCATCAATCTACTATTCACAACTTAATGACAACTCGTGTTGTCAATTTGTCATTCGCAATTACTAACATGTTGATAACAAATTGACGACAACTTGAAAGCAACTCGTCATCATCGGTATGCTATCCACATTCAACAACATGTTAACAACAATATAACGGCAACATATGCCAAATAACGAATGCTGCATATGCTGATAATATATTCCGTGCCAGTTTCTCTGGTAAAAATGACGGACAGAATCGGACAGAAACAGACAAGATTTCTATTGGTTTCTATTATATAGTTGTCTATACAGATAAAGATAAGCTTACAGTTTAGCCGATAAAAATCATATCTATTTCTGTCCGATTCTGTCCATAATTTTTACCAGAGTTGTGCATTGTAAATATTTCGAAATAACATCGACAATGTTCAAGAGGTAATAGAGAATATATAAACTTATTTTTGAAACAATAACGTGTGTTCAGAAATATCGCATGTTTCAACAAAATGGCAATAAAATTATATCAGAAGAAATTTTTAAACAGATTTCAAGACAACAATCTGTTTCAAAAACGCTTCTAATATAACTATATTAATCAAAATTGTATTAATTAATCAGGGAATGTTGTTAATTTTTATTCATATTTCTATTTTATTTTCTTATTTTATTTTACTATATTATATGTAATATGATTAATATAAAGTTGCAATGTACATACATCAGTTGTTTAGGATAATATATGTATATTTGTGTATTTAGAAATGAATATTTACAACTTGCATATAAATCTTGAAAACTATATGTCTTTTTGCTGAAAAATTGCCGTAAACGTGTGACATTTCATATTATCAACACTTTGTTAGCATTGAACAGTTAAAAATCTTAATGTTTGAAGATATATATGTGACAACGGATGGGAATCATTATATATGTTTTGTTGCCATCATGTTTCATCATGAAGCTCAAAATGAAACGATTAATTATCTGTTGGTGACATGTTGTTGGTATATTGCTAATAATATAACGTTGCTACTATTGCTGACCGTTTGCTCTTAAAATTTCGTCAACTACTATTGCTGACCGTTTGCTCTTAAAATTTCATCAATTGATTGCATCCGTAAGCAGGCATATTATTATATTCATTACGTGTCTTATTTCGATGTCAACAAATATATGGCAAGTATATAGCAATACATGTAATGCATTAGTTCGCTCAATATGCTATATCATACTTGGCTATTTGAGTATATATATTGTCGCGTACACACACGTAAATTCAATTAAGAAGAATTAAAAAATGATAGAATTCCTAAGATCCAAATCTTCTAAATAATACCATCTATTATCTTATTAATATTTATTAATATTAATATTATTAATATTATTAATTATTATTTAAAAGGTATTGTAAAAGATATAGAATGTCTCTAATCTTATCGAAAAAAAAATTATACAATAAATATACATATACAATAACAAAATTATACAATAAATATACATAATACAAATCTTATATTTTACAGATTGACAGTAAAGTCAAGAAAGTCTTTTATGTTTTATTTTTTAAATATTTTCCTTTATTAATCTACTAATTTATTTAGAAATGTTTAGAAATGAGTAAGGAAATAAAAATTAGATGTGATATTTGTATTTAAAAATCATTTTGTAGTTTACTAACGATTATTTTTTTATTTTAAATTTTTTCGAGTGAAAGTAATCATTTCATTAATAAAGTATTATCATAAAGTGTTATCTTTAAATTTGCTGTTAATCTGCCAACATTGCTAATATTTTACTTAGAGAATATTATACATACTATATTATACGTGCTATATTCTACATACTGTATGTTTATTATACGTATAACACTATATATATTTTTTAGGAATTTGGCAATATTTTGTTAGCTATAAGCTATCTGCCCACAGCAGAGAGACTGACTATTAACATCATGAAATTGCGTGACATCAAATTTATACCAATTGTGTCAAGTTTAAACGAATTTAGTAAGTGTTATCAATTTCAATATAGTATAAAAATGTTTTTAATTAACTATGTTTTTTACAGATCCTTATATTAGAGTATTAATGATAAACGGAAAAACAGGCAAAAAGATGAAGAAGAAAAAAACCAAATTTTTGCGTGCCATTGCACAACCAGAATTTAACGAGATTTTAACATTTGACTTAGCAGTCACTCAACTCGATACTATTCAATTTTTGATAGTGCTTTGTAGCAAGGTAACTTAGGAATAAAAAATTTTAATAATTGTTTAATAATGTAGTAATAATGTAATATTTTTTTAAATTACATAAAGAAATAAAGCACCCCGCACAAAACTACGTGTTTTTGGCCCTCTGTGAAATTGGATGAAATCTTAGTATGTTATAGTTCTTAATTTACTGATCAAGTTTCCTTAGGCACAAAGCTTAAAAATGGCTAGTTTTTTTTGCTACAGTCGTTTGAAATGTTATATTTTATCATTACTATTGTAATTTCCAAATCGGTTTTTTATAATAAATCGAGAGATTTTAGATAAAAATATGCGATTTACTTACACATTTGAGAAAGAGTTATGTGTATACGTGTTTGCCTATCCTGCCTGTGTATATGTGTGTGAGGGAGGGAGCTAAATAGTATGCTACCATTTAGCTTCAAAAGCACATATTTTAAAATATTGGAGTAACAACAAGTAGTACGTACCAATTTTCACAAACTTACTTAGCGCGCGCGCGAGAACACACACACACACACACACACACACACACAAATATAGCTATATTTATATTTATAGCGTGGATAGCTGGATTTATATTTGTGTGTGTGTGTGTGTGTGTGTGTGTGTGTGTGTGTGTGTGTGTGTGTTGAATAAAATTGGGTGAAAATTAGTATGTATTTATTACTTATTGCTACTCCAACATTTTAAAACATGTGCTTTTGGAGCTAAATAGTAGCATACTATTTAGCCCCCTCCCTCACAAATACACACACGTGCATAGGCAAACTGTAGCAAAAAAACTAACTATTTTTAAGCTTTGTGCCTAAGGAAACTTGATCAGTAAATTAAGAACTATAACATAAAATTTCAGTCAATTTCACAGAGAGCCAAAAACAGGATGATTTTGTGCGGCGTTCTTTATCGTTCTAATATATAAAAAATTGTATTTTGCGTCTCCTCCTCAGATCACCAGTAGTACTCCCTCCTTGGCGCCTTTCATTCCACAAAAATTGAAGTAATTTACTAGAAACTTTTCAGATCTTCCAGCTTTCCCGGGCCCTTCGGCCCTATTCAGCGGCCATGATGTCATTCCTTTTCTTTGTATTCATCAACAAAGTTATTAAACTGCGCAAAAAATTCTTCGACATCAATATGGAAAAGAGGAATAGATATTTAGATAACAAAAATAGTCTGGAGAAGAAAATTAAACGATTAAAAAAGGAATTTAAACGACAGGATCGAGAATTAAAACACTTAAAAAGAAAGTGTAAATGTAATTTTAGTTTTTTAGAAGGCGATTTGGAATTTTCGAGAACAAGGAAATATTGGTTAATTGATCGATCAAACGAACTCGCTGAAAGCGAGTGAAGTTCGATCGTAATTATATGAAGCGTCTCGTTCGAAGATGATACTCACCCAGAATAACTATTTTTAGCCAGGGGATGTGACAATCGCCTGCAAGAAATTAATAGATCAGAAGATGGAAACCTCAATGGTGGTTCCGTAAGGAGCGACAGAAATAGAGGATACCACGGTTGTATTGACCAGAAAGATACAACAACCGTTCCCATAGTTTCGTCGTTAATAATTTTCTTTAAGATTGGCAATATTAATGCAAAAGGAGGGAATGCGTAAAACTTATCATGTCCCCAAGAGAAAGTAAATAACGCATCTACTACTGATGCTTCTTTTTATATGATCAGCGAACTTCTCTCTATAGAGTCATTTTTTCGCCTTCGCTGAGTCTAATATTGGTTTGACAGCCTTGTCCATTAACGGAGAAATGAACGCTTTCCTAGAAATCGACTGATGAAAAAACACATTTGTCAGTAATTTGCCAGAGTCCCAAAGATAATCTAATAAGGTCAATTCCGTCTTTTGAATTTTCTAGGAGCATGGATAGCGCTGCTTCGAGAGAAATGATAGAATCCACACATTTTTGCGTGTTAATAAAATGTTCGTCTCGTTTAGTTGCTATCTCTGTTAAAACTAGAATTATTTCCTTATTAATCTTTAGGAGTTCTGTATACGGATCTCCTTCACGAGGATATTTCTTTTTCTAAGTTTTAATCTCTGGATGTATTTGAATTGAAGATCCTGATGGAGCATTCCTGATGAAGGATCTTCTCCTAACAAATTCATGATTTCTTCATTTAAATCTGAGTCATTCTTTGGCTCTATTTGATTGGATAAGCTCATGTTTGACTTATTGCTTGCTTTTGTCTCTATTATCTGGGCGTTGACTTGAGACGATTGATTTTCTTTTTCAGACTCACCTGGGAGTAACTTTGTAAACAATAAGAAAAAAAAAACAAGTTCTAGTATTGTAATGTTACATTGCGTAACATTCTTAGACTTGCTTTTTTCCCTGATGTTCGTGTGGGACTTCCGACAGTTCGTGTGGAGCTTTGCTTTGACTAACTGTCCGTATGGGACTAGGATAGCTCGTGTGGAGCTTCCTTTATCTCTTAGTCCGTATGGGACTAGGATAACTGTCCGTATGAGATTAGGATATGTAGCTTTCTTTATCCTTTTGTCCGTTTAGGACAACTAAGCATTGCTCTCTTAGAACCTATAAAAACTTACCATCAAGAGCAATATTCTCTGTAATGATAGGGCTTTTTCCCCAGCGTTTTTAGACTGCGTAAATTGCGCAATAACGGAAGAGAGGTTATCTAGTTGATTTTGCATTCTCTGTAATTTTTCCTCAATTTTTTCTTTTTCTCTCGAACGGAACCTTGAATTCTTCCTTTTCTTAGCTTTTCTCATCTTTTATAAATATTTATAATTTGATGTTAAAATAATAGATCTTAGAATTTATTCTGCACGTTTAGAAGTCTTCGCACAACGAAAAACAATATGAAGTCCGAGAGGGCGCCAAGGGGGAACATTGAGGGAAAAATGCGGGATTTTTAAAATTTTGACTCTAAACGTTGTGAAGTTAAGCACTGCGGACATAGTACTACTTGTTATCATCGAGAACGAGACGTGCAGTATAATTAACATTCAAGTAATGTAATCAAAGTTCGATCAAGTGTCAAAAACCGGCAACATACGTTCAAATAACGTTATCAAACTTCGAATATCAAGTATCAAAATGCTGCAGACGTTTAACTAACGCCATCAGATCTCAATTAAGTATCAAAATTCGGCAGTATACGTTCAAGGAACATCATCAAGTATCGAAATGCTGTAGTAGGCGTTCAAATAACGTTATCAGATTTTGATCAAATATCAATCCTCCCTACAATAAACGTTCAAGTTCGACCAAGTATGAGCATACGTTCAAGTATCAAGCTTCGATTAAGGATCGAAATGCTATAGTAAATGTTCAAGTAACGTCAGCAAATCTCGATCAAGCATTGAAATTCCATCTCACGGCAAACATTTAAGCAACGTCATCAAATTTCGATCAAGGATCGAAATTCCATAGCAAAAATAAAAAAAGAGAGAGGGAGAACAATGTTCTGCCCAATCGCCTTAATCCCAGAAGTTTCAACATTTAGGATATTAAGATTAGTTTATCGTAACATTCATCATTTTTCAGATCATGAGACCTTGCAAACTATGAAAAGAGAGATATTTCATCGAGCATATCATGCGAGACACAGTCTCTATTCGAGTAATGATTCAACGGATAGCTATAGTTCTAGATCGTCATCCCGGGATAAGAAGTCGCCGAGTTATTTACCATAAACATGCATCAAGGGAAGGGTCTGAAAAATTTTCAGAAGATCTTATTGAGTCAACAACTCTCTTAGGTAGTAAAAGACTACAAAATATGATATTGGATTCGAAGGTGGATCCAAAAATTCTTATGGGTAAATGCTTAATAGTAGATATACAACGAGACCCTACGATTATCAAAGATGTTCGCTGGAATGAAGTTTTAATAAAGAAATTACCAAAAAAGGAAATTAAAGAGCATTAAAAGTATCTAATCTCTGAGAATTGTTTTTTATTTAAGCCTCCAAAACTTAACTAAATAGCAGCCATACCTCTTTTAAAGCCAATTATCTCTCGAGATAAGCAAATTGTTAAAAAACAACAAAGCGTATCCATATGTCTTGTGGCTTTAGGATCAACAATCTTGAGATTTTATTTAAAGAAAGACATAGACAGATTTTCCATGATTAAGATACTCAGTGATATCGCACGATTGTCGCTTGTTGATCTTCAACGGGACGAAACACGGCGCCTTTTAATGCTATCTCACAATCCAATAATGAAAGAAACCCTAAATGCAACTAAACCGAACGAATGGCTATTTGGCAGTGAGCTAGTTGAAATAATGAAAGTCGCAAAATCAGTTGGAATCATCGTTTATCGTGACAGAAACCTCAAAAAGTTACAACACAATTGTTAAGCCGTTGCATTAAAGATATTTTTAAACAAAGCAGTAGACACAACAGGCCCAAATAAGAAGGGAGGGTGTGCGTCACGGCGGGGCCCGACCACGAACCAGTCGTGAAAACTCGTAATTATTTTGCGAAAAAATACCACCTCAGCCAGGAATCGAACCTGGATCTCCTGCTTACCGGGCAGGCATCTTATCCTTTCGACTACCGAGGCATGTGATGATATTTATCGCAAATAACGTGTTTAGAATAACACGTCAACAATACAATGATACATATATATATATTACAATATACATATATACATGTATTCTTTCGAATCCCCACGACCGGTACTCCAGAGAGATGATGGTCATATTCTCTCGATGGATGCAGGTCGGACTGCAGCGGCGACACCCTCCAACGCCATTGGCAAATATACAAATAATCCTCCTGGAGCACGACAGGAGAGATATCTTCTCAGCATATTCGACTCGTCATGCTTCAACATCAGCTAAACGGAATAAGTGTGGATATTATTAGGAAAACCCCTGGATAGACAGAATCGTCATAAACGTTTACTAAGTTTTATAATAAGCAAATCGTTAATAAATTAATTAGAGATAGTTTTGCTAAAGCTATATTATCTATATCATTCTTAAATTACCAATAATTTTTATTATAGCACAGTTTAATAAGCAAGTTTTCTTACCGTACGGTTTTAAACATTTACGACTGGTGATCTGAGGAGAAGGCGCAAAATACAATTGAATGACTAAACGAATTAACCACGTGAAGTTCGGTCTCAGTTGTATGAGTGCCTTCTCCGAAAGCTCATCCCCACCCTGATTAAATCCTAATTCATTCTTTGACAAAAGAAACCCCAAATTATAACGTACGTAAGGCTTTAAAGAAATGACATTATAGCCGTCGAGTAGGGCCAAGAAGCTAGGGAAGGCGAGAAGATCTGGAAAGTTTCTAGTAAATTGTATCAAACCTTGTAGCATGACGGAACTACGGCTGGTAGTCTTCGAAGGAGATATTCATACAATTGGGACAGAATATCACTTGATAAATTCGTTTCATTATTAATGTAATAAATAAACATTATTCATACAATATACTAAATTAAAAGTTTTTGATTAGTTCCACTAATATGCGAATATATTTTATGATAATTGTTATGTACAAGGCGATCCATTTTAAGTAATCCATTATAATATCTCAAAATCTTTAAACTTAAGACAAAAATTCAAAAAATAACGAATCGGGCTCGACAGATAAACATTTAACAATACAATAAAGGACTATACGAGCCAAGCTGAATGAGAATTGCTAATTTATTCTTTTAATATCAATTTACAAATAAGATCGCGATAAACATAAACAAAAAACAAACGTTTCGATTCTTTTTGTGGTCTTCATCAGTGTGTAATCTTGGATTAAAATAACCGACAAAATATTCGTAAGTAACTTATTCTAAGGAATGATACGCTTTACGGTTTTCGACGGTGTAAAATGATTGCTTCGCATCGCGCAATTGGTCGCAATTGTGATCCTCGTGGAGCAAATTTCGATAAGATATGTTGTGTCGTTCGCTTCCCTGTGTGCGCGTAGCCAACGGCTTGTCATCAAAAAAAGATTATTGGAAGAAAAAGACACTTTCACCGTGTAAGTCCTTCTGATCTATATATTATTGGGTTTTATATATCTTACACTTAATCTCTTTACACCTCTGAGCGCATGTCGTTGCTCTCGCCCTGCTGCACGTGCCCTCCCGCGCGGGAAATACAACCTACCAACCATCCGATATTCCTCCCTTACTTAAGATCGATGCTTCGCGTAGGATCGAGTTAAAATTCAGTAATTAGGGCGCGTACGTGAAGACAATCGTTTTGAACGACGTAAGACGGATTTCGTTGTTAGAATGCCGGGTCCCGTGTCTCGTACAGGATCTCTGTTTTCCTCAGTAGGCGTAGACGTGCCGGTCTGGTGCTGAATTTCTATCAAGCTTGGGACAGATGGAAAAATATCCATATCAGCTGCGTGAACTTTATCTGCATGCTTTGGGCAGACGGTTCCATATCTGGTTGAAATGTCGTGTCACGGTACCATTGTCCGTGCGAACCTAGGCCATGGTCTTTCCCACGAACTTGATAATCGTTCCAGATATGTAATTCCGTCCGTTATGTAATTGTATCACTTCTTGAAGTAATGCCAATTTTCGATGTTTTGCTCCATGAGTTTGTTGAATTGTCTTTTCATTCGAATTGTCTTTTTCCTGTTGAGGGGAAGATGTTTACACCTGATGTACGGGAAGGAATATGTCTAGTGGAGTGCGGAAACGGTATCCGAAAAATAGTTCCACCGGCGACTTGCGATCTGGAACTGCGTTACTTGGGGTATAATTGTAAGTGTACAGAACTCTGTCTAATTCAGCTTTTCGTTGCGAGGGTGAATACAATTCCAAGGCGTTCTTCAGTGTTCTGATCATCCTTTCAATTTGTTCATTTGATTGAGGGTGTCCTAGGGGACTGAACAGGTGTACAATATTAAAATCGGTAAAGTTGTGCAAATTCTTCTGTGGTGAACTGAGTGCCATTATCCGATATTATGGTGTCTGGTGGGTCATAGCGGAAAAATAGACGACGTAAATATGTGCAGGTGGCAGATGCCGTAATGGTACTGACCCACGCTACGTCGAGAAAATTCGAATGACTGTCGACAGTGATGAGTATCCATTTCCCCTGGATCGGTCCTGCAACATCCATATGAATTGGAGACCATACCTTATTGGTGGGTGACCATGGACGTAACGGTTCCTTGATAGGTTTGACTGTATTCGTGCAGTGGTTGCACGACTTGACAAACTTCTCAATGTCCTTATGCATGTTCGGTCAGTAAAAATATCGATGTGCGAGCTGCACCATTCGTCTCATGCCCGGATGTCATGTATAGCTGTCGTAGAATCATTGGACGTAGAGTGGAAGGGATAACGACTCGGTTGTCGAGGACAAGAATATCATCAACAAGAGCTAAACACTCCGTCTTCGATAGTATGATATCAAGTCGCTGTCCGTCAAGTTCGAATGTATCCAGTGTGTCTCCAGTCGATCTCTGCTAGACGTCGTTTGTGAATGTTGTCTGTTGAAGTTGACTGATGAGTTGTACGATGTGGTGTAACGATACGCCTCCCGCGCATCGTTCTAATCATAAGTGCGACCGAGCTCCGCGCCCGCTACTGAACACACCGACCGACGTGCGCGCCCATGATACCGAACGCATCGACCGTTGTGCGTGCAATCGAACACGCACTCGCCACGTGCGTGTCAAACACCGCCGACGACCCGCGCTATTTTGTTACAATACATATAATAAACGCGGCTGAGCCAGGATAAAAGAACTAGATCGATCCGATCCTCTGATCTGTTCATATCTCCGACCGATACCGATAAACCGAGACCAGGCATTCTGATCTCCGCCGAGCATACTCGACATCAAGTATCATCCATCCATAAAAGTGAAAAACCGATGAACACATCCGCGCACCCGAACTCGCACGACACGCCCGGCGAGGACGGATCGTTATAGTGGTAATAACTCTGTTGATTTGTGGACTATCTGCCGTTTCAACTTTGTATAACGAGGCGATTATTTCTTTCAAGTCTGAATCGGAGTCATCTTGGCGAGCTTGCTGAATAAGTCTTGACAAAGTATTCGCTTGACCAAAGTCGGTGGTTTTTGTGTATTTAATAGTAAAATCGTATCCTAATAAGCGGAACGCCCAACGTTTGAGACGGTTTGCCGTACGAGTCTCTAGTCCTTTGGTTTTCGAAGTTCTGAAGAGAGCCAGTAGTGGACGATGGTTTGTTTGTAAGATGAAATGACATCCGTATATGAATTTCTTGAACCGTTCGATAACAGTAACGAGTGCTAAGGCTTCTTTTTCGATTTGACTATACTGTTGGGCCTTATTCAAAATTTTTGCCATGTGGAATACCGCCTTTGTTTGTCCGTCTGGCTAGCATTGTAGGAGTACGCCTCCTATACCTGTTGGACTCGTGTCTGCCGTCAATTTTTGTTGAGGATCATAATACGTCTGCAAAGATCCGGAGAGGTTTAATTGTGTGTTTAATTGTCGAAAGCCCGTTGTTACGATGATTCCCAAACGAAGGGAGTATCCTTCCCTAGTGCTTCGAATAGTTCCTTGAGTCGGTGTAGATCTGGTAAAAATTTCCCATAATAATTTATTAGTCCGAGAAGTGAGCAGACTTCTTTGCTATCCTATCGTGTCCATAGGGCCAGTATTGGTTGAATACGAGCTGGGTCCGGTTGAATGCCTCTGGAATTAATTATAAATCCCACGTATTTAACCATGTCCCTGTGGAATTTACACTTGTCGGGACGAAGATGGAAGCCCTATTCCTATAGGCGCGTTAAAACCGCATATAAGTGTGCGTCGTGTTCGAATGCTTCCAATAACAATAATGTCATCTAAGTACAGTAAGCCAGTAAGCCAGGAATGTTGGCGAGAGTTGTTTCAAGGTACGCTGAAAAATCGCCGGTGCGGTTTTTAGTCCAAAAACTAAACGATTATAGACGAACAAGCCCCGTATTTATAGTTGTCAGCCATCGACTCATCCAGTTCTACGTGTAGATAGGCGTCTGATAAATCCAGTGTCAAATAAATCGAATTACTTCGTAGTTTGGCGAAACTCTTCGATGTTAGGCATAGGATAATCTTCATTCTCTAGAGCATCATTGAGATCTGTGGAGTAATCGGCACAAAGACGAATCTTACCATTTTTTTTCATGCGACGACGATCGGTGCTGCTTACGCGGACGATTCGAGCGTTAGGATCCCATCGTGCACCAATCGATCTAGTTCAGCGTCAAGTGATTCTTCCAGAGCGAGGAGGATGGGTTGTCGAGTAATGTAGACGAGTTGCGCTTCTGGTTTCAATCTAAGATGAGCAGTAGCCTTTGTATATTTGCCGATGGTCACTGAAAAGTTCTGGGAAACTATTCCTAAAGGAAGGACTCTTGATTGTATTGATGCAATACTGATTGTCTACGATGCCGTGATCATAAGTAGCCAGCTCGAGTTCAATAGCTCGCGCACCAATGAGAGCCGTATGAGGGCGAACAAGGACGATAATTGGAAGTATCTTTTCCTTTCCCTAGCTTGTACCTGAAAGTGGCGTAAAAGAAACCGAAGGTTGGTAGAACGGAGCCGAAAACGTTTGTGCAAGTCGACATGTAAGGTGAAGTTCTGAGTAACCGAGTTTTGCTCAGATTTTTGTTCCGATGGCGGTAATGTCAATGCCCGTGTCTAATTGCATTCGAGTCACATGGCCGTTGAGAGTAAGGTCAATAAATTTTCGATGCTTGTGTCCTCCTCCAAGGATACCCTTCAATTTCGTCGGACGTGATTGTGATTTGTTTGCTGAGAGGCAGACTTTTGCGATGTGTCTCTGTTTTTGGCAAAAACGATACGTGGTTTTTTTAAAGGGACAATCCTCTCGGTTGTGATTTGTGTTGCTGCAACCGCGGCAGAGTGGAAGAGGACATGCGCTGGAAGTAGGTGACCGTTGAACGCGGCCTTGTTTGTTCAATGGCTTACGTGACAGTGGTTGCTTAAAAGCGTTAATTTCGATGGGACGACGTTCCTCTACACTATAACGTCGGCGGTTCTTTCTGCGTGCGCGTAGCAAATGTCGCGTATATCCTCAAAAGTGCATTGTTCCTTTTCTGCGACCATTTTGAAAAGAACGGCTCGCTCTGTTTTGTAGGCTGGATCACTGAAGACTAGTGTCGCAAAGAGGATCTTTAGTTGATCTAGACGGAAATTGTCAATCTCAAATACATCGCCGAGGACGTTGATGCGGTTTAGGGTCTCGACGACTGTTGTTGGTGACTGGGCACAAAAATTAAATGCTTCAAAACGACACTAAAACAGAGTTTTGTTATCGTGAGACTATTTCTTAAAGTGTTGACCAATTCGTCAAACCGCAAATCAAGCGACTTCTTGGGCGAAAGTCGATCGAGGAGGCGTTAATACTCATCATCCCCAAGGGCGTTGAAGAGTAGTTCATTGCGTTCCACGCTTGTTAGGCCCGTCATATCGTCGTCGAAAGTACCTTCATGACGTTCGTATCACAGGATAAAGGTCTTACCTTTAGAGGGATCGTGGACGAATTTTCCGAGGCGATCAGTCAGGTTGGAAAATTGCGAAGAGCGAGCCGGAGGAGTAGTGATGTCGGCGGCAACTGACGACGTCGCATGTGAGGTTAGAGACGCCTGTCCGCGAGTATGAGCTGTGAGAAACTCTGCCATTTGTTTTTGTGACTCGGTGATGTGTTGAATTAGGATGTTGACCCTGGGCGATTTGCTGCTGTTCTTGGATGAGGACAGTGATGAGGACAATGATGTTCCATGGACGTCGTGAGGTCCGGAAAAGCCACAGCACCAATTTGTTGTACCGTTCGCTTCCCTATGTGCGCGTAGCTAACGGCTTGTCGTCAAAAAAAGGTTATTGGAAGAAAAAGATACGTTCACCGTGTAGATCCTTCTGATCTATATATTATATTTTTTATATTTATCTTACACTTAATCTCTTTACATCTCTAAATGCATGTCATCGCTTTCGCCCTACTGCACGCGTCCTCCCGCGCGGGAAATACAACCTATCGATTATCCGCACCAGACAATTGTACGATCAGGCTTAACTCAAACTATCTCGATTCTATATGAAATCGATAAAATTACTTTTAAATTGCAAATTTAAGATGGTACAAGTGTAAGAAGAAAATGTTCGGTCAAATTAATCATGAATTTAAAATTTAATAAGAGTACAAACGGAGTATAGAAAAATTAGTCGTAAATTAATAATAGTCAAAACCGAAAACGATATCAAATATAATCGTCAAAAAAAAACATTGTTATTTATAATGAAAGGATCAGATATTTATGGTCAAAGTTAAAATGTTAAATAAATAATTAAGTGAACGATAAATAAAAAATTAAAAATAACTTAGGCCCTAGTAACAGTATAAAATAAATATATTATAATAAATTAATTATAAAGTGCGGTACCTGATGGTAAAATTGCGAAGTGTTAAGAGAAAAATATCTATAGACTGTAGGACTGAAACTCCTCGAACAACATTGTGAGCAAATGATGGCGTATGCTAACGAAGATCTAATTACAGGAAGAGATAGTGGGAAAAAAGAAGGGGATTGGTAGGAGAAATAACGATGGAAAAGACGGGAAGAAATAAAGTGATGAAAATAAATATGGGAGAGGAAGGGGGTTAAGAGAAAGAAAGGGAGTTAAGAATAGGAAGATATGTATTTGAGAGAAACTCCGTGTCACTCTGCTTATTTAAACTTTTCTGTTGTTTTTTAATGTATACCATTTCAGAAATAGATCTCTTTTTGAGATTGGGTTCTTTGTCTAAGATTTTTACGTTATCCAATCAAACGAATGACCCTCAGCTATGCGGTGTGCTGTGACGAAAGAGATCCACTTTTTTTATTAATATCAATATGTTCGTGAATCTTCGTTTTCAATTGTCTTTTTGTTTGTCCAATGTAAGTCGATTCACAATCATTACAACTGATCTTGTAGACAACCCCTGTGATAATCTGTCTAACTTGTCTTTACCAATAACAATAAAGTATTTGAGTGTATTAGGAAGGGAAAAGGCGACTGTGAGATTATATCTTTTAGCCAGTGCTCGGAAATTTTCAGAGACATTTTTCATAAGGTACGCTAAAATAGGATTTCTTATTAGTGGTAGGATTTTCGGCGTTAGGATCTATAAGTTCTTGTTTTTTGTAAAAAAAGGTATTTCAGTTTGTAGTTGATCGTATTTAAATCCAAAGAATATCCATTTCTCAATAAAATGGATATGGCCTTTTCTAAGTTTTTTGAATGGAATTGAGGATGTGATAGACCAAAAATTGAAGAAATGAATAAGACCACTATGTCTACGAGACCAAAAAAATAACCTTTTTTGTGTTCTAAGAGATGGTGGGAACTGTAGTTGAGGTATCTTCCTGAAAAAGTAGGTTGTGGTAACTGTTACGTCCAACCCGAGGTAAATATATTTTTATATATTTTTTTTCTTAATGGATGGGGCTTGGAAGGACGCTCCAAATACCCTCTCGCAGGTGACCGCGCTGAGGCGTCCCTACGAGTCGGACACACTGTGCAGAGCCACGAGTGCGAGTCAACGTCTTGAAAAAGACGCTATGACTTCGACTGCGTGACGTGCGTTCGTCGGTAATTTAGGCAAGAGAATTTAATCTCTTTTGCCAGGGATAGGACCATGCGCGAATCTTGGGATGACGAGGAATGAAAGAGGGAGTGAATAACTAAACGATAAATAATTTAAATTTTACATATAATTAATAATTTTAAGATGATACAAGGTTAATTACGTATCGACATCGTATACAAGATCGTACATTAGCTACAAGACCGTATCATATTTTTTCGTTGGAATATATTTATTGACGATATATTTATAAAAATATAAAACAGGAAGGGTGTTACGTACAGAAATTCGTGTGTTCTAGAGATCGACGGATGTATTGTTTGGTTTTTCTGTGTATAATTCTATTAATCTATTGATTTAGTATTTTAATTTGTTATTAATTTATTTTAAATTGTATGTTGTTGACTGTGTGTGTTCTGAGAGGAGGTCGGGTTTTCGCTAGTGAGGTCTAGGAGAGGAGGGGAAGGAGTCCGTAGTTCACAGAACTCGTCCAAGGATTTCAGGAAATCTGAGTATGTCTGGAGGTGGCGCTCTGGGAAGAGTACACTGAAATCTGGGGGTGATCCAGATTCAGCTTGGTCTTCAGGTTTGATCGGGGAATAGGATGGAGGAGAAAGATGTAAATAATTGGGTCTCCTGCTGGAACAACTCGTGGTTTCTTGATGTATTAAAACCTCGGATGTCCCAGGCAAAGGATAGCTTCCCGTCTGGCGAGCTCGCTTGTTCCGACGGTAATGGAGCCTCTTCAGGGCTCGCCTCCGTCTTTGAGCGTCGGAGAGTGTGGATGATGCAGCTTTCACTAAAAAGGAATGGATTTGGAATATGAAGGAAATGTCGTTAGTCGCGAACCTTAAGGCTATCTCTGAAATATTTCAGGAAACCGAGAGATCCGAGAGGAGAGAAATGGAAAAAGGGAAAAAGAAAATTGTAAGAGAGGAGAGAAAAGCCAAAAGAATAGATTTCCCGAGTTACTCGACAGCCATGAACCTGCTGAGTGCTCCGCAACGCATAGGGAGCCCGAGAGATTCGACGGCTGAAGCCAACAGGGAAGAAGCAGATTTTTGCCAAACTATTCGGCAGCCATGAACCTGCTGAGTGCTCCGCAACGCATAGGGAGCCCGAGAGGTTCGACAGCTGAAGCAAAGAAAGAAAGAGAAAAGAAAAAGAAAAAGGGAGTAGACGTGTAAGGAGAACGGCAGAGGATAGAAAGGATGAATGAGAAAGTATAAGGAGAAGAGACCCGAAAATTATTACTAAGAGAATTTTTTATGTGTAATTAAACTTACTTTTATTCTGTAGAGTTGAGATCTGCGAGATAAAAGCGGTAATAGTGTCGTTAGGAAACTTGATCGCTTGTTCTTGTTGGTTGTTTTCAACTGACACTGACTAAATTATTGATAACTTGAATTATCGACAAACTAAAACGAAATATTCCGACCGTGTAAAGAAATGGGACGTTGCAGAGAGAGTGACTTCCGTGCCTTTAAGGGCACTATATATATATATATGATTTCGTTGAGGAAAACATCTGTACACGTATTGTTTTTCCGTGATTAGGATAATAGGGATTATCCGCTTAGCCTAATTCTTAGTAATCGACTCTCGGAAGAGATTAGCGGCGTAGCCGTCGCGATCGTAACACAACATGTGTCATTCGTTTATTTAACTAAATTCTAATAATTGATATCCGAAAGAGAAGAGTCGCGCAGTTATCAAGATGTAACGTCGGTGTACTTCAGCGATTAAGATAATAGGGATTATCCGCTTAGCCGAATTCTAGAAACTGATCTCCGGAAGAGATCAGTTGTGTGACCGTCGCGATCTAACAGAGTAACAAAACATGCGTCACTCGTTTATCTGCTTAATTAAATTCTAATAACAGATACCCGAAAGAGAAGAATCGTGCAGTCGTAACACCCACGACGTAACAGTAACGATTAAAAACGATTCTATTATCTTTGATAATGAGCAAAGTGTCGAGAAAACTAAGACGGCGATCGACTTCCTTTTCCATCATAAATTTCAACTTTTCGCATTAAAACTACCCAGTACGATATCGAGAGTATATGATGCGCAAAAAATATAAAATAAAAAATATAAAAACTATATCATCGACGTACGGTAATAAAAAGATAGTTGAAACAGTAAACCTCGAATTGCCGTCTCTTCCAGATTCTATATTGATCCGCGATGATTGGAGATAGAGGGGAGTCCATGGGAGTGCCAAAAACTTGCTTGTAAATTTTATTGTATAATATTAAAGGTGAAAAACGAACTGATTATTAATTTAATGGCAAGCATAAATTCCTTTAAAGGTATGATTGTTTTATTCAGAGAAAATCAGATCCCATCTTTTGTTTATACTCTCTAAAACTAAGTCTGTTGGAACGTTAGTGAATAAAGAGATAACATCCAAAGAAGCTAAACGTGATCCGATTCCATATAGAACCTATTAAGTTTATTGACAAAATGAAAACCATTGAATTCAAGAAGAGATCTACTTCTGAAATGGTACACATTAAAAAACAACGGAAAAGTTTAAATAAGCAGAGTGACACGGAGTTTCTCTCAGACACATATCTTCCTATTCTTAACTCCCTTTCTTTCTCTTAACTCCTTTCCTCTTCTACATTTATTTTCACCACTTTATTTCTTCCCGTCTTTTCCATCGTTATTTCCCCTACCAATCCCCTTCTTTTTTCTCACTATCTCTTCCTGTAATTAGATCTTCGTTAGCATGTGCTCACATCATTTGCTCACAATATGTTGTTCGAGGAGTTTCAGTCCTACAGTCTATAGATATTTTTCTCTTAACACTTCGCAATTTTTACCATCAGGTATGATCACACTTTACAATTAATTTATTATAATATACGAGGGTAGTCTGAAAAGTTTTGAGCCTTAACATGAAGATAATGTTACTCGTCAAAACCATTCTAGTACTACAATAGTATATGCTTTGAAAGACTTTTGTGAAAATTTCAGCCATTTTGGACGCTCAGTTGTTGTTTGACAGTCGTTTGTGTCAGGCGATGTTAGTGTTTTTGTAAAAATGGAAAAAATTGAATATCTTGCCGTGATTAAATTCTTACATTTGAAAGGCAATACGCCTACGCAAATTAAAATTGATTTGGATGCTGTTTACGGGGCTCCATCATTTGCCACCATAAAAAGATGGGCAGCTGAATTTAAACATGGTCGTACCAGCTTGGCTGATGATGAGCCTTCGGGACGGCCAAAAACTGCGACCACTGCTGATAACATCGAAAATGTTCACCAAATGGTACTGGACGACCGTCAAATCAAAATTAGAGAGATAGCAGAGGCTATGGGCATGTCGAAAGAACGCGTTTGTCATATATTGACTGAAGAATTGGATATGCGCAAGCTATCCGCGCATTGGGTACCGCGCTTGCTCACTTTGGACCAAAAACAAATTCAAATGAACATTTCTAAGGCCCTGTTGGAGCGGTTCAAGCGAAACGAGTCAGATTTTTTGCGTCGATTCATAATTGTAGATGAAATTTGGATCTACCACTACACTCCAGAGACAAAAGAACAGTCAAAACAGTGGACTGCAAAGGGTGAACCTGCTCCGAAAAAGGTGAAGACGGTTCCATCAGCTGGGAAGGTAATGGCGACTGTTTTTTTGGGATAGTCACGGAATTGTGTGTATCGACTATCTTGAAAAAGGTAAAACAATAACGAGAGCGTATTACGCATCATTACTTGATAAGCTGAAGGCAGAAATTGCAAAAAAACGGCCACATTTGAAGAAAAAGAAAGTGCTGTTCCATCAAGACAACGCACTTGCTCACACTTCGGCGGTCGCCATGACCAAAATTCACGAACTGCACTTCGAATTGGTTGACCACCCACCGTATTCACCAGATCTGGCCCCCAGCGACTTTTTCCTGTTTCCTAAGCTTAAAGTTTCGCTTGGAGGACAGAGATTTTCATCGAACGAGGAGGTCATCGCATACGTAAATGCCTATTTTGCGAAACAAGATGCCAACTACTATTTGGGGGTTAAAGAGGTTAGAGTATCGATGGGAAAAGTGTATCGACTTAAAAGGAGATTATGTTGAAAAATAAAATTATATTTGACCGAAAAAATACTTGTTTCTATTGTTACGTCCGAGCTTCGAAAGGAGAAATTATGTTTGTGGTCAGGATGGGAAACTCGGGTGGACGCACGGAACTGTCTTTGATCTTCCGGATCGGTCGTGGGGTCGATCCGCGAGCAAACGCGCCACCAAGGGGCACAGGGAATGGGTCAATGTCAGTGATGCTATAACCCCTTACCTGCGCTAGCGCGGTCGGCGGTCCGTTTTAGATCAGAGAACCGAATCTCTTTAACCAGGGATGGACCTCGTGCGACCTTCAGGGAGGCGTAAACGGTTCGGGGTCAAGATTTTTGTAAATAAATAAAGACGAGATTCGGATTAGCTACGATTTAATTAAAGGTAATAAAAGAAAGGAAAATACAACAAATCTTATGATGAAATAATGTAATGTTAAAATGTACATTCGGATGTCGGAAATTTCGCACACAAACTTCAAACAATAGGAAATCCGGTATCTAAAACATGTACAATTGAAAGGTTCGAAATCTATATTCCCAATTGTTCTAATTGGGGCAAAAAGTTAGTTATTGCAAACATATCAACAAGATTGGGATGAAGGTGTAGGGGAGGATTGAGGTGAGCGCTACGAAAGGCTTTTACAGGGACAAAGTAGGGAAGGGGGTTACGGGAAATGTACATTGGGATTATATCGTGGATTTGATGGTTTGAAATTTGATTTCAAAACTGGTTGTCGGGCTTGAATTTTCTTCTAATGTAGAAGGATCCCGGTGATGGATGGATGAGAGAGCGAGGAAATTGGCGGACAAGATCGTAAAATTTCTCTATGTTGAAATTTTCTAGAGTACATTGCCTCCCGAATTCTGCCGCGGAGCGAAGAGCGGTGGCGTATTCTCTTAGAGAGATGTCGGTGAGTCTCGGTTCTATTGCGATCAATCGCTCCGTGAGTTCTTCGGCGTGTTTGTTTTCACGACGAATCCGTTTATTCTGTTTTTCCCGACGGTGTCGCAATGTCCACTTCGTTTGTTTATTCGGGATGGGGCTTCTGTTTGGTTCACTATGTAAATGAGAGAGAGAGAGAGAGAGAGAGAGAGAGAGAGATTGAATTAAGAGAGATAAAAGAATTGAGGAATCGGGATGGGGGGCAGCTACACCGAGTCAATTGGCGGCTTGTCAGTTTGGGATGTTGAGGTGATTAAAAGAAACAATTTAAAACGCGCGAATGAAACAGCCAGTCAACTGCGTAGGAGAATGACAAAATGGACTTACTTTTGTTGTAGCCGAGCGGAGATGATGGACGAGAGGTGATGCCTTCGCTGAATTGTGACTCGAATCACACGAAATGAAAAATCACGCACAGATTCTAATTAAACAAATTTGGTGACAACTTCGGATGGTCCCGTCCAGGCGTAGAGCGAAGAGGAGAGGAAAGAGAGTGATCCGCTCCAAGTCGCGGTTTATAAGGAGTTCCGGAAGGGTGGGAATATTTGAGGGCGTGATGGATTTTTTCGTTGGCTTGTCGAATAATATTTAAAAAAAATTGCGAGTATAGAGAAAGGAGGGGAGCGGTGTTCTGTGAATTGTGGTTATTTTTTTGATTCCGGAATTCCCAGCAAATGATGGAACTTGTTAGTGAAAATTTTATCCACCATTCCACACCCTCAATCATTGGTGTGCCCGCCAACGGCCGTTAATCGCTTCTTCTTGATTGGCGTTTCCTCACCAATTTGGGGAGTATCACCCTCGAACGATTCGATGCGTTTCTTATCCATTAAGAATTTGGTTTTGTTAATATTTTTGAATTTTATTGGTATGTCATAAATTTTTCGGTGCCGACAAAGTTGAGAGAGAGAGAGAGAGAGAGAGAGAGAGATTGAATTAAGAGAGATAAAAGAATTGAGGAATCGGGATGGGGGGCAGCTACACCGAGTCAATTGGCGGCTTGTCAGTTTGGGATGTTGAGGTGATTAAAAGAAACAATTTAAAACGCGCGAATGAAACAGCCAGTCAACTGCGTAGGAGAATGACAAAATGGACTTACTTTTGTTGTAGCCGAGCGGAGATGATGGACGAGAGGTGATGCCTTCGCTGAATTGTGACTCGAATCACACGAAATGAAAAATCACGCACAGATTCTAATTAAACAAATTTGGCGACAACTTCGGATGGTCCCGTCCGTCGTTTGTATCTATCGCAAAAAGAAAAAAATTATTTTTAGATAGTGAGACGTGTCTCGAGAGGAATTTTGTATATTTATTTAGGGTCTTTCTAGATCATTCGAGATGCCGTTTTCTTTTTCCGAAAGAGAAGAATTCGTGAAGTCCCTCGGACGTAACACTATGTTAGGCTCAAAACTTTTCAGACTACCCTCATATTTATTTTATACTGTTATTAGGGCTTTTTTCTTATTCTTTTTATTTCTTATACTTTTATTTATCGTTCACTTAATTATTTATTTAACATTTTAACATATACTTTGACTATACATGAATACCTGATTAATCCTTTCATTATAAATAACAATGTTTTTTTTGACGATTATATTTGATGATATCGTTTTCAGTTTTGATTGTTATTAACTCATGATTAATTTTTCTATACTCCGTTTGTACTCTCGTTAAATTTTAAATTCATGATTAATTTGATCGAACATTTTCTTTTTACATTTGTACCACCTCAAATTTGCAACTTGAAAGTAATTTTATCGGTTTCATATAGAATCGAGATGATTTGGATTAAGCCTGATCGTACAATTGTCTTATCGAAATTTCTTCCACGAGGATCACAATTGTCACCAATTGCGCGATGCGAAGCAATTATTTTACACCGTAAGGCATATTATCCCTTAGAATAAGTTACGAATATTTTGTCGGTTTTAATGCAAGATTACATTGATGAAGATCACAGTAAGGGTCGAAACGTTTGTTTTTTGTTTATGTTTATCGCGATCTTATTTGTAAATTGATATTAAAAGAATAAATTAGCAATTGTCATCCAGTTTGGCTCGTATAGTCCTTTATTGTATTGTTAAGACAAAAATATTTCAGACAAGTTAATTAGTTTAAAAAAAAAGTAGTGACTTTTGTTGACTTTAAGAATATGTTCTTAAGATTAGATCAAGATCACCACAATTTTTTAAATTGAAACCCTCATTTTTTATTTCATATTTGGATGATTCTTTTCAAAACTATGATAAAGTATTTTTTCATTAAGTATTTTACGAATTATGGACTTGAAAATTAACAAATTAACATTTAGTTAACTTATTATATTAAAGTGATATGGAGAGATGAATGAATTCCGATAAAGGACCATACATCTGCACATCTATGCACATCTAAACATACATAAATATATACATACATTTATGCATTCATGTATACATTCATATCCCAAATCTATAGATTTTTAACAGAATATGCAATCAACTTTTAATGCCAGAAGGGCAACAAATACAAACAGGATTTGTAATATCTGACGATGTCGACAAATTACTGTCAGAAATATGACAAAGCTTGCTAATATATTAATAACAAAAACTAAGCAGAGTTTGACATAACATGACGGCAGATTGATAGCATACATATACGTAGAGCCTACTCCATTTCTGCCATTAGTCTAACATAAAATATCAACAGATTTTATCAATAGAACTTACGTTCTATACAATCAAAATCAATCTGCTAACATTTTGTGATTAAATCTATCGATACTCTGTCAATATTTTGCTGGGTACATATTTGTATACATATATGAGAAACTTATACTTACATTTACATATATGAACAAATATATATATGAACAAATGTACACTTTATGTATCATATTATGTATCTAATTCTAAGAACTCAATGTTGTTTCTTCAATCTACTAGGTTAGCAATTAATTTGTTAGGTACAGACTGCAAAAGTTTTATATAAAGCAAATATATCGATCAAATTTTTAAGCAGAATCGATGGATAGCTTGAGTTTGATTTGCATAATAAAAATGTTTTTATTTTTTTTCTATGTGCCCTACGAGCGGAGATATCCTATGCAAAGTCCGATTTGGAAATTTTTATTTTAAGAAGCATCGTCGTCATTGTCGTCATTGCCATCATTATCAGCTATAATAAATGACGAAACAATTTTGCGTGTATATTTTTAATTTTTATAACATTTTAATATAAAATAATGTATTAATATAAAAATATCTTCAAATATTATATTATAGAAATTTTATTATAGAAATCGAAACGCTATGTGAAGGTATGGTACTCTAATTGATTATCGCTATGATTATGTCAGTAGCGCTTTGTGATTATATGTGTGTATTGCTTGAGGATTGAAATGTGTTGTGGATTGAAATGTGTTGTGTGTAAATGATTGAAGGTTCTGTACACAGATATAATTATTGATATGTCACTATATCTTACAATATGTATAAAAGAAGTGTGTTTACTTTTTAAGTTATATATTAATTGAGTATATATGTATATATTATTTTGTATATGTTTGGGGAGAAAGCACTCTAGTTAGTTGTTCACCTGGACCCGTTATAGACGTCGTCGCGTGAACACTTATTGCCTAGGTCCAATTGCAGTCCTAAGTATCTAGTATCCTTTTCCTGGTGATTGATTCGCTGTGGTGGTGAGATTATGACAATTAAGGCTGTGCTCCTTAAATTGTGCCAATTATCTCGATGTCTTGCTCTGAAAAGGAATGGTATCGCAATTTAGTCAATCGGCGGAGGCGACCAGAGGATATGATTTGGTCAGCCGGTGGATGCGGCTAGTCAGCCGATGGATGCGGCTTGGTCAACCGTAGGATATGACTTGATCAGCCGTAGGATACGGCCTAATCGGCCGACGGCTTAGTCAGCCGTAGGAGATGACCTAATCGGCTGGAGGATGGTGGCTTGTTCAGCTATAGGATAAAAGGTATTTTAAATCACGGTGCAGCATCTCGTTGGTGATGATGCATTTGTTGTAATTCTGAGCATTTTTGACTGAAATCATTGTATAATTTCAATGTTAGAATGAGACGAAGTGCCCCATAGTTAAATCCCATATGTCCAGATGAATTTAAATATAGTTTTATATAAGAGCAATTTGTTGCTAAGGTTTAATTGCGATTTAGGGTCAACCAGCCAGTAAGTCTTACGAAGCCTAACTGTTTTTCTTTGGTGAAAATGTACTTCTTCCAGGTTAAATGTCTATTCAGACGAATACCTAAATATCTCACATGCTCCGCCTGAGGCATCTCTACATTGTTGATTTTGATGAATGGGCAATATTTCTTCTTGGTTGTGAAAGTGACATGCATAGATTTTACTTCATTAGCCTTTGTTCGCTAGTTATCCATCCAAGTGAATATCCTATCTATGCTGACCTGAAGAATGATGGAGACAATCGCGGGGTTCGAGTGAAAAGCCAATAACACTGTTATCGAAGGTATCGGGCATCACAGCACAGCTCATAGGCAAGTCAACCGTACAGAGGAGGTATAAGAGAGATTCCAGAACACTGAGGAACTTTTGCATGGACAGAGTGAAGGCCAGATATCTTCCCCCACAGTCAACAGAAAGTGCCTATTGGTGAAGTAATAACAGGGAACAGTTGAATAATAACAGGGAAGGCTGGTTTTGATCTTATACAATAAGCTATCGTGTCATATGCAGTCAAAAACCTGAGCTACGTCTAAGAAGACAGCTGAGCAGTATTCTTTTCTCTTCATAGATAGGCGGATTTTGTCTGTAAACTTGGTCAATTGGCCTCTAAATCCAAATTGATAGGTGGAACGAATTTTTTTCTCTTCAATTGAAGATGCATCCTAGCTGACAAGGTCTACTTTATTATCTTTATAATTATACTTGGTGATCCTAGTTTTATAAAAAGGAGATAAAAAGGGAAGGCGTATGCCACGACGGAGTCCGACCATAAACCAATAATCGTAAAAATCCGCAATTATTTTTGCGAAAAATATCACCTCAGCTAGGAATCGAACCTGGATCTTCTGCTTACCGGACAGGCATCTTATTCTTTCGATCACAGAGGCATGTGATGATATTTATCGCAATAACGTGTTTAGAATAACACGTCAACAATTCAATGATACACACACACACACACACACATATATATATATATATATATATATATATATATATATACATACATTACAATATATATATATATATATATATATATATACATACATTACAATATACATATATACACGTATATTCTCGAATCTCCACGACCGGTACTCCAGAGAGATGATGATCCTAAAAATCCGCAATTATTTTTGCGAAAAATATCAAATATTTCTAAAATCTTAGCAGATGTAGGCAACAGACTGCTTGGTCTATACGATTTGGTGTTCTCAGGTGTTTTATCAGGTTTAATGATCATTCTTACCAAGGCCATTTTCGATTGAAGAAGTATGAAATTGAATTTCAACATAGCGTGAAACAGCTAAGTAAGATAAAGAACGTCCGCACTCGGAAGTTCTTTTAAGATCCTTTCAGTAATAAAATCATAACCAGGAGCCTTCTTGCAGATCCAGGTTTTTAATTATTTTAACAACTTCAAATTTGGAGAAGTTTTTAATATGCTCTCCCAAAGGAAGTGGAGTATTTAGATGATGTTGCATTTAAGCTTGACTGAGCCTATGAGTGTGGTGTGAACACATTTTGTAAATGTTCTGCAAAGATAGAAGCTTTCTCCGAATCACTATGAGCCCAACTTCTGTCTTCGTGATGCAGTGGAGGAGATGCAGCCTTGGATTGCTTTAACCTTTTCGTAGTTCTTCAAAGGGAATAATCGATAGCTGTGAATGTATCAAATTGCTGTAGGTATGAACGCCATAATTTCTTTCAGCACTAAGGAGTTTCTTGAGCTCTTTTACAGACCAGTTTAGGCGTGTTTTAGTACGAGAACAACGCGTTGTTTAAGTTTCCGCAATCTTCTCTTCTCAGCAACCCTAGCCATAATAATATCCGAGAACATAGTTTGCTCTCCCTAGTTTTAAAGGAGTAAACTTCCAAGAAGCCTCTTGCACCAAGTTGTTAGGATATTTCACTGTTGCATCAATATCTTTCTCCGAATTCAGCCTCACTTTATTATTAAGAGAGGAATTAAGGCTGCGAAAAGTAAGCTAATCAGTATTGTAAGATAATAAATGATAAACATATATATTTAAAAGAATTTTGTTTAATATAAGTCTAACAAAAATGGAAATTTGTAAGAACAATCAATAAAAATATTAAAACAAAATAAGAACAAAGCTGTATGTTAAGTGTTATTAAATTAATATCCATATTACACATAATATATATTAAACAGTTTATTTGAATTATGTCCGCGTGACTCGTTACCTCAAGATAATCAGTCCGTCAGAAACATAGTCTTTCAAATATCCTTAATTTGACTCTTCTTATCTCGTGTCTCTTGTCTATCGATATCTCTTTAACTCGTAACTTCTTTCTCTTACGGGGTTCCTTTTCGACTCCTCAAAATTCGCTACGCGTGTTTATTTCACGCGACGCGGATAAACTCGCAAACACGATCGGTATGATCGATCAGTCATTTATAAATGCTCTGACTGGCTCTGCGTTATAATTGATTTTTCATCCTCCTACATTATTGTATAACATACACCTACTAGGTTTGATATGTCATTAGCCAATGTTATCAATACTGTGTATGATCAAAGGAAAGTTCCAGACAGTCCTTGCACTCGATGTAATTTTTTGAAATGTCTTTTGTTATGCAAAAATCAATTAGATCAGGGAGCTTCACAGGCCAGTAGGTAAGATGTCCCGAGGGCACTATATTCAATCCCAAAGTTTCAATAGCTCTTAATAGCTCGCGCCCTCTGGGAACGAGATCCCCAATGTGTGTACTTAGCGTCGGCAGAAAAGCAGCAGAAATCGAGTATAGTGTGCCGTCACGATGTGACGGCAAAAATGCAGCAGAAATCGAATAGGGCCTGTTAATATAACTTGTTGACAAATTAACAATAGATATCGAGCAAATTCTATTTCGTAAATATTTAAATTGTGACATTGTTATTACTAAAAGATTTTGAAAAATAATGTCTCTATTATTTTTTCTATCTCTTACTTTAGAAGAATAATTTTTAATTATTTTACTAAATGAAATTAATATATTTTTTACAGCACAAATAAGTTATAAAATCCTTTTTAAAGATATAAGTTCCAGAAACTATAATTCTTTTGATTTTTATATAATATCTCCTAATATAATGTATCAAACATTGTACATTTTATATGATGTACTATTTCCCAGGTACTACACTTCATTAACTACCTATGTAATTGTTGGACAATTACGTCTTGCATCAAACGCATACACGTTTAAATTTTAATTTCGCTTATATAGAAAGTTTGATAAATTTTACATGCAACAAACGGACGCAATCTAGCGGTAGTTTTCTAATTATTGTGTTTAGACACACGTAGAATTATGTACGATTTCTATTGTCGATTTGTTGGCAGATTATACCAACAGGCCCTATTCGATTTCTGTTACAATTTTGTCGCCACAATATGACAGCATATTATATTTGATTTTTGTTACCTTCTGTAACAGCTGATAAAGCAGATCGTGTCGTATCTGCTGCAATTTTGTCGTCACATTGTGATGGTCGTCACACTGTGCTCGATTTCTGCTGCCAGTATCTTACACTTTGCACAATATCTACTATCACAATGAGATAGAAAGCAATATTCGATTTTTATTACATTTTTGTCATTATTCTATGCTGACAAGATGTGCCGCAAAAAACTAAGCTTAATTGGGAAGCAGCAGCTTGAAATCTACTACAAAGTCATGATCGGATTTGTTGGTATAGCGCTGGTATACTGCTGACATTTTGCTATCTGGGAATTTTATACAAAAATTTCCATCTACAAAAGATCTTTTTAGTAATAAATTTTATAAAATAGAAGAAATTATGCAGGCTCTGATGATGTAAAATCAAATGATAATTATATAACGATCCGTCCTCGCCGGGCGGTGTTGTGCGAGTTCGGGTGCGCGGACGTGCTCGTCAGTTGCCGGATTCGGAAATTAATAAGGTTATTTGACTCGGATGTTAGTAAAAAAAAATATATTTATTCGATTTAATTGATGTAGATACACATATAGCGGTGCTGATTCGCTTTCGGTGATTCGGTGTTGATTGGTTCGCTTATTGGCTGGTGTTACGTCCGGTTCGACGTGTAACTTTCGGTGCGCGCGAAGTATACGAGGTGCACTCGGAGTGCGGGCGTCGGAACGAGAAATTGATTCGTGACGGGGTCGCGAAGGCGCGTGATTGGTTGAACGGCGATTCGTCAGGAGCACTCGCGGTGTATGCTCGCGTTATTCGGTATTGTCGCGATCGATGCGCGTTCGAATGACAGGAGAATGCTCGCTCCTATTCGTGGATTTTACACGAGAGACAAGTAACTTGTCGAAAACTGAGAATACTCTGTCCCGTGTGCTCGTGTAATGGCAAGAGTAATGAGACCGAGAATGCTCCGTCCCGGAGTGGGAAGATAGAAAGAACGAGTGACAAGTATGCTTGTTGGGGACTGAGAATGCTCCGTCCCGGTTTTGCTCGTGTTGTTAGCAAGGAAGCGCTGAAACTGAGAATGCTCTGTCTCGGAGAAGCGAGAGCCAAGTATGCTTGACGGGGACTGAAAATGCTCTGTCTCGATTTTCTCACTTTGGTAGATGGATGATACCTGGTGTTAAGTATGCTCGGCGGAGATCAGGAATACTTGGTCTCGGTTTTTTGGTATCGATTAGAGATGAGAACTGGTCGGAGGATCGGATCGATCTGGTTCTTTTATCGTTAATCGGCTGGATTTATATACTCGGCTGCGTTTGTTATTTTGCAACTTACAAAATAGCGCGGTTCATCGGCGGTGTTTGACACGCACGTAATGAGTGCGTGTTTGTTGCGCGCAACGGTCGATGTGTTCGATAGCGGGCGCAGAGCCCGGTCGCATTTACATTTAGAACGGTGCGTGGGAGGCGTACCGTTACAATTATAAACGAAACCGGTTAATTAAATTAATCGCGTGAGACTTCTATTGTCTTGGTTTTATACATATTTTAACTTTTGTTTGCTCATTTGTTAAATTTTACACTCCATTATGTTTTAATTTGGTGCATTGATTAGATGTAGAAAGAGAATCATGCTTGACCAAATACAATCTTATTGCAACAACTCGGTACAATCACGTTTCTGGACACCACGTAATTTCCCTTGAACATCGACCATGAAGCAATTTGACAACAATGATAACGATTTTTATTTTTATTACATATGATAACGGTTTGCGGACAATATATTTTATTTTTGCACTGAATATGACCTGTTTGTAAAGATCAAAACGTTTGTTAATTATTTGTCATAACTTTGGCATTATTTTATTAGGTGTACAAAAAAGTTCTGAGCTTTAGATTTCATACAACTGAAATAACAATTTAAATTTTATATATCTTCCCACCCTTTTGCGGTTTTAAACCACCGGTTTGCGGTTTTGCGTTGACATTTGGCCTTTTAAAATGCCATACGTTTGGCGTTTAATGCACATAAAATCAGTAGTGTTCACGGTGGCAATAACAAAAGAGCATATTCGATTTTCCATCCACTTCGCGTTTCATCTGAAGAAAAATGCTGCTAAAATCACTGCAATGATTTGTGCTGCATATGAAGAGAACGCTGTAAGTCATACTACATGTAAAAGATGGTATCAAAAATTTCGCCCAAGAAATTTCAGTCTTGAAGATGAACCGCGTGCTGGACGCCCTCAAAAGATTGAAACGGACGAATTGCAAGCACTGCTGGATATAAATTCTGCGCAAACTGAAAAAGAGCTTGCAGAACAGCTTGGCGTTAAGCAGCAAACCATTACGTTTACATACGATGGGAAAGGTTCAGAAGGAAGGCAGATGGGTTCCGCATGAATTATCCGAAGACAACAAAAATCGTCGGCGTGACACTGCACTCACTTTGCTTTCAAAGTCCCCGAAAAAAGATTTTCTGCACAAAATCATTACAGGCGATGAAAAATGGATTCTTTATGATAACCATAAACGTAGAAAATCATGAGTTGACCTGGTCAACCTTCGACACCAAAGCCCAATATCCACGCTAAGAAGGTTTTGCTTTCTGTATCTGATGGGATTAGAAAGGTGCGTTGTATTACGAGTTGTTACAACCGGGTAAAACAATCACGGCAGACCGCTACCAACAACAATTAACCAATTTGAGCGATGCATTAGAAGAAAAGAGGCCATTTACTGGCCAAGGACATCGTAAAGTGATCTTGCTTCATGACAATGCTCGACCACATGTTGCGAAAACGACTCAGGACCAAATCTTTGCGTTAGGCTGGGAACTTCTCCCGCACGCGGCGTATAGACATGGCGCCTTCCGATTACTACCTATTCCGGTCGCTGCAGCATCATTTGGCTGATACACATTTCGTGAGATTTGAAGAGATACGAAAATGCATTGATGACTTTATCGCTTCGAAGCCGGTGAGCTTCTATCGTCAAGGAATTCGCAAGGTACCAGAAAGATGGCAAAAGGTCTTTAATGCAAACGGGGAATATTTCGCTGATTAATATTTTTTTGTTTGTTTTTGAGTAAAGATTGAATTTTACAAAAAAAAGCTCAGAACTTTTTTGTACACCTAATAAAATCATACATTGTAACAAATGTGAAGCAATGACAACCGCTTGGCTCGGATTCTGTTTATAATTATCATTTGAATAAATTTTATATTATTACAAAAGATGTGATATCAAGAACTGACGCAAACTTCTAATTTAATCAAATAAAAAGAACAACCGCTAAAACTTTATAGTGAACTTTATAGTGAACTTTATAGTGAAATACATTTTATTTTGCAGTTCATTTTTATTTGAAAAGTCGTTTATTTCTACAAAAAACATGATATCAAAAAATGGCACAAACTTTTAATCCTATAAAGTAAAAAAGAAACTTTACAAAGGTGAAAAAAGATGGTATTAATCCAAAATTAATGTCAATTTATAGTCAATAAAATTTTATTGAATTATTGTATTTGTGTTTATAAAAATAAAATATAAAATGAAATCTGATGTGTAAGAAAACAAAACGACGTACAAAAACTTCACGTACCCAAGTCACATTAAAATTACACTTAATAATAGTATTGAACTATGTGACAGACAAATAGAAAACAGTTTGAAATAAAATTTAATATATTTTAAGATTTTTTACTTATTAATTAATAAAATATTTTTTACATAAATAATGTAAGAAACTTAAAACCTTATTTTATTAGAATATTATTCACAGTATAAACGCACATGTTGTAATATTTATTAATAAATTTTTTTTAAATTATATGTTTATACATACAATGTTAAAAAAATTATAAATTATATAAATAAAAATTAAATAAAAAATTTTATTTATAAATATTTTTAAAAATAACGTTTACATTATTAATATAAAGAAGATAAACAATAAGGGTATAATACAGTAAGTGTGTACGTACGTGTTTTAATGCGACCTGGGCGCGTGAAGTTTTCGTACGTCGTTTTTTTTTCTTACATATCAGATTTTCTTTTAAAACGCTTGCAATTCCTCGCGGATCATGGATCGGTGTTTCGCGGGATAGCGTCGGGTGTGGATTACTCAGAGTCAAAATTACTCAGAGAGAAATAAAATATAGAGATGCTATTTTGTTATATACATGTATTTATATTTTTAAAAGTAATTTGAATTTATTTACAGGTACTGATTGAGTTTTCTTATGTACAATATTTACAGCGTGTTTTCTGGAATTTGGTCTTATGTGTGATAAATGTGTTCGTTGTTTCTCGAAAAGCTTTGCGAATTCCGGGAATTGTTACAATAGACTTGTTCGCAGTCTTTTTTGTGAATTCGGCGCGTTCGCGGTGATAGGCGCGCGGGCGCGACGGTGCGTGGCGTCTCGGAACGCGTATTATTGTCAGCTATTTGTCTGTCAGGTATTTCGCCTCGTCTTTAGTCAGTTCTTTTCGGGCGGTGATCGGGATGTTTAATTTTGCTGTGACTTGGATGCAGGAAGCTCCCTGCTCTTCTATCATCAGCGGAGGACTGTGCACACAAGGGCCTACCTCAGGGCCCAAATTAAGAAGCTCCTTAATCTGCGGGAAAACTTGTGTGCTTTGGTAATAGGAGCGATCGGCCAGAAGCTCGCTAGGAAGCACTCTAGATCGCTTTTATCGGATGGGAATGGGAATGCGAGAGCAGTACTGGACGCTTTACTGTCTCGTCGATGATAAGCCACGATCATCCACCGGAGTCACTTAATATATCCGAGTTAGCCGTAGGGAGTAATCGGGTACAGGTCGGCTGAGCTCGGGTCTGGGATGATTCCGGGAATGATCTCGCCGGAAGATTCGAGACAATTCGTTGAACGCGCTCGACGATTCCGCGAAGATGCTTGATGGCGCGGTCGGTAGCGGGGCCAGTGGCGGTGGCTCAACGCGCGGTCTATTGTTTATTCACGTTCTGTTCACGTGAATTCGTGCTGTTTCAATTTGTCTTGCGTCTGATATTCGACGTAAATTTACCCGACGATGGAATCGGAGAGATCGCCATGTCGGTACTCCGACGATTGGTCGGCCGAGGGCTCGTGATTCATGATTAAATAATGGGGGGTAATTCGGAAGTCGTTATACTTTTATATTTTATTTTTATATAAATAACACAAGTATCATACAATAATTCAATAAAATTTTTTTGGCAACTACAAATTGACATTAATTTTGGATTGATAACATCTTTCTTCATCTTTGCAAAGTTTCTTTTTTATTTTATAGAATTAAAAGTTGCATCATTTTTTAATATCATATTGTAGAAATGTGTAGAAATAATGAAATGACTTTTCAAATAAAAATGAACTACAAAATAAAATGTATTTCATTGTAAAGTTCTTTTTATTTTATTGAATTAGAAAGTTGGCGTCAGTTTTTGATCACATCTTATTATTATATCTATATTTTATTATCTTAATAATTATATTTGGTGATCTTTTATAAAAAAAAGGATAAGAAGAGAGAGCGTGTGCCACGACGAGGCCCAACCACGAACCAGTCGTAAAAATTCGTAATTATTTTTGCGAAAAATGTCAGCCAGGAATCGAACGTAGATCTCCTGCTTATCGGGCAGGCATCTTATTCTTTCGACTATTAGAGGCATGTGATGGTATTTATCGCAAATAATGTATTTAGACTAACACGTCAACAATTCAATGATACACACATATATACATACTATAATATACATATATACATGTATATTTTCGAATCCCCGGTACTCCAGAGAGATGATCCTATTCTCTTGATGGATGCATGTCGAACCGCAGCGGCGACACTCTCCAATGCCACTCTTATTCCTGAGAAACGTCTTTATTTCAAGCTTAAAAAAGCTCGAGAGGACAATTACACCCGGATAGTAAACTATTTCGCAGAGATGTCTCAGATTTTATAAACTCGGAATCCAGTAGGACACCTAATTCCTTCAACAGGTACTAGATTTGCATATAGCAAATCCTCTTTTGTACCAATATGAAATTTATTACTAACAAGATTTTTATCGAAATTTTTGTATAAATTCTTTCTTTTATATTCACATTCTTTTAAATAAAAAAAGGGGCGCGTGAATTTGGCGTTATTTTTTACTTTTTTTAAAAGGTAATTTTGTTCGGATATCACTCATTTTTTTTAGTAACTAATATCTATTATTTAGCATATTTGAAACATTTCTATACTTTATATAAATACTAGAAAGAACATATAATCAGTAATTATTTTTTAATAATCTTTTGTAAAAAAAATATATAAACATTTTTTGCTCCTCTAGGCCATTTTTTCTTGTTAATTTGTGCATTATCAATGTCTATCCATCCATTAGATGTTTCATCTCTATATATACTTGTATAATGATCATCTTCAATAGATGATCCATAATGAAAAATGGTATTTATTACCTTATAAAATTGTTCTCCTATTGATATTATGGTTATTGGTACTGATTCTATTTTTATTAATTTACCATTTTGCTCTGAAAATAATTATAAATGAATGATAAATATTTTTCGTGTCAATGTTAATTTATTTTTAAATATTATTAAATATTATTAAATATCTTTCCTTATACAATTTTTACATAAGTCATGAGAATGATATCACCCTGAAAAAATAATATTTAATTATATATTACAATATTATTTACTATTATATGTGATACACGTTATATCTTCTTTTTTATTAATACAACTTCACATGAAAGACATCTGTCAAAGACATATCAAAAAATTGAGCGCTGCAAGAGATGTCATACAGAGGCGTTCACTAGCGTCTCTTGCAATAGAAAAAAGAAAGTCACGATGATCAGGATGTTTTTTAAAATGTACTAATTTGAACTTTGCGTCGTGATATCTCAGTTTGTAAAACACGAAAAAAAAATACTTTTCTTATTAATTTGATACTCAGCTATCGATTAAGCGTAGTTAGAACTTAATCGGTGCAGTCGTTGCTGAGATATGAAAATGTAGACTGAGTTCATCCTGGGGTCTTGCGTAAAAAGAGTCACAAACGTCTTGCCGCCGTTCTACGCAAACTTCGTTGTGTTTAAATTTGGCATCGAGATACCATTCTGGCGGGAAATAAAGATTTGAGCGTAAATCGAATGTAAAAGAAGAGTGTCAGCTGTGATATCTGTGATATAGTTATAAATTAATTGCGGCATGATTCCATTCTGTGCGTCGTTCAGCGAAACGTAAAAGAAGCGTAAAACATTTTTTATGAAACGTTTTAATGCTTCTTTTACGTTCCATTGTTCCAATCTACGCTTCCTAGAAGATTTGTTTACACGTCTATCACTCTTCACTTACATTCAGCTTATGCTCAAATCTTTATTTATACCTTATTTTTTGCCAGGGCACCCGTATTTCTTAATTTTGACAAATAGAATTTTGTTTAAACAAATTGTTCGTTTTGTCCGGATTTTGATGGCGGACCCTGTATATCTTACGTTTGTTCAGACCATATTTTATGTACGTCAGAATTTTTTATTATATTTGTTATACTATCAGGAGCTCGAGCCATACTTCATGCAATTTCTTCTGCCGCGCACCAGAAGGATTATTTGTATATTTGTCAATGGCGTTAGAGGATGTCATCGTTGCAGTCCGACTTGCATCCATCGAGAGGCCATCATCGCTCGCTGGAGTACCAATCCTGAGAATTCGAGAATGTACATGTATATATGTATATTATAATATATGTATATATGTGTGTGTGAGACATTGTATTGTTTAACGTGTTGCTCTAAGTATGTTATTGTGATAATATCATCACATGCCTCGATAGTCGAAAGAATAAAGGAGAAGAATAAGATGCCTGCCCGGTAAGCAGGAGAAATCCAGATTCGATTCCTGGCTGAAGTGATATTTTACATAAAAATAGTAATTACAAATTTTTACAACTAGTTTGTGGTCAGGCTCCGTCGTGACGCACCCTCCCTTCTTATTTCACAATGTTTATTTTTTGTTATTAACTGAAAGATTTATGTCTGTTTCCTCCAATGTGATTCAACTCAGAGTTCTTGTAAACTGCGTTCAACTTTTGCACGCAGTTTAATCTTCGGTCAACTTGATTTATTTTCCTTCAATTTTATTTTGATTTCGATCAACTGAACGTATATCCAATCCTAATCTCAAACTAAATTTGTATCAAGTAATATGATTGGTGCATAATGAGCGTAATGGAAGGATGAAAAATTTGATAACAGTATCAAGATGATCAAGCAAAAAGAAAACCCAAATAATCAACTTCGTGAAAAAATTCGGGAGAATATAGAAAAAAAATTGGTTAGTTTGTTTTGGAGTTCAAATTTGTTTATAAAAATTTTGTTTATAATTTTAGTTTATAAAAATACGGAACAAAATAAGAAAAAAAGAGCAAAAAATTTTACAAAATCAGAGAAAATGATTCTTATCAAATGTCGTCTAAATCCTCAAAAGTTTATACGTAGTTCATACGTAATTTAAATCTTTTAGGTTTTAACTTTTAGTCTTCTGTCAATATATCTTATAATGTCTTTATTTATCATCGGATGATGATAAAATATTATAATATATCATAATAAACGTTAAATTTATCCATATACGAAACAAAAAATATATTGCACATACTCTCAAATACTGATATATGCACATACATTTTGCGTTGTCTTCTGCTTAAACGCCGTTCAAACTTGTTAACCGGCCAAAAATGGATCATTTAACTGACTTGAATTTATACTAAAAACTTGATGGAATGCAAAATGTCATTGATCGGAGTTTAAACTCGATTCAAATTTTGAATCATGTTGAAAGAAACGAGCATTAAAATCATATGTCACCTTTTATTTAAAATGCACTATATCGATTTATTCTTTATGTTTTTTAAATTTCGGATCAGATTCAAATTAATTATTTTCAGATAATTTTAAACGTGATGTTTTTTCTTTACTATTTGTCAAGAATTGTATTAATGGAAATAATAATAGATTTTAATCTATTCACTTCTCTATTAATTCGTGACACTTTGTACTATTACTATTTGTTTGAGATTTGGCTTAATTATTATAAAAATACTGCGATTGTGAGCGACCGAATAGGGTCGCTTGCGATTAATTTATAATTATATCACAAATATCACAGCTGACTAGTCTTGTGATTCTCAATGCGGTAAGAGTCCTTGAGACACGCCACGAGCTGCACACAAAATGAGCAGTAACAGTTCAAAGTCTAAGAGAAGTTCGAAGCCAGTGAGCTGAATGATATTCCATTGATCTTGAAGAAATTATATTAAACTTCTCCAAGTGAATAAGCCCAATGCCGAGAAAAATTAGAAAAGGATTCACCGGCCATGTGAACGCCACATGATGAGCATGAGCACGCCTTGATAATATAGCCTTGAAATAATCCGGCAGCACTCCCGATCACTTCACTTTCACTTGCGATTAGAGCTGTCCTTCTATGATTTTATTAGCGAGAACTTCACAAAAGCGAAGAGCTATCCCGAGTGATATGCGATGCGCATGATGGCCAAAATACGAGAGCGCTAGAGAGAGCGCGCAATGGAGAAGACCGCGAGCGTTCCCAGGCGACCAATTTCGGACGATCATGCATAATGCATGCGTCTGTGAGATGCTGTCATCTAAGAAAGAGATTACTTGCGCAACTTTCAATGAGAATATAAATATATCATTCTCGAATACTGTTTTTTATATATTATATATTAAATATTATATTTTTATAAAGGTATATTTAAAATATTATAAAATTATCTTTTTAAAAAAAAGTAAAAAAAGGTATCAAATAAAGGGACATATGTGCCCTACGAGCGGAGATATTCCTACACAAAATCCGATTTGTAAATTTTTACTTTAAGAAATGTCGTCATTACTATTTGTATAAATGATATCAATAACTGGCGCCAAGTTATCTTACTATTATCTCCAATCCAAAAAAATTAAGAAATTAAGAATTAAGAAATTAACGGAGTATGAATAGACTCGAAAGGACGGCACAGCTGTTCTCTCGTCAAGCGTTGAAATATGATCCTCTAGTCGAAACGCATTGTTTATGTCTTCGGTCAACGATAAGAAAATGTTATGGACGCCATGCCGTAGATGTACGTTTGTCGGCCGTTTTTAGGTAAAAAAAATTTAATTCCTATTACCAGGGAAAGATTTCGTGCGATCATAGATAACGAAGGTTTTAAAAGAAAATAAAAAAATTAAAATCTAAATATAATCGTTAATAAATGTATATATAATTTAGGGAAGTAGAGAGTAAGAATGTATATATAATTTAATGAATTTATACATAATTTTAAAAGAAATAAGAGAAATAACATGTGTGAAAGTGTGTGTATATTATGCGTGTATGTTAATATAGATGTTACATTAGTACAGAGGGCATCGGGTAGGATTTCAACGAGGGGCAGTGTAAATGTATGAATTAAATCTTTGAAATGATGATCCTACCCGGTACAAATAATAGTTTTTAAATTAACTTAACTTAATGATATTGATATTTCAAAAAAGATTTAACAAAATATATTATATATATATATATATATATATATATATAATGTAAAGGGAGATTAATATATATAGGAGAAGAGTAACCTTAGTTTTCTTCGGAAGGTGGAGTTATTAAATCGAAAAGGAAGAATCTTTCTCAAGATCAAAAAAAAAAGGATACGCTATTTCGAAATAAAGAATCAGGGGACCAAGCCTAGGACTTCGAAATTGATAACAGATTCTACATCGGATAAGTGTACGGGAGAATTATTCGATTCAATTGCAGATCAAGCGTTCTATTGAGTCTGAAAGTAAGTCAGGAAAAAATTGCACAAACAGATCGGAGGGTGATTTAGGAGGGGAAATAGTCGAAGGTGATTGTGATGGTTCAATGGACAGGTTAGGAAACGATTGTGAAAGTGGGTTAAGGGAGAATTCAGGAGCGGGAAGAGTTGACTGCGTCGGTTCGGGATGTTCTCTTAAAATTTGTTTTGGTTTCTTATTCTTGCCATTGAGCACCCGTTGAGTTATGACGACGATGAACACGTTTTAAAGTACGATTAGGTTGTCATGATTTAGAGGCTGGCATTTCCGATTAATTCATTGTGAGGGAAAAGGATAAATAAATGAAGAGGGGTGAGAAGCATATTAAGGAGAGAGAAAGAGAGAGAGGGGGGAGGAGGAATGAGAGGGAGGGAGGGAGAGAGGGAAGGAGGAAGGGAGGGAGAAAGGGAGGGAGGGAGGGAGGGAAAGAGTGGGAGGGAGAGAGTGAGGAAGAGAGAGAGGGAAGGAGTGGGAGGGAGAGAGGGAGGAAGAGAGAGAGAGGGAAGGAGTGGGAGGGAGAGAGGGAGGAAGAGAAAGAGGGAAAGACAGGAAAAGAGAGGAAGAGGGGGCGAGAGAGAGAGAGAAGGGGGTAGATTTAAATAAAATGGAGCAAAGAAATGAAATAAAAAAGAAATCCGAAAATTTATAATTGTTCACGAACCGAAATCGAATGTTAATCAGTTCGAAAGAACCAATTCCGGATCCGCTCCTGAGAAAGCGCGAGGCAATATTCCGAGTGAAAAGACAGGCTAGGCAATAGGAAAGCGACGTGCGAAAATAAGAATAAAAGTGGGAGCAAGAGCGAAAGGGACGGACGCTCGTATGATGCGAACGGTCAATTCTGGGGCGCGGTTAACAGGAACACTAGTAGCAGGCGTTACAAATAAGTAATTGCCTATGCTCACAACCAAATCCATGCATCCCATTTTATTATTCACAAACTGTTTGAACGCAGCTGTATCACCGTCAATTAGTAGTCGATTTGATGTTTCGAGCAATTGGGGTACCGCACGATGTAACAACACGTCGCCATCTGTTACGTTATCATTCTCACGAACACGAGAATGTCGTTATCACACCCAATCATATGGTAAATTATATTTTTAACAAGCTTCTAGCACACTAGCGCAACTTGCTGTCGGCACCTTTGATGTTGCTGGCGTGTACGAAATTGAACTGCACATGCGCGAACTAAATAGGTAACCAATCATAGATCTGCTCTTCATTGCTGCACTAGACTGCACTAAAATGTTCTATCTCGCTTTCACTAAACTTTAAATATATATCTATTTCATTTTAAGTAAAATGAATGTATGTATATACACTAGTTCAGTTATAAAAAATAAACTTCATATCACTGAATTTTTATTAGGTGTACAAAAAAGTTCAGAGCTTTTTTTGTAAAATTCAATCTTTATTCAAAAACAAACAAAAAAATATTAATCAGCGAAATATTCCCCGTTTGCATCAACGACCTTTTGCCATCTTTCGGGTAGCTTGAATTCCTTGACGATAGAAGCTCACCGGCTTCGAAGCGATAAAGTCATCAATACATTTTCGTATCTCTTCAAATCTCACGAAATGTGTATCAACCAAATAATGCTGCAGCGACCGGAATAGGTAGTAATCGGAAGGCGCATGTCTGGGCTATACGCGTGCGAGAGAAGTTCCCAGCCTAACGCAAAGATATAGTCCTGAGTCGCTTTCGCAACATGTGGTCGAGCATTGTCATGAAGCAAGATCACTTTACGACGTCCTTGGCTAGTAAATGGCCTCTTTTCTTCTAATGCATCGCTCAAATTGGTCAATTGTTGTTGGTAGCGATCTGCCGTGATTGTTTCACCCGGTTGTAACAACTCGTAATACAACACATCTTTCCAATCCCAGATACAGAGCAAAACCTTTTTGGCATGGATATTAGGCTTTGGCGTCGATGTCGAAGGATGACCAGGGTCAACTCATGATTTTCTACGTTTAGGGTTATCATAAAGAATCCATTTTTCCTCGCCTGTGATTTTGTGCAGAAAATCTTTTTTCCGGAACTTTGAAAGCAAAGTGAGTGCAGTGTCACGCCGATGATTTTTGTTGTCTTCGGACAATTCATGCCATCTGCCTTCCTTCTGAAACTTTCCCATTGTATGTAAACGTACGGAAATGGTTTGCTGCGTAACGCCAAGCTGTTCTGCAAGCTCCTTTTCAGTTTGCGCAGAGTTTATATCCAGCAGTGCTTGCAATTCGTCCGTTTCAATCTTTTGGGTGTCCAGCACGCGATTCATCTTCAAGACTGAAATCTCCTTGGCAAAATTTTTGATATCATCTTTTACATGTAGTATGACTTACAGCGTTCTCTCCATATGTAGCACAAATCATTGCAGTGGCTTCAGCAGCATTTTTCTTCAGATGAAACGCGAAGTGGATGGAAAATCGAATATGCTCTTTTGTTATTGCCATCGTAAACACTACTGATTTTTGAGATTATGTTATCAAACGCCAAACCGTATGGCATTTTGGAAGGCCAAATGTCAACGCTTTAAAACCGCAAAAGGGCGGGAAGATATATAAAATTTAAATTGTTATTTCGGTTGTATGAAATCTAAAGCTCAGAACTTTTTTGTACACCTAATATAATAATATTTATCTATCATTGTGATACGGGTTGGGATAGGTTAGATCTTTTGGTAATGAAGGGCCCTCGTAAGAGGGGAGAGGCGGAACATACCGTCTCTTTGCCCTTTTTAACACAAAACGAGATTTCACACAAGTTTCTACGTAAAGTGTAACTCAAATCTATATGTTTAGTACAAGATGAAACTGCTTATGGTTTGTTTTGTTTATAACAAATTTGTTTATAAGAAACAACAGGATGATGACCTTGACAATATGTGTCAATCCGTATGTAAATCTGTGAAGTCGCCCAACTTGTGCAATTTTATCTCTAACTATACATTTTTAACTTTAAATATCTTAGAAACTATGAGAGGCCGCCACCTAGTTGTTAAGGCAAAGTTATTCAAGATCATGACCTTGACAACATATCACATCATGACTTGTCAAGGTCAAAATCATCCGAGTTGTGTAAGTTTTAAATAAGATTTACCGATTTTAAATATATACTGTAACATTCGCGACGGGTTCATTCGCGTCACACTCACGCAAGGAAAGGAAGAGACAATTTAGAAAAGAAACACACTTTATTATGCACTTAAGCACGGGAGCAATAACAAGAGCTTTCACAATTTAATAAGAATTCGCCGCGACACAGCTCAAACTCGCGCCATGCCGACGACTCTCTCGCCAAAATAACGCTTGACAACCGCTTGATAACTACGTCGGCAAGGAACGATCTTCAGGTTGGAAATGTATGAGAGTAGCGTCGAGCGGAACACCGCTCGGTCATTACTCCCCTCCTCTTCGAAATTATCGTCCCGACAATTCCAGGGAACTCCCTCGCAGAAAAGTCGGCTTCTTCTTCCATGGTGAAGCTCTCAAGGAATTTGTCGGCTTCCTCTACCCCAAGCTTCTGCTATGGGTTACCGAGCGCCGAACCAGTCCCAAACCTCACCCTTTCCGGAAGTTCCGTGTCGCTGCTGCAGATCATCTTCCCTCTTCTTTCTTCTTCCGTGATGCTTCTTTATCTTGTGCTTGTTTTGCGCACTTCTCTCTTGAATCTTCGGACAAGGGGGGAAGGGGACTTCCGTGGACCCTTTTGTCCTTATGGACACTCTAAGTCCCTCGAAAAAACCATGGTTCAAAAAAAGGAGGATAAGGCGGTCTTCTTAAAAAAAAAAAGGATTTTCTTAGGGATTTCCCGAATGTTCGGGCAGAAGAAGATCTTCCTCTTAAAGCGATGCCAACAAACCTCAAATAAGAAACATAAACATAAACAGTATCTACTTAAAGAACTACTTCTTTTTTAAAATTAATTATCCCTCCCCAAAAAAATGAAATATGTACGTATCTCTTTTTACACACAGATTCAGCTTTGATTCTTTTTCTTACAAATTTCTTTTCCTTTCTTCAAATGAAGCTAATCTATCTAAATATGTTACTTTATTTTTATGTCTTTTCGTTTTTCGAATGCAATAAGCTACATCGTTCATTTTTCTAACCTCATAAGGTCCTTCCCAACTACTTTGCAACTTGAGAGCCCTATCTCGCATTTTTTGAGGATTATAAAACCAAACTTTCTGGCCAAGCACAAAATTTAGTCGCCTATCCTTCCGATCATAATTCATTTTTATCCTTTGCAACCTTAAATTCATACATTGATTCGCAACATTATGGATATGAATCATTCTCTCCTTCAATCTGAATGAATATCCTCCTTCTTGGGGAACATTACTGGTTTCAGGAGGACAATCACGAAGAAGATCTAACGGCAATCTTAATTCTTTATCCAAATTCAACTCTGCAGGAATAAAACCTGTGACCTCGTGTTTAGAAGATCTGTAAGCTAATAATTCTAAAGGGACCCAACGATCCCAATCTTTCTGGTTTTCTGAAACAAATTTAGACAAATAATTTAACAAAATCTGATGTTGTCGTTCCACCTGACCGTTAGATTGTGGATGAAGAAGAGTAGTGTGAGTGTTCTTTACTCCTAAAATTCGACATAACTCCTGAAACATTCGCGATTCGAAATTCCTTTCTTGATCCGTATATATTTCCAATGGCACTCCATGCATAGATATTAGCTAATTCATAAAGACTTGTATCACCCGTATAAGCTTTGATATTTCTCAGTGGAAAAGCTTCCACCTATTTTGAGAAACAATCAGTAACTACTAATAAATATTTATTCTCGGAAATAATCTCATGTCGAAGAGGGCGTCTACCTATTTCCTTACTCCGAAGAATTTCAACAATTGAAGGATCTTCTAACTGCGCTGACCGCCAATCCTTCGATTCTCTTCCCTCTAAAAATATCCTTCTTAAATATTCCCCTTTGTTTTCCTCCTCTTTTCTTTCCACTCTGGCGCAATAATTGCAGTCACCTTCACAGGGACGTCTTGATAATCCATCAGCGTTCCCATGCGATTTCCCTGCTCGATGAGAAATTTCGAAATTATATTGCTGAAAACGTTCCAACCAGCGGGCCAACTGACCTTCCAGTTCCCTAAAAGACATCAACCAATGGAGAAAAACATGGTCAGTTCTTATTAAGAATTCTCGTCCATATAAATAGTGATGAAAACTTTTCAAAGAGTCAACTATTGCTAACAATTCTCTTTGAGTTACACAATAATTTCTTTCGGTTTTACTTAACGCCCTATTAAAATAAGCAATTACTCTCTCCTTTCCTTCTTGAATCTGGGATAAAATAGCACCAATGCCATGATTCGAGGCATCAGTATCCAAAATGAATTTTTCTGTCTCGATTGGAAAGGATAAGGGAAAGAAATTAAACATTGCTTAAGCTTTACAAATACCTCCTGACAATGTTCATCTCAAACAAACCTACACTGTTTCTCCGTCAAGGAAAATAAAGGTTTTGCAATTTGCGAAAATCCTCAAACAAATTTCCTATAATAGGAGCATAATCCCAAAAAACTACGAACTTGCTTCTTATTCCGCGGAACAGGCCATTCCTGTACGGAAGCTATCTTTTCAGAGTTAGTAGAGATTCCTTCTTCCGAGACTTCATATTCTAAATATTTAATTTTTCTTCCAAACAGGGAACATTTCTTTGGATTTATTTTTAAATTTGCTGCCCTGAGACGAAGAGAAAACTTAGCTAATATCTCTTCATCTCTTTTATTGAAAATCACAACATTATCTAAATAAACACCAAAACCAAACAGGTTTTATTTAATATCTGATGAAGAATCCTTTTCTTTAACTTTTCAAAAGTCTCGCCGGCATTACATAATCTAAATGACATCACAGTAAATTGTCAAGCCAGACAATTGTCAGCAATCACACAAACCGTTACCTATTGAGATTGCCGTTTTTTCTTTATTTTCAGGACGAAACTTCACTTGCCAGTACCCACTTTTCAAATCCAACGTGGAAAACCAAGAATTTCCTGATAATCGATCAAAAAGATCATCAATTCTTGGCAGTGGGTAACAATCCTTCTCAGTGATTGCATTGAGCTTTCTGTAATCCACACAGAACCTCAACGTCCCGTCCTTCTTCTTCACCATAATCGCAAGTGAAACCCAAGGACTATGGGATTCTTCAATCACCCCTTGCTATTTCATCTCTTCAAGAATTTTCTCCACCTCTCGCATCTGTAAGGGAATACGTCTAGGAGTCTGCTTAATAGGACTAGATTTTCTTACAGAAATTGAGTGCTCTATTACCGAGCAATTTCCCGCTACAATATTTTCCGAAAAGATATCCTGAAACTTCTCGAGAAATTCAGAAAAATTTTTCTTTTGTAAATTATTTAACCTTACCGAATTCCTATTGAAGAAATTTAATAAAAATTCAAGAATTTTTCTTTCTGGGAGACTAATACGAGAACAAAATAGGTTCCCCTCTTTTCTAGAATAGTCATTACTAAAGAGCGAATTAAAGATCTTATTGTGCCCGACTTTAACAAGGAAATCTGCTCCCAAGTTGCATTCATCCTCAATTTCCGCCACATCGAAAATTTTAAGGAAAACGAAGGAAACTTCCCTAACTCGACTTTTACATTTGTTTTAAAATCAGTGGGAACTTCTTGCCCAGTGGAATATCTCAATTTTCTATTCCCTACCCAAAACTGTTACCTTCCCGGCCTAACCAACCTTTTATTTAGAATCGAAACATTTGAACCCGTGTCAATTTTGAAAACAATTTCGATCATCTAATCTTTCTTGAAAACAAAAATTTCCTGACTTCCCACTTAAATTCCCGAAAGAAAAATTCCTTTCCCTTGTATTACATTTCCGCGCCGAGACCTGCGTTACACTGCTGCAAAGCTCGGCGAGCCCGAGTTTCCCTTCCCTGAATTAATTAATGAAGGGCACTCCGTTTGGAAGCTAAGGGAAGTATCCCTTAGCTCCACACTGCCAGCATACGTTGGCCCCTCTTTTAGGACCGGAAGTTTCCTTTCGTTTACTGTTAAAATTACTAAATTTCCCGCGATTTTGCTTGTAATCTCGTGCGAAAATTTCTCCTTTGTTCAAAAAGTTCTGTTCGTGTCCGACATCAAAACTAATTTTCCCCTTTCGATCTCTCTCCTGAAATTTGGGAAAACTATTTTCTTTAATAATGTTTATCACTATGGCTCTTTCCACAGCGAGCCTCAATAGATGTATGCCCTTCCATTTGAAGGATCTGCTTAATAAAACCATCTGCTTAATAAAATGCGACAATAAATTGCGAGCATGCAATTTTATCCTGTATGCCAGGAGAGCTCCGGATAGGCTAAACGAGACAAATGCTCCAAGTCCGAACCAAGCGCAGCCAAATCTTCCCCAAATTTTTGCTTCCGATTTATAAACTGCATGTAATAATTTTGTGCCGAAAGTTTTTCCTCAAAACATAACTCTAGTCTAGAAACTAATTCGCTATATTGCGAATTTTCCAATTCCGTTCCCCCTTCTAAAACTGAACGCGCCTTCCCTTTCAAACAGGAAGCCAATACAATCATTTCTCCGAATTTCTCCATCTATTTGTCCGAGCAATCAATTCAAATTGAGATAAAAATTCTCGCAAAGGAACACTCCCATCATATATATCGAGCTTTAATTTTAAACCGAGACCGAGAACTTAAAATTGGATTTGACTGGCCTGGTATGAATAGTTCATGCTCCTCGGACTGCTGCACCGATCCTCCCTGTTCTTCCGCTCCGCTCGCTCCTCTCTAACAAGGCGAAGCTCCTCAATAGTCATTCGGAGAACTATCTCCAGGCTTGGAGTCGTTTCCGATTCCTCCGTTTGCACACCAGCTCTCTTCCTAGCCGAGATAATCCGTCTCCCCGATGCTCCTTCCTGTCTCTTCTCCATTACTGTTTCCTTTCCTTTCAATTCCGCTTGATGCTCCGCCATGTTTTTCATATCCCGGACGAGCCCCCAAAAATGTCGCACTCGCGGCGGGTTCACTCGCCGTCACGCGTCACTCACGCAAGGAAAGGAAGAGGCAGTTTAAAAAAGAAACACACTTTATTATGCACTAAGCACGGGAGCAATGACAAGAGCTTTTACAATTTAATATTCGCCGCGATACAGCTCAAACTCGCGCGCCGCATCGACGATTCTCTCGCCAAAACAATGCTTGACAACTGCTTGACGACCGCGTCGGCAAGGAACGATTTTCAGATTGGAAATGTATGAGGGTAGCGTCGAGCGGAATACCGCTCGGTCGTAACTACTATATACTAATATATAATTATATACAGGGTGGATCATTTAAAGCGTAACGAATTTTTATTTCAAAAACAAAGTACTACAGAACGAAAGCATTTAGACAAAAGTTATTCGGTTTCAAGGGGATACGATAGTATTTCTAATACGTCATTTCATGGACATTTTCAAGATTATTTAAAGGTCAACTTTTTTATATGAAAACCTGTTATTTTTATCATGCGATATTATTTTGCATAGAAAAGGAAAATTTTTGTAGGAATACTTTTTTTATCCGGATCTTATTTTCAAAGATATTTAACAAAATGATATATCGCCCGTTTTTAGCGTTTTCCCAGAATCAACGACGTGGACGTGACGGGGTTTGATCCCTTTTGTTTTAGTTTTGTTTTGTTTCTTTGTTGTTGTTTTTAGAGTATTTAAAGAAGATGTCAAGTGATGTCAAAGTGATGTCTGGCCTGCCATTTGTTTAATAGATCCGCCTTATACAGGCATTGAGACTTAATTTTCAAGTTTGGTTTTCCAATTTGTTTTGCACAGATTTATTCTTGTTAATACTTTCGATATTGCTTCGATTATTCTTCGGATTATATTCTTCCTTTGAAACTGTGACACTCTCGGACTCTTCTAAATTATTTGTTATCCTTATACATGAAAATATATACGAGACTTCGCCGGTTGATCTGGAAAACGTTCATTGTACATGTTAGCAGCATCTCTGTATTCTCCCAGAATTATGAACATGTTAAATGCTTCTTGAAATGTATTCATTTTGAAAAAAACCGAAAAAGATTACAATTATAACTCATCGAGCAAGAGCATCAAAAGGATAAGAAATAACTTAAAAAAGTCCGAGAATGTCACAGTCTCAACAAGGAAGGATCCAAAAAATAATCAAAGCAACATCGAAAATGTTAACAAAAACAAATCTATGCAAAACAAATTGGAAAACCAAACTTAAAATCTACATCTCAGTGCCTGTATAAGGCGGATCTATTTAACGAATTGCAGGCCAGGCATCACTTTGAGTATCTTCTTTAAATACTCTAAAAACAACAATAAAAAAAAGAAAAAAAAAGAAAAAAACAAAAAAACCAAAACGAAAGAGATCAAACCCCGTCCATCGTCGTTAATTCTAAGAAAAAACGCAAGAAAAGTATCGGAAGTGTCTCCCTCCAATTTTAATGAGCTTCGAGTATATTAAAATATGGACAAAAATAAAAAACACATGTTTTTTTTATTTGTGTTCTCGAACGTTAAAGGGGTGAAACCACCCCTTGAAAAAAATTGGTTTTTTTTTCCTGAATAAATATCGTCCAAATCGTTAAAGATATCAAAAAAAGTTTTACGGCTGCAAGTGTACTTTACAACGACGCATTCGAATTTTTCAAAAATGTTATATTTTCGAGTCTCTCCACCCCTCTAATTTTCGAAAATTTTTAAATTTTTATAGAGGGATATAAATAAGAACATAATAAGGACATAAATTCAAGAGCATTTTATGCTGAATACAACGCTATAATAAAGTCATTTTCCAAAATCGCATTTTTGGAAAATGAGCGAGAAATACCTCTATATATCCGCTCCATACCATCTATTTGTCTCATATCGCGTTGGCTGCGCGGGACAACGTTAAAGGTGAATATGACGCAACTTGTCAGTACAGTATCACTGCAACAATAATTATTGAAATAATAGCTTTTTTGTACTTGTTTTATACTTTTTAATACTTGTTTTATATTTTTCAAATACTTTTTGTTATAATAATAATAATCATCAGAGCAAAATTGTATCAGACAGCTCGTATAAGTTAACAAAAGGAAAGAGAGGCCAGTGAACAAGCGAAAACGATGTGACGTGACAAAAAAAAATTCGAGTAAACAATATTTATTGTAAAAACAATTAGCAGAGTTACTTTCAATATAAATTTGATATTGTTTATTTCGGCTTCACGAAGCCTTCTTCAACAATTTTTCTTAACAAAAGTGATAAAAACGAAGGGGAATTGTAAATGCATAAAAACTGGTTCGGTGAAATTTCTATAATTATAGAACATTTAGATTCACGCGCCACATTTAGATTCAAGCGCAAATAGAAAAAAGATTATAAAAATGTGAATAATATAATAATTATAAGAGTGAAATTAAGAGTTAACAGTCAAGCGAATAAATTTTTATGCCTTTAAAATTCCCCTTTTTTATCGTTTTTGTTAAGAAAAATTGCTAAAAAAGCTCCATGAAGCCGAAACGTACAATATCAAATTTATATTGAAAGTAACTCTGCTAATTATTGTTTTTACAATAAATAATGTTTACTCGAATTTTGCTTTTAGTCACGTCATTTCGTTTTCGCTCGTTCATTGGCTTTCTTTCCTCTTATTAATAATAATCATAAGCATAATCTTAATAATGATAGTGGGTTTAAACAGTATTCAAACAGCATTCAAATATCTTTGATGATATATCAAAGAATATATGCAGTACCGTGGACAATTAAAAACAAGTTATAAATAAAGAAATGATTATTTTTATAAAATATAATTCATTTAATTTTGATCGTACGGTAGCTATTGCAATGTTATGAATATATTAGGTGTACAAAAAAGTTCTGAGCTTTAGATTTCATACAACCAAAATAACAATTTAAATTTTATATATCTTCCCGCTCTTTTGCGGTTTTAAAGCGTTGACATTTGGCCTTCTAAAATGTCCATACGGTTTGGCGTTTGATGCACATAACCTCAAAAATCAGTAGTGTTTACAATGACAATAACAAAAGAGCATATTCGATTTTCCATCCACTTCGCGTTTCATCTGAAGAAAAATGCTGCTGGAGCCATTGCAATGATTTGTGCTGCATATGGAGAGAACGCTGTCATACTACATGTAAAAGATGGTATCAAAAATTTCGCCAAGAAGATTTCAGTCTTGAAGATGAACCGCGTGCTGGACGTCCTCAAAAGATTGAATTGAAACGGACGAATTGCAAGCACTGCTGGATATAAACTCTGCGCAAACTGAAAAGGAGCTCGCAGAACAGCTTGGCGTTACGCAGCAAACCATTTCCGTACGTTTACATACGATGGGAAAGTTTCAGAAGGAAGGCAGATGGGTTCCGCATGAATTGTCCGAAGACAACAAAAATCATCGGCGTGACACTGCACTCACTTTGCTTTCAAAGTTCCGGAAAAAAGATTTTATGCACAAAATCATTACAGGCGATGAAAAGTGGATTTTTTATGATAACCCTAAACGTAAAAAATCATGGGTTGACTCTGGTCAACCTTCGACATCGACGCCAAAGTCCAATATCCAAAAAGGTTTTGCTCTGTATCTGGTGGGATTGGAAAGATTGTGTTGTATTAAGATTGAGTTGTTACAACCGGATGAAACAATCACGGCAGACCGCTACCAACAACAATTGATCAATTTGAGTGATGCATTAGAAGAAAAGAGGCCATTTACTGGCCAAGGACGTCGTAAAGTGATCTTGCTTCATGACAATGCTCGACCACATGTTGCGAAAGCGACTCAGGACCATATCTTTGCGTTAGGCTGGGAACTTCTCCCGCACGAGGCGTATAGCCCAGACATGGCGCCTTCCGATTACTACCTATTCCGGTCGCTGCAGCATCATTTGGCTGATACACATTTCGTGAGATTTGAAGAGATACGAAAATGCATTGATGACTTTATCGCTTCGAAGCCGGTGAGCTTCTATCGTCAAGGAATTCGCAAGCTATCCGAAAGATTGCAAAAGACCGTTGATGCAAACGGGGAATATTTCGCTGATTAATATTTTTTTGTTTATTTTTGAATAAAGATTGAATTTTACAAAAAAAAGCTCAGAACTTTTTTGTACTAATATTTTATTGATCAACATTTATATTTTGTATCATAATATCTTGTTATCGCAACGCTACGCAAGAAATAGATTTGTGAAGATGTAGTTTTATTTGCATTGTTTACAATGCATATTAACCATCGGGTTTTGATAAAAATTTCGAAATCTTTGTTTCACTCCTTCAATTCTTCTTGAACTTGTCTTACTACTTCTTTAAAATTCAACTGCTTTTCTTTTATATTCTATCGAGATATTATTGACGTTACATAACATTCTTTTACATTGTATGCATAATTTTCTTCGTCGTCAGTAAGTTCTATTTCTGCATGTGATATATTAAATGCGGTTTGAAAATCCAATAATTCTTTCTCTTCCATTTTATGTTAATTATTTAAATAATTATTATTTAAATAATTTAATAATAATTTATTTAAATAGCTAATTTATAATGTATTTAATGTATCTTTGTAATAACTGATTATTTTACAAAAAATTTGTTGAACAAGAAGGATGAATAATATATAGATCATGTATTATTATGTCTAAAAATCTTTAAAAAATATTATCAAAATTAATAAATTATTGATTAAACTATTCTTAAGTTAATTAAAATAAATAACTCAACTTAATTCAACTTAAAGAATTTATAAAATAAAAAATATATAAAAATGTAAATAGCAATAAAAACTTTCATAACTTTTTTTTTTATAATCATTTATTAAGCTTAATATCTCTCACTTGTATCAATCGGTAATACTTTAGACAATGAAATTAATTATAAAATTGCGAATTCGCTGCGATTTGCATTCTATATGTAATATATGGAAATAAAACTATGCCTTAGTGTTGTAATATAAATATGTTGTAATGTAAATATGTTTCTTGCATAGTGTTGCGATAATAAGACATTACGACACGAAATATAAATGTTGATCAATAAAATATATTCATAACAATAGCAATAGCTATAGCTACCGTAAGCATTGCAATAGCTGCCAACCAAAATGAAATAAATATATATATAAAATATTTTATAAAATTAAATAAACTAATATTTTATAATAATTTCTTTATTTGTAACTTGTTTCTAAATGTTCAAAATTCATACGTTTTTTGATACTTCATAAAAAATATTTGAATTCCATTTAATAAAATCTGCTATCATTATTACTATTATTACTATTCTTATTATTATTATTATTAAAAAAGCTCATATTTCAATAATTATTGCACTGATACTATACTGAACTGCATCATATTCACCTTTAACGTTGCCCCGCGCAGCCAACGCGGTATGAGACAAATAGATGTCGATGATGACAAATGATGGAATGGAATGGATATATACAGGTAATTCTCGCTCATTTTCCAAAAATGAGATTTCGGAAAATGACTTTATTATATACCGTTGTATTCAGCATAAAATGCTCTTGAGTTTATGTTTTTATAAAAATTTAAAAATTCGAACATTAGAGGGGTGGGGGGACTCGAAAAGATAATATTTTTGAAAAATTCGAATGCGTCGTTATAAAGTACACTTGCAGCCATAAAACTTTTGTTTAAAACTTTTTTTGATATCTTTGACGATTTGGATATTTACGCAGGAAAAAAAACCAATTTTTTCAAGGGGTTTCACCCGCTTAACATTCGAAAACGCAGATAAAAAAAATATGTGTCTCTTATTTTTGTCCATATTTTAACATATTCGAAGTTCATCAAAATTGGGGGGGGAGGGGCAACTTCCGATACTTCCCTTGTAAGAACGGATATATCATTTTGTTAAATATCTTCGAAAAAAGATAAGATCCGGATAAAAAAAGTGTTCCTACAAAAGTTGCTTATTTTTTTACGCAAAATAATATCGCGTGATAAAAATAACAGATTTCCATTTAAAAAATAAAAGTTGACCTTCAAATAACCTTGAAAACGCCTATGAAATGGCGAATTAAAAATACTATCATATGTCCCCCTTAAAATCAAATAACTTTTTTCCAAACGCTTTTGTTTTGTAGTGCTTTGTTTCTGAGATAAAAATTCGCCACGCTTTAAATGGTCCACTCTGTATATACTTATATTATATTTATATATATTTAATATATATATATATATATATATATATATATATATATGTGTGTTGTAACCACTACCCTGAGTTCGTCGGTCGCCAATCTCACGATAGCAACCGTGCGGCCCAAGTACGCCACGCTTCCCGGCTTGTCGAGAAATCGGCACAATACATATCCTCTTCAGTATGCTAATTAATAATTCAAAATTGTTGGCGCCAGGCACGCGGTATGTGTCACGAAAATGCGATATTTCAATCGGATACGAGCCAGAGTGCAGTATGCGGCGTCAGAACACACGGCTACTCACAAAGGAGTCACAACTCTCCGAAACTAATTTGATTCACCTTGAAATATGTTATTAAACACAAAAATCTAAGAGACACGTATTTCTTTATATGTGCCCAATCGAAGTTTAAAGGATGAAACAATCCCTCAAAGGCTTATATAAAACTTATATTTTTGATTTCCATTAATTATTATATCAACAAAATGGTGAGATATATAAAAAAATGTTTTAGATAAAACTTTTATTATTTCTTATATACTTTATAACTGTGTATTTAGATTTTTTAAAAATTTAATATTTTTGACACTCCCCATTATTATTTTTACGTAATTTAAATTTTTTCTAAGAAAAAAAATTGAAGGGACTTTTATGCCAAATTCAACCGTATATAATAAAATTATTTTACAAAATCGTATTTTTCAGAAATAACTTGAAAACGTCGCTATATGCTTTTATGTAGCGCTTGCATGGAAAAATTGTGTTTCTGCTTTATGTATTACAAATAATAATAACAGTAACAATTTTCATTGTTTTTCTTTAATTATACATATAAAAACATTTACTTCTTTCATTCATTCTTCATATATTTTATCATTACAGTATCTTAAGTTTAAAATTATTTTTATTTGCTTACAAATGCTTTTGCTTTTCTGCATTATGTATTACAAATAATAGTGATAATAATTTTTATTTGTTTTATTTAATTACATATATAACATATAACATAATTATATATATAAATCAGAATCCACTTCTTCATTTATTTCTGATATGTTATATTGTTATGGTATCTTAAGATTAAAATTATTTTTGTTCGTTTACGCTTTTATTTTTTTACATTTTATTTTTTTATCTTTATAGACATTAATTTCTAATATATTAACTTAATAACATAGTCATTTATTCATATATAATAAAATTCATATATTATATTATTATTATATTATTTATATCATTCATAATATATTATTACAATAATGATATTTCACAAAAAAATGCTTTAAATGCATAATGATCTTTTATACCAAGAACATCTTACTACAGATATATTGTTGCAATTTTCGATATCACATGTTGTTAAAATTTCTTCAAAACTAAATTTTACTGTATTTTCAAATTCTTCCGATCTTTCATTTGTATATCCATTTTTAAACCACAAATATTTAAATAAATTGTAATATCAAGAAGATGATAATGCCTCAAAAATTGTAATTTTATTATATTATTTCGTTGATGTAAATTTACATCACTTTCCACTAATAAAACGGTCAGAAAATTGTTTAACAAAATTTTTCCAAATCCGGAATCCATAAACATCTAATGGTTGTATTTTCCCTGTAATACCTTTTGGAATTATTATTGTATTAATGCGTTTTTCTGCTAATATTAAATCAGAAACAACATCGGGACAATGTCCACTCCAAGAATTAATAAGAAGAACACTATCAGTACCAATATTTGGAAAGAAAGCTTCTTGTAACCAAGATTTAAAATGATCTGTATGAAACAAAATTTAAATTAATAACATTAAACTTTGTTAGATTTCTAAAATAATTATAAAAGATACAATTGAAATTTGTATATACCTGCTGTCATTTTACCAGATTTTGCTTTTACAATAACAATTTTATTGATCTTTTATTGATTTTATTGATTAATTTTATTGATCTGAATAAATTTTTTTCCACTCTTGACCCAAATATACCAGTCTTCCATATCAGCTTCTTGTAATATAATAAATAAACGGAATAGCAATCTACTATCACACGATATTATTGGTTGTATCGTGTATGAATAAGTTGTCGATGATATAAATTGTATAACACGCTCTATTGTCTTTATTCCTTGATCAGATAGTGATCTTCTGGAATAGATTTCTAATTGAAATCTTTGATCTGAATTATAAATATTTTCAGATCCGCACTGTTCAATGAGAGGTTTCACTGTTTTTAAAAAATTTTTGGTTTTTTTTTGCAGATCAATTAAATCTTCCAGTGTTTTTCTAGTGACATTTGTAATTTTTCTTGAAACAATTAGATGGGACTTTTTGAATCTTGCTATCCAATTATCAGCTTTGAACATAGGATTTAAATTTCCTATTTCTTGTTGAGCCTGTAGAGCCTTTTTAAATCAACATCATGGAATTATATAGTCTGATTGAACAGCTGCGGTAAATTTATTATGTGTAAATTGAGAAATATAAGATAATTTTCCCATACGATTTCCAATATGTGATTGTAATTGTTCTTCTCAATTGACATTCGGATGACACTCTTATAAATTTATATTGTATGGATTTTAAAGAGCGATTTCTCTTTTTACATTACATTTACATTATTTTCATCTTGTTAGTGTCATATTTTTCGCCAATATCCAATAGCTCGCCTTTTATAAGAATTATTAAAGTGCACATTATCACTCAAACATTCATAAGTTTTTAAATTATCTTTGCTCCATGCTTCCTCATTATCCTCAATTATTTCAAAAATATGTAATTTATAAGGTTCTTGGAAATCGAAACACATTTTTTCTGTTATTTCCATTGTAATGAAAAATACTATCTAATAATAATTTTTGGATGTTATATTTCAATTCTATTTTTCCTTCAATTATTGGCGTTTCCATAAGATGTATCGAACTTATGAAGGCCAATAAAAGCCTAACAACATTAATTGAATTAAAAATCATTATTAATTTGTTCTTCTATAGAAATATAGTGTGTTAAAGCACTTTAACACACTATAACAAAGTGACTTTACTGATTATAACTGCAAATCTGCTAGTATTTATACATTGGATTTATTGATACTTATCTTTAAGAATGCACTTAAGCTTAAAAAGTGTCAGTTTGAAAGACGTTCCGATACGAAAGATAAACAATAACATATTTTATGCTAATTTTATAATGATGATACGGTTAATGAAATTATTATTACTTCTTATATCACAAATACGTTTAAGAGTAATATTATTATTTAATTTTCATGTCTTTTGACGTGACTTTTCTCAAAACAATAGGAGTATTCATTAGAATACTAAATAATATATAATAACATAATTCTTTTAATATTTATAAAAAACAATAAAAACATTGACAAATTTGTGTTAAAATAAATGCATCTTAAACATCAAAAAAATGATTATGCTATGAGATACGTTTAGGAATAGTGTATAAAGACAATGTAAACAAATAAGAGTCTATTTATTCGCATAAACGAATAAAAATAATTTTAAATTTAAGATACCATAATGATAAAATATATAAAGAATGAATGAAAGAAGTGAATGTTTTTATATGTATAATTAAAGAAAAATAATGAAAATTATTATTATTATTATTATTATTTGTAATACATAAAGCAGAAACACAATTTTGCCACGCAAGTATTATATAAAAGCACAAATGATGCATATAGTGACGTTTTCAGGTTATTTCTGAAAAATGCGATTTTGTAAAATAATTTTATTACGGCTCGAGCCATGCTTGATGCAATCTCTCCTGTCGTGCTCCAGGAGGATTATTTGTATATTTGCCAATGGCGTTGGAGGGTGTCGCCGCTGCAGTCCGACCTGCATCCATCGAGTGAGAGACCAACATCGCTCTGGAGTATCGGTCGTGGGGATTCGAAAGAGTACATGTATATATGTATATTGTAATATATATATATATATACATGTATCATTGTATTGTTGACGTGTTATTCTAAACATTATTTGCGATAAATATCATCACATGCCTCGGTAGTCGAAAGGATAAGATGCCTGCCCGGTAAGCAGGAGATCCAGGTTCGATTCCTGGCTGAGGTGGTATTTTTTCGCAAAATAATTACGAGTTTTCACGACTGGTTCGTGGTCGGGCCCCGCCGTGACGCACACCCTCCCTTCTTATTTTTATATACGGTTGAATTTGGCATAAAATTTCCTTTAATTTTTATTCTTAAGAAAAATTTAAATTACGTAAAAATAATAATGGGGAGTGAGAGTAGTTTCAAAAATATTAAATTTTTAAAAAATATAAATACACAGTTATAAAGTACATAAGAAATAATAAAAGTTTTATCTAAAATATTTTTTTATATATTTCACCGTTTCGTTGATAATTGATGGAAATAAAAAATATAGATTAGCTTTTGAGGGATTGTTTCACCTCTTAAAACTCTGATTGGGCACATATAAAAAAATACGTGTCTCTTAGATCTTAGATGTGTTTAATAACATATTTCAAGGAGAATCAAATCAATTCCGGACAGTTGTGACAAGTCCCTTGTCATAATTAGGTAGAGGGAATGGTTCGACAGTCAGGGCGCTTATTTAGGAAGAAAAAGAGACCAACAAATAATTAATAGCAATTATCGAATAACAATTTTATTCGCGTTTATTTCCGATACAATCTTGAGGCGAGTTCGCAACACAAATTCTATCTTTTCAATCACGCGGCTGACCCGAAGTGCGAAGTATACAAAGATGATCGGCAGTATGAAGAAATTCCTGGCAACGATATTCGATATACAATCCGGCACCGATTTCCTCACCCGAAATTCGCTATAACGAGCTCTCGAATGGCCGCCTTCAGCGGGATTGGCGATATAAAATACTAAACATGCAAGCAATTATATGTAGCGTAAATAAAGCGGCGTAGTAAGCGCATGGCAATCCTCATCCCGAGCAATAGCACGCGCAATCGCAAATACACGGCAATTCAAGTTTGCGATCGGAAGCAAGATAATGCGGCAAGACAAAGAGAGCAAATAATCATAATATTAAAAGAGCAGAATATTCTGATAATATGATAAGACTAAGCAACCTTACAGGCGAGATTACAGAATGAGCAGTCATCAATAATCTCTTAACCGCGGTGAAGCATCGCTTCGCGGCATAGCAATTTAGCGCTCGCGAAAGCGACAAGAAAAGATGCAACGAATAATATTAGAAATGGCAAAAGGACTTTAACAAAGGTGACTTATCGTGGCCGCTGGAGGGCGAGATGCTGTTCGGACTTCCTTCCGAGACGGGTAATCGCCACATGTACGAGGTACCGTTGCAGGTACCGGCATTTGTTTCGTCGCACTCTAATTCTCACTCACATAATTCGCGATACCGGCATTCTCGCAACGCTTGCACTCATCCGCCGCTCACAATAGACGAAGGTAACGGCTTTACAAGACAAATGTACTAGGCTCACCAACGACGCAGACAGCTTTTTCGTGGCAGATTGATGGTCCTTGGATTCACGTCCTCTTTCACTAGGCACTAAGCACACCACGAGAAGTGATTATCCGCGCCTTCACGGATACACGCAGGCGATCGCCTCCCTTCTCTCGCGATTTGGATCGTTTTGTTATTGACCGAAAATCGGCTAATCGCGCGGCTCTAATCGGCTGTGCCACGTGAAGATTCTTGCGAGAAACTTAAATGCGGTGGCAGATGCGGCAACGTGCCCCGGCTTCTCTCAAAACACTATAATAAAATTATTTTTCGTTAAGTACTTGTTAAGCTATAAGGCAAGACCGATCACTGATCTGGCCAACTAAGGCAAGACCGATCACTGATCTGGCCAACTAAGGCAAGACCAATCACGGTACTGTAAATTTCAAGCTTCATAACTCGAAAAGTACAATGAAACATAACTTTATTATAGTGTTTTGGAAAGCTCTCGAGATAAACTACAAGAATATGTAATAAAAAATAGGAGTTTTCATTTAAAAAAACATTGATGACCTTGACTTGATTTTGACAAGGTCACTCAAGGCCAAGTCCCCATTTCCATCATGTGTCCCCTTCAAGTCATGCAACTTTCGTTCGAAAAATTGTTCAATAAAATTATCGATTTGCGAGATAATCGACATATCACTTAAAATGAAAAACCTCTGTGCGCGCGCGCGCGCGCGCGCGCACACACACACACACACACACACACACACACACACACACACACACACACACACACACACACACACACACACACACACACACACACACACAACACACACACACACACACACATTTCCATTCCCGCTAATGCGGGTGCGAGAGGGATAATATTACCTGCATCCCGTTGAATCTGCGTCGCTCCTTTCCTAATCGTTCCTCTCCTTCGTCTTCGCCTCGCAGATCCCTGTCCGCTGGAAAACGCGTTTCAAGCGTTCAAAGAAGGAATAGCCATCAACTCCACTCGCCTGAAAATAACTAAAATCGTCGCACGCAATCGCAGCAACGGACCCACTGGCCGAATAACAATTGTCTTTCCCGTCTACTGGAGGACGCAGATCCGAAACAAATTCCCCCGCGGGGGCTTACACCTCTTGTGATTGGCAGGTACAAAGCACCACGTGTTACAATGTATATACAGGGTGTCCCAAAACTCCCGCACTTGGAGTACACCACGTGATTTTTTATGCTAAAAGAAACAACTTTTTCCTTTAGCAAAATTGCATGCGACGAGTAGTTTTTACAGTGAACCAAATTAAAAGTGACGAATGAGCGCGCGTATATGCGTAGCAATCAGAGCCGGCGCGCGTTCCTCAGGCCGGCGCGGCCTGGGATTTAATCTTTGACGACTTCATGTATTGTATTGTTTAAAATATAACACAAAATAAGTATTGTTTTCATCCTTTGACAACCCCTTAAATCTTAGACCAATGAACATGATGTATAAAAAACTTGTGATGTATAAAACTTTAAACATTAATATCTCGTAAACTATTGCGCATTAGATGGATTTCTGTTGCCGTGAATTATTGAGAGGGCTATACTATACTATATTTAACATATTTAAAATTTGGCAAAATCTGTGATGTCGGAGATTGATTGACTTCTTGTAACAAATCTTGTATAAATAGAAATTAAAAAGATAATTGAGAGAAGGTTAAAAAGGAGCCAGCATTATTAATAATTATCTTGTAATATTTTTTTGTGATACGTTCTTTTCACCCTATCAAACTACATGTCGATTATTTGTCGATTTTGAAATGTAGCAATAGACTATAACTGGAATCGTATTATAATTACTGATAATCAATCTCAATTAATATTACCGATATATAATTAATATTACTAATATTACTAATGTTATCTAAGCTTTTCATTACTATCATTATCTAAGCATACACCTATAAATAATTTGTAGCCAAGATAATATTTTTCTAGGCTGAGAAAGATATGTCATTGAAAATTGCATACATGATTAATAGTACATGTTGCATACATAATTCTTATTTGATATTTATCTTACATGTATTAAATAATTTTTTTTAGGTTTTACCGGAAGGATTATCTGCCAACAATACCGAAGCGAGTGACAGCGAAGATTCTATCAGTTCCATTAGAAAATCTACTGATATTTTCATCGGTAAAGTGGCTCTTGGGAAAGGTGTGAGAGGTTCTACGGAAAGACTGCATTGGTTTTCAGTGCTTCAAAATCCAAGAAAACTTGTAACCGTTTGGCACATTCTAAAATAATAAAAGCTATAGTTATGTTATTATGCAGAGTGACCCAACACAGCTATTGTTATGTTATTATCCGAATAAAACAATTATATCAAATATCCGATAACAACTATACCTCAACTATATCTCTAGACAAGTAGGACAGATTATATTAAATAGAAAAATCTTACATTATTTGATATTCGATTTTTACAATAGATGACAACTGGGCACTATATAGGATGAGTAAAAAGTCTCGGATCGGAGAAATATCTCGAAAACTAAGCATTTCCGAAAGAAATGTTTCCTACAAAAGTTGTAGAGTTTTAAACGATGTATTCACTAATCTGATCAGTCTGACTTTGGTTGGCGTCGCTAAAGACAAGATCACATTGATTTTTTTAAATGGCACATCCTATTTTTGATTCCAGAATCTAATAACTGGTATCAAGAGCTTTTCAAAACATTATAATAAAGTTATTTTTCATAAAATATTTTTTAAGTTATGAGACTTGAAAGTTACAGCACCACTGGCATTTCTCTATGCTTAAGATTATTCATGCTTAGGATGACATGGACATGGCAGAGCTCTCATTTCTTTGGAGTGCTTGATTTACGTGAGTTTCCTCTCACGTGTGTGTGCGCGCGTGAGATCTAATTTCAAAATTAACAATTATAGGACTCAACATTTCACTGAAACCGATACCTGCTAGCATATTTCCCACAACAGCTGTCACTTGCGTATCCCCACCAATCCTTACGCTGTTAGCATGATGTCAAGCATCGGCAACACATTGTTCCGTTGTACTGTTCCGTTTGCAATCTGATATCTCTAGCGGTGTACCTAAGTTCCACGCTCGGACACTTTCTCTTTCAAGCTTTAAAATTTAAAAAAAAATTTTCTTACGATGGTTGTCGGAAAAAGAACTTTTTCTGACTATTTATCTTTTAATAATGTGTGAAAAAAGTATGGAGATAAAGAAAGATTATATCAAGAGACATGTGATCTTTTCAATATAACTTTTAATGCGCGAAATCTAATTTTAAAATTGACAATTGTAAGAACAGTTCAGCATTTCATTGAAACAGATAGCGTGAAATCGCTCGCGTTGTGGACGATCTACATCTGCCTCCAATAATGAAAAGAGTGCTAATATTTTGCAAAACTTTATCGAAACGCCTAATACGTCTATTAGAAAAATTGGTACAGAAAACGAAGTCAATCAATTACCGATATGTCATATTTTAAAAAAAGCACAGATTTCATCCCTATAAAATATTTTATGTACAAGAGTTAGTTCGTGAAGATTTTGACCAGAGAATAGAATTTTGTGAACTTATTGAGGCATGCGAAAATGATGTTGTAAATAACATTGTCTTTTCTGATGAAGTTAGTTTCGAACTTCATGGAAATGTTAATCGTCAGAATTTCTGATATTGGAGCACCGAAAATCCACAATTGGATAAGAGATAACCAATCTCAATATTCTGAATGTCAACATTGGACAAGAATAATTGGAGATAAGACGCGCTAGCGATATAGGAACGCGAGACCGACCTCTTTATGCAAATCAATGAGTTGCAAGTACTCATAATTATCGAATTTCAATAAAAGCTGAACCAATTAAGTTCTGGATAAGCGCAGCATAATCGTTAGCTTGTGTTTAAATTATATATCTTCTGTTCAAAAAGAAACCGAACTTTTCGAAAATAGAAAAAACGCTGTTATATCTTTTTGTTGATAAAAGCGACAACTTTCAGTGTTGTTTCAACTATTCATGACATTTGTTTCATTAGAAGTTGAGTTATAATGTCAAGAGTGACAGTATGTTTTGACGGACGATCAAAAAATGAGTTTTAAACAAAGAATGATTTGTGATTGATTTTTGTTTTAAACTTGGTAAAAGTTTTACTAAAATGCATCAAATATTTCAAAAAGCATACAGTGATGAATGCTTCCATACTCCCGTCCCGTACTCCCTAAGTTTACGAGTGATTTAAGCAATTCCAAAGTCGTGTGACGTTTGAGGACGACGAAAAGTCGGATTGTCCAAGACCATTGGATTGAACAAAATTAACATCCAAAATTAACATCCAAAAAGTGCATGATTTCATTAAAGAATATCCGAAAAGTACGTGATTTCATTAAAGAATATCCGAAATTATCACATTGAAAGATGAAAGATGAACTGAGGATTCCAAAATCAATTGTGCACAATTTTGACCCAGAATTTGGGCCTTCATAATTGAATTCGCGATTTGTTTCCTACAGGTTGACCGACAATCAAAAATGTATCGAATTCAGCACTGCAAGGATTTCATTAAAACCGTTTGTAAGGACTCAACTTCTTTGAGACAATTATTACTGACAAAACATGATATTTTAAGTATTTTGAGCTCAAAACAAAGCGCCAGAGTGCTGAATAGAGATCACCAAAAGAGAGGCATCTGAAAGAAAAATCTCTTCAAAAAATCAAAAGTAAAGGTGTTGTGTAACAATGTTGATTTGTTTCTACGATTCTAAGGGCATTATCCACAAAAGATTCCGCTTGGCCAAACGGTCAATAGTGAATTTTATTTTGAAGTTTCGAAGCGATTGATAGTGAGAATTCGTTGCGTACGGCATGAATATCGTGATGCGGACAGCTGGTCACTTTTGTACGATAATACATCATCTTATCATTCGGCCATTGTGAGACAGTTTTTGAGCAAAAATCAAGTTTGTATGTTTGGATCACTCGCTGTATTCACCTGATTTAGCACCCTGTGACTCTTTTCTTTTCCCCCGACTTCATTTACCGATAAAAGGAAAGCGACACTATTGAAAATAATCAAGTGATAATGATCACGACCTTCACTAGTATCTCAAAAAACCGATATAGAAAACTTATTTAATGCATTAATTGACCATACTAAACGCTGTATTAAAGGGGGGCCTGAGGGAAAGTATATTGTTTGAAATAATAAATAAATGATTTGAACAACTATAATTGGTCTGTTTTATTTTCTATTAAAAATTCGATTTATTTTTGGACAGAGAGTGTATAATAAAAGTGCTTTCATTTTTCGTCTATGTGCCCTATGATCAGAGATATTGCGATGCAAAATTCGATTTGAAAATTTATTTCTAAGAGAAGTCATCATTATCAAAAAACATGATCGTGGCTCATCGCCAAGTATATGCACTAGCGCTTTACGAGCGCGACTGTCTTATTATTATCGTTATTATCACTATTCATATATAATTTTCGCCGTTACGAGGCGCTAGCGCTCAAATCTTCGGAGTGACGTACGCATATCATATTTCAGAATCATTCCGCAAACCTTTCACAGCTTATCTGCGTATTTTCTCTTTTCCCGCAACTTCTTTGCATATCTCCACATTCCGCAAGTCTCCTTTTTTCGCGTATCTTCAAAGCCATTCAGCAACATTCCCGCAATCTCCCCCGCATATCTCCCCAATCATTCCGTAATTCTTCCGTAATATTTCCGCATATCTCTGAAAGCATTGTGCCACTCTCTAGCAACCTTTCCACATAACTGCACAACCATTTTTTTACGTAGGAAAATGCCTTTACGCACTAACTTCCTGGCTATTAACTTTCCAGGGAGAGTATGGAATTCAAGGGTCTAAAGCTACCCCTATTACCCATTAAAATCCCATAGTGGTCTATCTCTGGTGCTCAGTGGGAGGCACACTGTGAATTCTATTGCGAGGTAACCTAAATAAAACAACCCGATCTCGTAACACAGCTAATTAGTCAGAATCCCAAAGATTCTGACTAACCCGAGAATTATGAATTAAGTTATTATTTATTTATAATCCGTGCCTTTCGACTTTGGATGACTTCCAGCTTTACAACTACATTTTACTATACATATGTTTAATATCCTAATCTAATACAATCTCCACTCCCTTTCTTATTACTTATCTATTGCACTGTTTATCCTCATTGTTCATCTCTCTCCCTATCTCTCTCTCTCCCCGTTTCCCGTTCCTCTTCTCTCTCCTTCCTGCGTCCCCCTCTCCATCCTTCCTGTCTCCTTCTCTCTCTTCACTGCTCCCTTCTCTGTTACTATGCTCTGTCTCCCTTCCTTCATCTTTTCTTTCTCCTCCCTCTCTGCTTCTTATTCTGTCTATTCTTTTTAATATATCTTTTCCTTTTCCATCTTGTTCCAATATTTCTTCTATTGGCGTTTCCATCTTGGTATCTTCACATTCTTTCAAGACGTGCCATATACTCTCTGTTTCTTTTTCGCATACTCTGTATTTCCTTTCTTTTTCTGCTCTCCAATATTGGCTTCCTCTCGCTGTGTTTCCGCATCTGTATCCAGCTATTAAATTTCTGTCCTTCTTCTTCATTTTTCCTCGCAGATACACTGGCATATCCTCTGTCACTACATGCCTGTAGTACTCGTTAAATTTTGACTCTTCGATTTTTCTCCTTCTTTCCTCTCTCTCTCTTCTTTCTATTCGCTCCATTATTAGTTGCGTTATCCTTTTAGGCTCCTCGCTCTCTCTTCTCTCCCTCAGTTCCTCTCTGCTTACTTCCGACTTCTCCATCATTATCCTTCTCTTCTTTTCCTACTTGCTTTCTTCGCTTTCTCTTTTTCCTTTTTCTATCTCCCTTATGCATTCTGTTACTAACTTCTTGTTCGTTTTCCTTAGTTAGTCTCTTCGTACTTGCTTGCTCTTCTTATAGCCTCTATCCTTATTTCCCTCATCTTCGTCTCCTCCAGCAATATGTAGTTCGGTGTCCTTCTATCTAATCCCAAGATCCATTTTATATATTTCCTTTTGATCCTGTCTAGCCTTTCCTCATTTTTCCATCCCCATACTTCTGCTCCATATAACGCAATACTTTCCACTAGCGCATTGAACATCTTCATTCTTTTCTCGAAGTCGTCCTTAAACAGTTTCTCTCCAATGCTCCATGTTTGCTTCATCGCGATCATCGCTCTTCTCATTCTTTCCTCTAGGTGCCTTTCTGCTCCACCGTTTTTTTGTATGATGTATCCCAGGTATTTCATCTCTTTCACCTCCTCGATGTCCTCCTCTCCCCATCTCCACTCTCTCTTTCCTCTTTGTCTTCTTCCTCTTTCGAAAACTAGTACTTTAAATTTTCCTGGATTTAATAGTAAATCTTTCTTTTGGATGTATTTTCTAAGTCTCTTCATCATGCCTTTTAATTCCTAGTCGCTTGTTGCCAGTAGCACGATGTCGTCTGCATAAGTTATTAACCAGAATTTTTCCTTTCCCATTACTGTTCCTCCTGTTTGTTTCTTTTTCAATTCCGCCTCCAGGTCCGCCAAGTATATATTAAACAGCATAGAGCTCAATGGGCATCCCTGTCTTAATCCTCTCTTTGTCCAGAATATCTTTGATTTTTTGTTTCCTTACTATATAACTACTTTTTTGTACCCTCACTATATTCTTCGTCTCTCTGTACGTTTCCATTATTCTTTTTCTTAATCTCTCTCCATCATCTTGTTTTTCCATCATTTCTCCTAGCTTCTTTCTATCCACCTTATCAAAAGCCGCCTTTAGATCCGCAAAGAATGCATACAGCTTTCCTTTCTTCCTCGCTAACTCCCTATTCGCCACATAGTTTAGTGTATACACTGCATCAATGGTTTCTCTTCCTTCTCTAAACCCAAATTGTCCTTCTTCAAGATTTTTCTCTACTTCCTTTTTTAGTCTTTCATTTAGCACCTTTGCATATATTTTGTATGCCGTGTCCATCAGCGTCACTCCTCTATAATCAGTTACCTCATTCTTCTCTCCTCTCTTATATATTGGGCTTATTAGACCGTTGTTCCATTCTTGCGGTATGCCTCCTCCTTTCCATATCTTGTTTAGCAGCATCACAAAGGTTTCTCCTATTTCTTTTGGCATCAGCCTCCATGCTTCGTTTTCAATTTCATTTTCTCCCGGGGCTTTTCCCTTCTTCAGTTCTATTAGTTGTTTTATTATTTCTTCCCTTGTTAATTCGTTCTTTTCCTCCTCTCTCTCTTGTTCCTCCTTTTCCGTCTCCTTCTCTTCCTCTTCTTCTTTCATTATTATTTTATCTTTTGATCCAATAGTTCCATGAAGTGCATGGTCCACCTTTCTATCTCTATACTTTCGCTTATCCCTTCTTTCTTCTTTTTGTATTTGTTTATGTATCTCCATGCCTCTTCTTCTGTTCTTATTGCTTATTACTATCCTTTCCTCTTTTTCTCTTTCATGTTTGCGCTTTTCTTTCTTGTACCATTCTCTGTATTCTTTCCTCTTTTGTACGAATTCTTCTCTGCTTATTTTCCCTCTTTTTAGCCTTCCAAGTTCTTTCCTCAGTTCCCTTTTTTTCTTATTCCATTCTTTGCTATGCCACGTCCTCCTTTCTATCTTCCATAGTGCGTCTTCTTCTTGACTTTTGTGATTGATTTCTTTACTTTTTCTTCTAGTTCCTTCTAGATTATCCCACTTTTCGTCTGCTCACATTTCCATCCTACACACTTCTCATGGTATTGCTGTATCGCTTCTTCTGTCCATACATTTGTTACCTTTTCAATAGTGTTGCTTCTTCTCTCCTTCTTTCTGTCGGCGCCTTTCAGCTCTACCTTCAGCAGAACGTGGTCTGATTCTATTCTGACACCTTCTTTCATGTTCTTTATCTCCTCCAATGCTTTTACGTTCATTATGACGTAATTTATTATTGACGCTCCGCTTTCTCCTATGTAGGTCCAACCTCCTACCTCCTGCTGCTTTAATATCATCCTTTCTCTCTCAGTCCGTTTAACATTATAATTCCCTCTCTGTTTATCACCTTATCCTTTGATTTTCTTATCTCTTCCCTCTTCCTTTCTCCCGTTTCTATCGGTCCTCCCCTGTTTCCTGTCCTTGCGTTGAAATCACCTCCTATTATTAAGTGGCTTTCCTTTTCCTCTTGGATTCCTTCCAGTAGGACTTCCATGGTTTCCTCGATGCAATGACTGTATACTGTGACTATCCTTCATCTGCTGCCGCCATGCACGACTTCTATTTCCGCCATTCCTTTGCTTATTTTCCTCGTGTTGATTAATTTTATATCCTTTCTTGTTGCCATCATGATTCCTTCCCCCCCTTAGTTCTTCCTTTTTTATTTTTCCTTGTTGCTGGAACGCTATACTACTGGAATTCATTAGGTAATTTCTTTGTGATTTTTTTCCATGCTTGTTCTTCTACCTATGTCTCTGTTAGTCCTATCACGTCGAATTTTTCGAGATACTCTCATGTGTCCTCTCCTTTGTTCATTATTCCAGCTATGTTCCAGAAACAAATTTTTAGTCTCAGAGCCCTGTTCTCCTCTTCTTCTCCTTCCTATTTCTTCTGTCCTCAATCTCTTCTTCCTCCTCTTTCTTCTTCTAATTTTTCTTCCCTCTCATTCCATCTATATTCCTTACCTCTCATTGTTATTTTCTTGTATCCTACTCTTGCTCTTTCGCCTTTTTCTCTTTCCTCTCTCGCTATCTCCCTGAGTTTCCATTGCATCTTTCTTTCTTCCTTTGTTAAATCGTTCTCTATGATTACACCTCTCTCCAGTTCTTTCTTTTTCCTCATGACCTCTTTCTTCTGTTCCCAGCTGTCTATCTCCGCTATCACCATGTTTCTATTTTCGCTCCCTTTTATCTTGTACGCCTTCCTTATTTTTATCTCTGCCTTTATGCTATCTTTTAGGAAATTCTCTATCTCCTTCTCCAACTTCTCCTCTTTCCAGACTCCCTTGATCACGATATTGTTCTTTCTGTCCTGTCTCTCTCTTCTCTCGTTGTTCGCCTCTAACTCTGCTATTCTCTTCTCTAGCAGCTCTCTTTCCTGTGTCCATTCTTCTTTTTCTTTTTTTCTTTTCTCTTCTCTTATTTTTCTTTCTTCTATAATTTGTTCTCTTATCTGCTTTTTAAATCTTTCCATTCCTTCTCTGATCTCCTTCATCTCCATCTTTACCTCCTCCATCATTGCGATCATTCTCTCTTCGAAACCTTTTCTTCACGCCTCTTCATTTCCCGTAGGCATAGTAAACTTGTCAATTGTCCCTTCTTCCTTATTCTTACTCCTGGTTCCTGCTACCGGCCATCTGCCGCCTCTTCTCTCACCGCTTTCGTTTCTTATTGGAATTCCCTAGTGTTGAAGTCTTTCTCGCTCGCGCTGCTGAGTTGGCTGCTTTCGCGCTTGCGCGCTCCAGTCCAGCGCTCGCCGCACGAGGCTTGTTTATTCAGCGTTGAGCAACTCTAACCTCCTTTGTCCACTTTCTGTTTCTCCTTTTCCTTTGCTCTTGTCTTTTTACTTCTCCCTTATTCTCTCCGTTTTTCCTCTCGTCTCTCCTCACTCACTGATCACCTCCTCCCCTCTGTTTGCTCTCTGCTCTCTATGTCTTTAATTATATTCTTCCACGGGCAAGGCTTCACGTCTTCACACTTCGCCTAATCCGCTAGAAGTCCCCCGAATTATGAATTAAGTAATTAAAGTATGAAACTAAAATAATAAGAAGTAATGCACGCCCGCGCCGATTGCAACCGATGTGCAATTTGGCAAGGACGCTAACTCTGACAACACGTGTCGAAACACTGACGCACCAAACAATGTTTCGACACGAGGATAGCACGCCGACGCCGCGTAACAGCGAACTGATAAAAGAACGACGAGAAGTAATCAGGCACGGTTCAGAATCAGAGGCACGGACGTACGAGTACCGACGCGGATTATTAAGGAAGTGAGACAGTTCGCGGATGATTCGGTAATAACGAACATCGAGTGTTAAAATAAAGACTGTTTATTAAAAAATCGTGTGATTCCTTCTCCCCCCTTCCACCACTCTCCCCTCAGTTGCGCTCAGAGCGGCATAACAATTCTTTCGAACACAATCAGTATTCTCCGCGCCTCTACTTGTCTTCAGGGCGATGGGAGTTATATTTCCCACCGCCTTAATACTTATCTCTAACTTCGGCGGAACTCACTGCTACCATTCTTGGAGGGGGACTGTGTCCTCATATCAGTGACCCTATATTGCCTAAGCGGACCCGCCCAGTCGCTATAAATTTATAGATACAAATTCAAATATTAAGAAAAAAAAAATTATTAGACACAAAAACCCTGTCCGTCGATTAATGCTATCCATTGTTAGAAATATATATCAGTTATTATTTAAAGTTTTAAATTGAAATATTAAATTGCATGTTTAAAAAACTTAGAATATAAAACTTAGAATAAAAAACTTAAATATATGACGATAAATAAGTATAAATAATAAAATTCAAGATTTATAAAATTTTTTATAAAATTTATTAAACTTTAAAAGTTTAAAATTTATATAACTTAAAATCTCAAAATAATTAAAATTGATATTAATAATATTGATATTAATAATATTATTGCTGATAATTTAATATTATAAATATTATTAATATTATAAATTGATATTAATAATATTATTGCTGATAATTTAATGAAGTTAATAAGATTTATAAAAATAAATATTTTTTAGTTTATATAATTTATGTTGAATTACAAATCTATTTAAATATAATTATAGTATAAATAGTATTAGTATTATAAAAATTAAAATAAATACTATTTTTAAACTAAAGTTTAAATAAAGTTTAAATAAAGTTAAACATATTGGATATTATTTTATATGAAATATTGAAAAAAGAGGATTATTTAGCTAAATGAATATATAAATTAATAAAATTAATTTTTATGAATAAATGAATATTTATAATTAAATATCAAAATTAATTTAAAGATATACAGGGTGTCCGGTATTGGTCGTATCACCTTTCGTGAGCAAGCAGAGCTGGTAAAATTGAGTAGAAAAGTCCCCTATCATTTGCATTTTCTGTGATAATTATCGAGTTATTAACTTTTAAAAATCACAAGTTGAAAAATAGAAATACATAGAGACGTAATATAAAGAAATTTACTAATGTGTCCAGATATATTCATATTTTATTTAACTCGATTGGAACTGATTTGTTAAATATATTAATTGGTTCATATTTACTTATTATAAATTCAACAAGACGAGTGTTATAACGAATTAACAATTCGTAAAAAATGTTTTTATTGTTAATTACGCTTCCATTGTTGTTAATTTGTTATTTTTAATCTACGTGCTTGTATACCATCCAAATGTATTATCTATTTAAGATAGTTAAATAAAAAATATTATTAATAACTTGTAATAATGACATTAATATAATAGTAAATATTTGAAGAATTAGAGAGAAAAAAGGATAAATATATCGATGAGGGGAGTTTGCCCCGATGACTTTGATCTTGATATATATTATCAAGGTCACCACTCTGAGTAACAATCGAAAGATTTTAGCCGTCGCTCGTTATCGATCAAAAAGTTATTAACAAAAAAAGTTTGTAAAATGTACCAGTTTGGGCTAGTTATAGCATTAACAAAATTTTTCGTATAGATATAGTATAGAACATGCATGGATGGAGGAGAGGCGGAACCCCTGCACCCTCATTTCAAAATAACCTGTCCTTTTTTTTTTATACGTGTGGAAATGCATTTACGCACGAACCCCCGGATTTAAAACTGCCCGGGGGAGTGTGGGACTTAAGTATTCTTCCGGGCGCCCCGCTGGCCCGTCTGGCTTTCGGTCCTACTACACTCCCAATTGAGCGGTGGGGCGAGAAGCCAGCCCCACTGCCGCCTTCACCGGGAGGAGCGAGGGTTTAGCTCTCCCGTTCCACTTGTGGTGAGGGCAATGCCTCACGATTGAGGCCAGGAGGGGACCTCAGAGCAGGTTATCGGCCTACCCCTTTCATTCCCCCCCCCCCCTCAGGGCTAGAAGGGCCATGGCCATGTTGGCCATGATCAGTGCGTCCTCCCAGTCTTCCTCCCGGCCATCAACATGTTGTCCGCATAGCAAACGACGTGGCAGCCAGGGGGGAGTGGCGTGCGTAGCACCCGATCATATGCGAGATTCCCAAGAACGGCCCAAGCACCAATAAATAACCTGTCCTAACCCAACCCGTATCACATAATAGTTAAATATCATCGCGATTGAAAATTGTAAACCTATGTGGAACCTTGCTTCGCGTTGGAAAATGTATGTGCGGAGACAGTCTGTTCCGCCTCCCCCCCCTACGGAGGGGGCTTTATTAACCCAATCCGTATCACAATAATAGTTCAATATTACAATGATGATGTGATATATTATACAATGATATTTATCTATCATTGTCATACGGATTAGATCTTTTGGTAATTTGGTTTTTACCGAGCTGCTGAAGTCTTGGAGTCAATCACATAACTTTACGTGAAATTTTTCATTTTTCATTTTTTACTTTGCATTTTTCACACCTTGACATTTCACATGAAACTTTTCACGTACAGCAATTATGTATGTAGCTTGGATGCGTGGAAAGTGAAATCATGAAACATAGTTTCATAGGTTTAGCTAATGAAAATTATTTTATTGATACAGTATTATTAGGTGTACAAAAAAGTTCTGAGCTTTTTTTTGTAAAATTCAATCTTTATTCAAAAACAAACAAAAAAATATTAATCAGCGAAATATTCCCCGTTTGCATCAACGACCTTTTGCCATCTTTCGGATAGCTTGCGAATTCTTTGACGATAGAAGCTCACCGGCTTCGAAGCGATAAGGAATCATCAATGCATTTTCATATCTCTTCAAATCTCACGAAATGTGTATCAGTCAAATGATGCTGCAGCGACCGGAATAGGTAGTAATCGGAAGGCGCCATGTCTGGGCTGTACGCCGCGTGCGAGAAGTTCCCAGCCTAACGCAAAGATATGGTCCTGAGTCGCTTTCGCAACATGTGGTTGAGCATTGTCATGAAGCAAGATCACTTTACGATGTCCTTGGCCAATAAATGGCCTCTTTTCTTCTAATGCATCGCTCAAATTGGTCAATTGTTGTTGGTAGCGGTCTGCCATGATTGTTTCACCCAGTTGTAACAACTCGTAATACAACACATCTTTCCAATCCCAGATACAGAGCAAAATCTTTTTGGCATGGATATTAGGCTTTGGCGTCGATGTCGAAGGGTGACCAGAGTCAACTCATGATTTTCTACGTTTAGAGTTATCATAAAGAATCCACTTTTCATCGCCTGTAATGATTTTGTGCAGAAAATCTTTTTTCCGGAACTTTGAAAGCAAAGTGAGTGTCACGCTGACGATTTTTGTTGTCTTCGGACAATTCATGCCATCTGCCTTCCTTCTGAACCTTTCCCATCGTATGTAAACGTACGGAAATGGTTTGCTGCGTAACGCCAAGCTGTTCTGCAAGCTCCTTTTCAGTTTGCGCAGAGTTTATATCCAGCAGTGCTTGCAATTTGTCCGTTTCAATCTTTTGAGGGCGTCCAGCACGCGGTTCATCTTCAAGACTGAAATCTTCTTGACGAAATTTTTGATACCATCTTTTACATGTAGTATGACTTACAGCATTCTCTCCATATGCAGTACAAATCATTGCAGTGGCTTCAGCAGCATTTTTCTTCAGATGAAACGCGAAGTGGAAAATCGAATTTGCTCTTTTGTTATTGCCATCGTAAACACTACTGATTTTTGAGGTTATGTGCATCAAACGCTAAACCGTATGGCATTTTAGAAGGCCAAATGTCAACGCTTTAAAACCGCAAAAGGGCGGGAAGATATATAAAATTTAAATTGTTATTTCGGTTGTATGAAATCTAAAGCTCAGAACTTTTTTGTACACTTAATATATACATCTTTTAATAACTAATTGTATATGTACTACGTACTCTTAATTTTAACGCAGCCCTAATCTTCTCTAATTCCGAAGCATATTTATTAATTCCCTAGTTTCCGCCTTTTCGCAACCAAGGTACATAGCGAAAAAGTTCACGTGAAAAATTTCACATTTTCACGTTTGAGAGAGTTACATGATCCCGCAAAATCGTACATGACCGTAAGTTCACGTGAAACTTTTCATTTTTCACGTTTCCGCCCTAGAGGAAAAGTTACATGATCGACCTCCTGTGTTTCCACTATATTGCTGAAAACGAATAAACCGGCAAATTCACACTCTTCTCATAAGCCTTTATATTTTTTAAATATACTAGGTAAGGTAAATAGGTAAGAAGAAAGAGAAAATTCGAGAAAATTATTGCTAACCGACTTACTTTATATATTGAAAACAATAGACTACTCTCTACTAGACATTTCGGTTTTCGATCCACACGCAGATCCACACGCTTGACGCCATTGACAGGGTTATTAAAATTATTAAATACTTTTGATCGGTCGTTGTCGTTGTCGTTGGATTAGATATCTCTAACGCCTTTAATTCGGTTCCATGGTCTAAAATTTTGATGGCCCTTAGGGATTTTAAGGCTCCTAGTACATTTCACAAACTTTTTGTGCGGCATTATACACGACCTTAAGGATTGCAAGATCTTATATTAATAGAGACGGTAATATGATTGAATTTGACGCATTTTGCAATGTTCCGCAGAGGTTGGTTCTAGGACTACTCCTGCAGACGTCGTATACAATTCGATCTTCGAGGACCCCTTCCCGATTGTTCTTTATAACGATCTCATTTCCGCGTGCGGATAGGCGTTCAGTCGGATAACCAGGTATGGAAAGAGAACGACAGAGATTTGGTAACAAAAGTCTTGGACGCTTTAGTTAGGTTCATCGATATGGTCGGGGGAAGGGGGGCGTGATGTTCTGTCAACGTTCCAGCCCTCCTCCCATCCTCTCCAATAATTACCGATAGAGTAGTAGAGAAGGTTTTATGAATAAGCGATGCTGGAGAGTTTTTCGTTCGACGAGCTCTCCTATCGAATCCCACATTCCCCGGCTCGTCCACCGGGGGTCTTTGGAAGATTTCTCCTCTTTAAACAAAAAAAAGACCTTTGATAGTGGAGTCCCCTCCGTAGGAGGGGGAGGCGGAACATATTGTCTTCACGCATACACTTTTGAACGTGAAGCAAGGTTCCATATGGATTTACAACTTTTTTTTATACATATATTAGCAAATTATGCTTTCAGCACTCATATAATATGCACTCATATATATTTAATACTTTTTTTGTTAATAACTTTTTGTTAATAATAAAGAGCGAGTGACGATTTAAATCTTTTGAATGTTGTTCAGTTTTGAATGTTGTTTCAGGGTGATGACTTTGATAACATGTATCAAGGTCAAAGCCATCGGGGCAGACTCTTCTCATTGATATATTTAACCTTATATTACATTTATTTTAGGATATTTAAAATTTAAATCATTAAAAATTTATATTAATATTTATAAAATTTATAATTTATAATATAGAAGAACAAAATAAAACAAGAAAAAATAAATTATTTATATAAGTTGATATTTTATTCTGTAAAATAAGATCTATATCGTCATTCCAAACAACTACTTGAATACGTCTTCTGTTTCCGTTATTTAAAAAGAACTCATATTGTTTTTCGTTACTGATTATGTAAGGAGCATCAATTCTGTCAACAAATCTAATAATCTCTGTAAGGATAGTGTTACGTCCGAGGTTCTGGAGGAAAGGCAATACCTTCTGTCAGGAGGAGGAGAACTCGGGACGCACGAAACCTTTGTTGCTCTCACAGACCGACATCGTGAGATCGATCCATGAATCGAACGCGCGTTAAGGACAAGAATCGAGTCAGCGTCGGTGACGTTATAACCCTTACCTGCGCCAGCGCTATCGGTGGTCCGTTTTTTGGTCAGAGATCCGAATATCTTTCATCAGGGATGGATCTCGTGCGATCCTCAGGAAGCCGTGAACGGTTCGGGGTCAAGTTTTTGGGTAAATAAATCGAGACGGAATTCGAGTTAACTGATTTAATAATAAAAAAAAAAGGAAATACAATATGTTAATTCTAAGAATTTTCGAAGTGGTGCAAATTTTACTGTGTATATTTGAATATGGAAGTACTGGTTACAAAAATTTTATACTTAAAATTTCAAATAATAATAAATAACAAAACAAAAAAAATCTGGTATCTATATACCCAATTGTTCCAATTGGGGCAAAAAATTAGTAATCGCGAGCATATCGATGGGATCGGGTTGCAGGTGTGGCGGGGGATTAGAGTGAGCGCTGCGGAAAGCCTTTACTGGAACAAGATAGGGAAGAGGGTCATGGGAAATGTACATAGGGATAATATCGTTAACTTGGTGTCTTGAGATTTGATCCCAAAACTGGCTGTCAAGTTTAAATTTTCTTTTAATGTAAAAGGTTCCAGGAGATGGATGGGTGGGAAAGCGGGGAAATTGATGGACGAGATCGTAGAACTTCTCCACGTCGAAGTTCTCTGGAGTGCATTGTTTCTCGAAATCTGTCGCGGAACGGAGGGCGGTGGCGTATTGTTGTAAAGAGATGTTAAAGAGTCTCGGTTCTATTTCGATTAACCGCTTCGCGAGTTTCTCGGCGTGTCCAGTTTCGCGACGAATCCGTTTGTTTAGCTTCTCCCGACGGTGTCGCAATGCCCGTTTCGTTTGCTTGTTCGGGATGACTTTCGTTTGGTTCACTACTTATATGTAAATATAAGAGTTAGATGAGAGAGAGTGTAAGGTGAGAGTGGTAAAAAAAATTGAGGAATCGTGATAAGGCAGCTTCACCAAATCAATCGGCGGCTTGCCAATTTGGAATGTTGAAGTGTTTTAAGGAAACAATTATGTCAAGATCGCGAATCAAACAGCCAGTCTACCGCGGGAAAGAGTGATAAAAATGGACTTACTTTTGTTGTGGCGGGCGCTAGTGATAGACGAGAGGTGTGGTGCCTAGGCTGGATCGTGGATCGAATCACACAAAAATGAAAGTATCGCGCACAGAGTCTAACTGAGAAAAAAAAATTTTGCGACAACCTCGGATGGTCCTGTCCGTGAAGGCGTGGAGCGATGAGAAGAGAGAAGAGAGCGATCCGCTCCAAGTCGCGGTTTTTAAAGGGTTCCGAAGGGGTGGGAATATCTGAGAGCGTGATGGATTTCCGCGTTGGCTTGTCGAATGATAGTTTAGAAAAATTGTAAGCATAGAGGAAGGAGGGGAGCGGTGTTCTGTGAATTGTGATTGTTTTATATTTCCAGATTTCCTAGCGAATGATGAAATTAGTTAGTGAAAATTTTCCCGCCATTCCACACCCTCAATCATTCATTGGTATGGCCGCTAATCGTTTCTTCTTGATTGGCGTTTCCCTTAGTTTCCCTACCAATTTGGGGAGTGTCACCCTCGAACGATCCGACGCGTTTCTTATCCGTTAGGAATTTGCTTTTGTTAATATTTTTTATTTTTATTGGTATGTTATAAACTTGTCGGTGCTGACAAAGCTGTATCCCAAGCTCTATCTCAAGAATTATTTTTTTTTTGATAGTGAGATCGTATCTCGAGAGGAATTTTTGTGTATTTATTTAGGGTTTCTTTAGATCGTTCGAAGCGCTTCATTTTCTGATTAGCAGTCGTTATCTTTTTCCGAAAGAGAAGAATTCGTGAAGTCCCCCGGACGTAACAATAGTACAAAATTATAAAAACTATCAATAATACATGACCTATTACTTATTATTATTTTATTATATTTGATATTATTTGTTGTTTTAGTTTAGTAAGTTAAGTATTATTAAGTAGTTAATAAATTATAATTCAAATAATTTTAATAAAGTAAGAATATATAATTAAGAAATTATAAATATTTATAATATAATAAGATAATAAGAATTTAATTTAATATATTCTTTAAAATAAAATTTCTTTAATAATAAATTTTTTTAATGAATAAGAGATATAACACAAGAATGAATAAAATACTTACACGATAGAATCATAAATTTGAATACTAACATTTCATTAGAAGATAATAAATCATTAAAATTTATCTTTTCAAGTTTGCCTTCAATATCTTCAAATTCCATTTTAGATTGTGTTATTTTCTTAGTATAACTCAAGTATAACTATAATTCTTTTTATTATGAAAAAGTACATAAATAAAGAGCGCGTGAGAGAGTGCGTAAAAGAACACGAGAGAGCGCGAGAGAACGAGTGAGAAAATGTGAAAAAGCGTATGAGAGAATGTGAGAAAGCGCATGAAAGAATATGAGAAAGCGCGTGAAAGAGCGCGTGAGAGAGTGTGAAAGAATGTCAGGGAGGAAAGGACGAGAAAAGGAAGAAAAGTAAGAAGAAATCCAAAAAAGTAAAAAAATGCGAGACAGCAAATAGTAATAAGATATAAAACTTACTTCTGAATTCTTTGGTTTTTCCCTTTTTTCTTCCTTCCTGAACTCTTTTTTCTTAAATTCTTCTTTCTCTTTTATCTTTTTACTTTTTTTATATTTTCTTTATTTCTCAAAATTTCTTTGTGCAGTAATGAATGAAATTCTTTTATACAACAAATGAAATTTATTCATTTATGTTTAACTTCATATGACGAAAAAAATAATTTTGTTATGCTTCACATATAAACTATTACTGTGTTTGATTTCACGAAAGATTGTCATTGTGAATATCATGCATTTTGACAGATTACACATAAACGTCACATTATAAAGAAAAAAGAAGAAAAAGAAAAAATATAGGAATACAGGAAAAAATATAGGAATACAAAAGGAAAAATATAGGAATACAGGAAAGTAAAAAGAAGAAAGGAAATAAAGAATCAAAAAAAATAAAACGGACCAGTTTTTCGTTGATACGTAAATTGTTAATATTCTGTACACGAATATGCTCGTCGGTTAGGCCGGGATCGGAATTACGAAAGACGGAAAGGCGAATATGTTAGATTTTAAATATTAATTACAACAAACAGATAATAGATGACTTCCATCGGCAGACTGGGTCTTCGTATCGAATAATTTTTACTTTTTCTGAAATTCAAGACAATGCTTATCATGAACTATGTGTCCTTAAATTAATGATCTTGCAACATAGCCTACTCAAAGCCAAATCTAAATTCATCCCTCCCCTATTAAATTGATAATCGAATTTGAAATCGAATAATCACCTACTTTTGAAAATTTTTATTACGAAAAATATTACCTCAGCCAGAAAGCGAACCTGAATCGCTCGCTTTACGTATGAGTGTCTTATCCATTCAATCACTAAGACTTATGGTAATATTTATCGTTATTAATAAATAATTCGAAAGAACGCTAAGTGCTATGGGAGGAATAACAATAATGATAATTACAGCCGATATATGTTTTTCAAACAAACAGACAATATATGGCTTCCATCGGCAGACAGGATCTTCGTATCAAATAATTTTTACTTTTCTGAATTTCAAGACAATGCTTATCGCGAACTAAATATATTAAATACGTTAAATATTGTCGCGTTCGCGGCGTTATTTCCCGAGATCGCGATATTCGGCGGAGCGCTTTCGGAAAGGAAGAACACTGTTTAAAGAAAAGCTCGCTCTTTATTAAACCAACGGTACAACGGTACAGAAATGCGTCCAGCCACCGCGGAATCTGGCCATCAAATCTGTATAACAGTCGGAGAACGACGCGTTGCCAAGGGCCGATCCTCTATTCAAACTCTTATCGATTGATATTGATTAATTTCAGCAGCGCCGAACGGAACACCGCACGGCCGCAACACTGCCCCCCTCTTCTTAAAATTGTCGTCCCAACAATTCTTCTTCTTTCAAGAACTTCCTCTTGGAAAAGACTTCTGGGCTCCTGGCGACTTTCTGCCCTACCCTGGGCTGCTGCCTCAGTTACCGAACGCCGCTACTTCTAATCCCAGTCTTCTCTACTCTTCAGAAGAATCCTGTTCTTGAAATTTTCGCGCGTTTCACTCTTGATTCTTCGTCTTGAGCTTTGCGCACTTCTCTCTTCCATTTTTCGGGCAAAGTGAGGGTAATCGTCATGGACCCTTACGTCTTTCTAAAAGACACACTAAGCCCCTGCCTCGGCATTCGCCCATCGTCCGGAAAAACCACGACTCGGAAAACCGGGGGCGAGGCAGATTTCTTCTCAGTTTGAAGCACGAGTTTGAAGATCTTGCTTAGTACTCAGGTTCGAGGATCTCCCCACGATGTTTCTCACGACGGAAGGAAGCTTAAAGAAAGATAAAGAAAACAGAAAACAGTAACACAAAACAATTAACAAGAAATAAAAGTAATGTCAAAATTGGAAAACCGGGCTCCGAAAACCTCTACTTAAAATTCTTCCCTTTCTCTAAACGGAGCTAACCTGTCGGCATGCACAACCTTGCTTTTCCGACCACCTGAATAAGAAATACAGAAAACTACATCACTCATTTTCTTAATTATCTCAAAAGGCCCTTCCTAATCGTTCTGCAGTTTGGGAGACCTACCCTTCTTACGGCGAGGATTAACTAACCAAACCTTCTATCCTTTCTCAAAAACGGGATGCCTAGCCTTTCGATTATAGCGGCATTTGATCTTCAAAGACCTTGATTCTAATCTCTCTCTTACTTTCTGATGAATTTCATCCAGCTTCTGCCACAAATTCCGAAAGTACTCCTCCGCTGACTCGGAAAAACCATAACTGGAAGGAGTACTTCTTAGCAAATCCGCAAGGTAAGATCTCTTCCGCAAAAAAATTCTGAAGGAGTTACGTCTGTAACCTCATGTTTAGAGGTCCTATAGGCAAGAAGAAACATGGGAATCCAACGATCCCAATCCTTTTGATTCTCTTCAACAAACTTTGACAAATACTGCAAAATTGTCTGATGTTGTCTTTCAACTTGATCATCAGACTGAGGATGAAGAGCGGTCGTCCTCCTTTTCCTAATTCCCAAAATTCTCATCAATTCTTGAAAGAGTTGTGATTCAAAATTCCTTCCCTGATCAGTATGAAGTTACGGAACTCCATATCTAGAAGCAATCTGATTAACAAAAATTTCTGCTACCGTAGTAGCTCTCATATTTTTCAAAGGAAAAGCATCTACTCATTTAGTAAAACAATCTACAACTAGGAGATACTTATTGCTTGAAGAAGAAAGAGGTAACGGGCCTAAAATATCCATCTGAATCCTCTCAAAAGGAACTCCCGAATTAAAGATCTGCAAAGGAGATTTCCCCTTTCCTCCGCAGCACCCCTCTTCGCAATACAAATCTTACAGGTTCTGCACCATTCCTCAACCTTCTTACAGGTTGCCCAATAAAAATGCTTCCGGATCTTTTCCAGCGTTTTATTGATCCCGAAATGCCCTCCAGAAGGAGTATCATGAGCTTCTTCTAAAATCTACTTTACTTTGCTTCGCGGGACCATCAACTGAAGAAAACTGTTTTTCAAATTAGAAGCCTTCCATCTCTTATGCAAAATCCCATTTTGGACTTCCAAAGCATGCCATTGATGCCAATAAATCTTGGCTGACAATCCTTTCGAAGAAACTTCCTCCCAAGAAGGTCGCAAATCGTTTTCTTTGTCAAGTAAAAACATTGCCAGTTCCTAATCCTCTATTTGAGCCCTTCGCCAATCCTCAGAAGAATCCTCACGCAAAACAATACGAGCAATTACTTTATCCTCAAAAAGCCCTCTCTGAACTTCCACTTTAGAACAGAATCTACATTTTTCTTCTATACAAGGGCGTCTCGAAAGACCATCGGCATTACTATGTATAATCCCCTTTCGATGAGCAACATCAAAATCGTATTATTGTAACCTTTCCATCCAGCGAGCCAATTGTTCCTCCAAGTCTTTAAAGGACATCAACCATCTCAAAGAAGCATGATCAGTTCGAATAGAGAAACTCTTTCCGTACAAATAATGATGAAAATGTTTTATCGAATCTACCAAAGCTAATAACTCTCTTCTTGTTGTGCAATAATTCCGCTCAGGTTTGTTTAAAACCCGACTATAATAAGCAATGACCCTCTCATAGCCGTCCTGAACTTGTGAAAGTACTGCCCCTATTCCAAAACCTGAAGCATCCGTATCCAAAATCATCTTTTCTTTCCCCTTCGGAAAGGAAAGAAGAGATGCTGACGTTAACGCCTGTTTTAACCTCAAAAATGCTTCTTGACATTGTCCGGTCCAATCAAATTTAGTCAAATTCTCAGTTAACTTAAACAGAGGCTTCGCAATTGAAGAAAATCTTTTAACAAACTTCCGATAATAAGAGCAAAATCCAAGTAAACTTCGGACCTGTTTCTTATTCTGAGGAACTGGCCACTCAGTGACCGCTTCAGTCTTCTCAGGATCCGTAGCGATCCCGGCAGAAGAAACAACATGACCCAAATATTTTACTTGTCTCCTAAATAAATCACATTTCTTTTAACATTAAGTTTCGCAGCACGAAATCTCAGAAGAACCTTTCTTAAATTCTCTTTCATTTTCTCAAAGGTTTTGCCAAATACTATCACATCATCTAAATAAAGAGCAAATTTTCGAAAGTAAACCCCGAAGCACCCGTTCCATAAGACGTTCAAAGGTAGCCGGGGCATTACACAGACCAAAAAGCATTGCAACAAATTGCCAAAGTCCATTCCCCACAGAAAAAGCAGTCTTTTCCCTATCTTCGGGACGAATTTTCAATTGCCAATAACCACTCTTCAAATCCAGAATAGAAAACCAGGCATTTCCCGATAACTGATCAAGAAGATCGTCAATCCTTGGTAGCGGATAAGAATCTTTTTTCATAACCGCACTCAATTTCCGAAAATCAATGCAAAATCTAAGAGATCCATTTTTCTTCTTTACCAAAACTGCTGGAGAAACCCAAGGGCTTGAAGATTCTTCAATTACCCCTTGTTCTTTCATGTCCTCCATAATTTTTTCAACTTCTGAATGCATATGAATTGGAATTCTCTTAGGAGCCTGTTTGATAGGACAAAAATCCATTAATTCAATTTTATGTTGAAGAACTTCACACTTTCCTACAACAGCTTGCTCCGAAAACACGTCACGAAATTCTTGCAACAATGTAGCGAAAACTATTCTCTGATCTTCCTCCAACTCTCGGGAATTATTATTAAAGAATTCTTCCAACTCCACGGGCACAGCTTCGTCCTCTTGTTTAATTCGACGACAAAAATCTTCCCTATGACCTTCACGGAGAAAAGATTCTATTACAGTTTGCATCCCTATTCGTGAAAAGAAATCCGCGCGAAAATACAATCCTCTTCAATATCGGCAACGAAAATCGGTAACTCTAAATTAAATCTCCCTTTATCTTAACGAACATTTTAAAACTGATCGGGACCCTTTCCCCCGTAGGGTATCTCAAATTTTCTTCCTTAGCTGAAAAACGCTTCCCTTTTTTCCCTATAAATTTACTACTCACCAAGGTCACGTCGGAGCCCGTATCCAATTTAAAAAAACAGTCTCTCCCATTAAGAGAGCCTTGGAAAACAAAATTTCCTGAATTTTCACACCCTCTCTCAAAATGCCTACAAACACCCGAGACATTTCTTCCATTTGTCGAGCCCGCCCCAGAAAGTTCGACAAAACCTATTTTCCCTGCTGTGAAACAGAAAGTGATGGACACTCGGAACGGAAATGCCCTTGTTTTCCACACTGCCAACATTCCTTTTTCTCTTGAATTTTAAAATTCTTCTTTTTCTTAAAATTTAAACCCCTCATTCCACGAGATTCTATTTTGAACCCGTTTAAATCAAGATTGCTCTTATAATTCGAGCAATCTTTAACCTCTTTAAAATCAAAATTTCTCCGCTCTTTTAAACAATTCTCCCTAATAATTTTAATAGCCAAAGCTCTTTCTACCGCGGCCCTCAAAGATGTTAATCCTTCTAGCTGCAATGTCTGTTTAACATTCACATCAGACAATGCAACTACAAATTGAGAACAAGCAATTTTGTCACGAACTCCGGGAGAACATTCAGGATAAGCTAATCGAGATAAACGCTATCCGAACCTAATGCAGCTAAATCTTCTCCGAATCTCTGTTTTCGATTCGTAAATTGATAATAATAATTTTGCGAGGATAAATTTTCTCCAAAACGTAGCTCTAAACGCGCGACCAAATTTTCAAATTGAGAGTTCTCAAAATCCGTGCCCCCTTCCAAAATCGTACGCGCTTTTCCTCGGAGACATGACGCTAATACGACAGCCTTCTCCGCGTTTCCCAAATTATTCGCCCGCATAATTAAATTAAACTGCGTAAGATATTCGCGCAACGGAACACTACCGTCATAAGTATCGGGCTTAAGTTTCAAGTCGGAACTAAAATTTGAAAAAGGAAATGACGATCTTCTTGATCAGTTATCGGAGAATGCCTGGTTTTCCACTCTGGATTTGAAGAGTGGTTATTGGCAACTGAAAATTCGTTCCGAAGATAGGGAAAAGACTACTTTTTCTGTGGGGAATGGACTTTGGCAATTTGTTGCAATGCCTTTTGATCTATGTAATACCCCGGCTACCTTTGAACGACTTATGGAACGAGTGCTTCGGGGTTTACTTTCGAAAATTTGTCTGGTTTATTTAGATGACGTGATAGTATTTGGCAAAACCTATGAGTAAATGAAAGAGAATTTAAAAGAGGTTCTTCTGAGATTTCGTGCTGCGAAACTTAGTGTTAACCCAAAGAAATGTGATTTATTTAGAAGACAAGTAAAATATTTGGGTCATGTTGTTTCTTCTGCCGGGATCGCTACGGATCCTGAGAAGACTGAAGCGGTCACTGAGTGGCCAGTTCCTCAGAATAAGAAACAGGTCCGAAGTTTTCTTGGATTTTGCTCTTATTATCGGAAGTTTGTTAAAGGATTTTCTTCAATTGCGAAGCCTCTGTTTAAGTTAACTGAGAATTTGGCTAAATTTGATTGGACCGGACAATGTCAAGAAGCATTTTTGAGGTTAAAGCAGGCATTAACGTCTGCACTTCTTCTTTCCTTTCCGAAGGGGGAAGGAAAGATGATTTTGGATACGGATGCTTCAGATTTTGGAATAGGGGCGGTACTTTCACAAGTTCAGGACGGCTATGAGAGGGTCATTGCTTATTATAGTCGGGTTTTGAACAAGCCTGAGCGGAATTATTGCACAACAAGAAGAGAGTTATTAGCTTTGGTAGAACCGGTGAAACATTTTCATCATTATTTGTACGGAAAGAGTTTCTCTATTCGAACTGATCATGCTTCTTTGAGATGGTTGATGTCCTTCAAAGACTTGGAGGGATAATTGTCTCGCTGGACGGAAAGGTTACAACAATACGATTTTGATGTTGCTCATCGAAAGGAGATTTTACACGGTAATGCCGATGGTCTTTCGAGACGCCCTTGTGTAGATTCTGTTCTAAAGTGGAAGTTCAGAGAGGGCTTTCTGAGAATAAAGTAGTTGCTCGTATTGTTTTGCGTGAGGATTCTTCTGAGGATTGCCGTAAGGCTCAAATAGAGGATTAGGAACTGGCAATGTTTTTACTTGACAAAGAAAATGATTTGCGACCTTCTTGGGAGGAAGTTTCTTCGAAAGGATTGTCAGCCAAGATTTATTGGCATCAATGGCATGCCTTGGAAGTCCAAAATGAGATTTTGCATAAGAGATGGGAGGCTCCTAATTTGAAAAACAGTTTTCTTCAGTTGATGGTCCCGCGAAGCAAAGTGAAGCAGATTTTAGAAGAAGCTCATGATACTCCTTCTGGAGGGCATTTCGGGATCAATAAAATGCTGGAAAAGATCCGGAAGCGTTTTCATTGGGCAACCAAGAAGGATGTTGAGGAATGGTGCAGAATCTGTAAGATTTGTATTGCGAAGAGGGGTGCTGCGGATAAGGAGAAATCTCCTTTGCAGATCTTTAATTCGGGAGCTTCTTTTGAGAGGATTCAAATGGATATTTTAGGCCCGTTAACTGTTTCTTCTTCAGGCAATAAGTATCTCCTAGTTGTTATAGATTGTTTTACTAAATGGATAGAGGCTTTTCCTTTGAAAAATATGAGAGCTACTACGGTAGTAGAAATTTTTGTTAATCAGGTTGTTTCTAGATATGGGGTCCCGTTGGAACTTCAGGGAAGGAATTTTGAATCACAGCTCTTTCAAGAATTAATGAGAATTTTGGGAATTAGGAAAACGAGGACGACCGCTCTTCATCCTCAGTCTGATGGTCAAGTTGAATGACAACATCAGACAATTTTACAGTATTTGTCAAAGTTTGTTGAAGAGAATCAAAAGGATTGGGATCGTTGGATTCCCACGTTTTTTCTTGTCTACAGGACCTCTAAACATGAGGCTACAGGCGTAATTCCTTCAGAATTGTTTTGCGGAAATGATCTTACCTTGCCGATGGATTTGCTAAGAGGTACTCCTCCCAGTTATGGTTTTTCCGAGTCAGCGGAGGAGTACGTTCGGAATTTGCGGCAAAAGCTGGATGAAATTCATCAGAAAGTAAGAGAGAGATTAGAATCAAGGTCTTTGAAGATCAAATGCCGCTATGATCGAAAGGCTAGGCATCCCGTTTTTGAGAAAGGACAGAAGGTTTAGTTATTTAATTCTCACCGTAAGAAGGGTAGGTCTCCCAAACTGCAGAACGATTGGGAAGAGCCTTTTGAGATAATTAAGAAAATGAGTGATGTAGTTTTCTGTATTTCTTATTCAGTGGTCGGAAAAGCAAGGTTGTGCATGCCGACAGGTTAGCTCCGTTTAGAGAAAGGGAAGAATTTTAAGTAGAGGTTTTCGGAGCCCGGTTTTCCAATTTTGACATTACTTTTATTTCTTGTTAATTGTTTTGAGTTACTGTTTTCTGTTTTATCTTTCTTTAAGCTTCCTTCCGTCGTGAGAAGCGTCATGGGGAGATCCTCGAGCCTGAGCACCAAGCAAGATCTTCAAGCTCGTGCTTCAAACTGAGAAGAAGTCTGCCTCGCCCCCGGTTTTCCGAGTCGTGGTTTTTCCGGACGATGGGCGAATGCCGAGGCAGGGGCTTAGTGTGTCTTTTAGAAAGACGTAAGGATCCACGACGATTACCCCCACTTTGCCCGAAAAATGGAAGAGAGAAGTGCGCAAAGCTCAAGACGAAGAGTCAAGAGTGAAACGCACAAAAATTTCAAGAACAAGATTCTTCTGAAGAGTAGAGAAGACTGGGATTAGAAGTAGCGGCGTCCGGTAACCTGAGGCAGCAGCCCAGGGTAGGGCAGGAAGTCGCCAGGAGTTCAGAAGTCTTTTCCAAGAGGAAGTTCTTGAAAGAGGAAGAATTGTCGGAACGACAATTTTATGAAGAGGGGGGCAGTGTTGTGGCGTGCGGTGTTCCGTTCGGCGCTGCCCCGTGAAATTAATCAATATCAATCGATAAGAGTTTGAATAGAGGATCGGCTCTTAGCAACGCGTCGTTCTTCGACTGTTATACAGATTTCATGGCCAGATTCCGCGGTGGCCAGACGCGTTTCTGTACCGTTGTACCGTTGGTTTAGTAAAGAGCGAGCTTTTTCTTTAAACAGTGTTCTTCCTTTCCGAAAGTGCTCCGCCGAGTATCGCGATCTCGGGAAGTAACGCGAACGCGACAATATGTATTTACAAAAAGGTGAAAAAGTCGCTAAGTATACGTGCAGTCTGAAAGATTATTGTATAAAAGTGTTATTTTTTAATGGAAAAAATGTTTTGCAAAATTTTTTTATAAAACAATAGAATATCAATTAAAAATTCTTTTTTCCCATGTGATAGCAGCTACTTTATTTAACTTCTTTTTATAATTTTTTTTCAATTACTGACGCAAATTATCTTCTTAAAAAAATAACAATTCAAGTACATATCTCTGCATTCAAGAGCATTTATATTTCAATCCAAATATTACAAAATTACATCTTATTGATGATCAATAATGATAATATTGTTATGTGGTGTTCCGCTCGGTGTTGTCCTCATATCGATTTCTAACGTGAAGATCGTTCCCTGCCAACGCGTTGTTGTTTGAATATTGATTTGAGATTTGTGAGAGACCATTCGAGAGATGACGCGCGAGCAAATTGCGAGCGCGAGATTGTATCACGAGCTGTGTAACTAGTTGTTGTATTAAAGTTCATTGTTTTGTAAACAGCCTCTATTTATTTACGCGTGTCATGTGAGTGAGTGTTGTGCGAGTGACCACCGCGAAAGCGCGACAATATATAATATATACTACTCACCTCTAATAATATGTATCATTTGTATAAAAGATTTGATATAAAAAAGTGGCGCCAAGTTATAGTTACATTATTTGGAAAGTTCAATTAAAAAAAAAAATAAGAATAAAAACTCGACACATATCTTTGCATCCAAGAATTTTTCTATTTTAATTCAAGTATTATATTACAAAATTACGTAATCTTTTATCTAATGTTCAAATAATATGTAATGTAATACTCAATTCTAATAATAAGTATCATTTGTATGAAAGATTTGATATCAAAAAAGTGGCACCAAGGTATAGTTACATTATCTGGAAAGTTCAATTTACAACTGTTTTAAAAAAAGAACCCATGTGATACATATCTTTATATTCCCATTAAAGCCTTCTTATTCTAAAAGTCAAATGATGATAGCTCTAATTTTCTTTTTAAAATAATATCATAAAATTGCATTACCTGATTTAATTGAAATAATATGTATCCAATCTAAGTATTATATTACTTAAATAATTCCATGTATATCATTTGTATAACAGATTTGATATCAATAATTAACGTCAAATTATGTAAATTATTATACAACAATTCTTAAAAAATAAAATCCAAATGATAGAAATTCAAAGTTTCAAAAAATAAGACCTAATAATTATATATTATAAAGATGCTTTTGATGCTTTATATAATAATAAGGTTTCATTAAATCTATTTTTTTCTAATTAATAAGTAGAGACTGGATTTTAGGTCGTAAGAAATCATAAAATAAGCTACTAAAATAGGTCACAAAAATCATTGAAAAAAGCCTTAAAAATTGAAAATTAGGCTTTTTAGGCTTTTTAGGTAAATACTTTTTTTCTCTTGATTTTATATTTTTATGCAAGAAAAACATAGTTTAATCGGTTTTTTACTTTATTTTAAAAAATATTTTAGAAAATATGCAATTTTTAAGAAATAATAATTATTTTTTATTTTAAAAAATAGTGCAAAACAATAATTTTTATCCTTTCTCACATAAAATAACAGGAAAAAATAGCTTTTTTAATCTTTAAAATAAACAATTAACTGTTTAAAACAAAAATAAATGTAATTATCTTTCAATAAATATTAATATTAAAGTATTAATATTGAATACAATTTTACTTAATTTTATTGTAGAATCTATACGATATGAGATTTGAACTTTTAAGTTTTATAAGATAACAATAAAAAATATTTAAATGTTCCAGAATATCTAAATAATAATTATATTCTTAGAAACTTTGTCTTAAGAACTATCAATAAAATATCATTAAAAGCACTTTTAGTTAGTAAATACATATATCTGTAATAAAAGTTATTTAAAAACTACAGTAAATTAAATTATAAAAGATTAGAGTTTGCAGAGCAGACTAAATACTGTTCTAAATTATTAATAATTTAATTATTAAATTATTAATTGTAAAATTAGTGTGTTTGTCTGTAAGAATATTGTTCAATTGTGAAAATGATCTTTCAGTGTCACAGAAAGTAACTGGTGCAAATTTATATATTGTCCAATCAATATTTGTCTCACTTAATTGCAACTCTACTTCATCTCCACAAATTAATTTATACATCTTGTATATAAATTCATATCCAGGATTTTTGAAAATCAGTTGTGTGTACTTCTGATATACTAATGTTCCCACTCGTCCTGGAGCATTTTTTTAATGCCAACTCAAATTTCTGAATTATTTTTATTGATTCGATCAAGAGCATACCAATTGCTTCGATATTTCTTACAGTATTGGGTCTATGCATAATTTCGTAGCGAAAATCTAGTAAATTTCAAACGCAAAATATTTAGCAAAAAAAGCGATTTTAATCAACTAAATATATTCCATTCTGTTCAATAACTTTCTGCCATCTCTCTACGAGCTTCATTATCCCTCTTTCATAGAAGTCCTGAGATTTTTGGGCAAAGAAGTCATCTAAGTTTTTAAGGACATCCAGGGAATTAAAGGTTTTGTTATTCAAATTGTTATGTAGCGCCTGGAACAAGTGATAGTCTGAAGATGCAAGGTCCGGACTATATGGTGGGTGCATCAAAACATCCCATCCAAGCCACAATAATTTTTGCCGGGTCAGAGAAATGTGTGGTCTAGCGTTGTCCTGGTGGAACACAACGCCTTTTCTGTTCGCCAATTCGGGCCGTTTCTGATCGATTGCTCACTTTAATTTGACCAGTTGTGAGCAGTACTTGGTCGAATCAATCGTTTTGTTGAGTGAGAGCAGTTCATAATAGACGATTCCTTTCCAATCCCACCAAATACTGAGCATGATCTTCTTCGGGTGTAATCCAGCCTTTGTGACTGTCTGAGCGTTTCGACTATGACATCTTTTTCGACTGACATTGTTGTAGACAATCCACTTTTCATCGCCAGTGATCATCCGCTTTAAAAATGATTCGTTTTGATGGCATTTAAGCAGCGAATCGCAAGCTGAAATTCGATCCATTAAATTCTTTTCGTTCAGTTCGTGCAGCACCCAAACATCAATCTTATTTACCATCCCAAGCTTCCGTAAATGTCTCGAAACAGTTGATTGATCAATGTTGAGATTATGTCCAATCTCTGTAGTCGTCAAATACCGGTTGGAGTCGATTAAAACCTTGATTTGATCGACGTCAGTAGTGACTGGCCGATCAGAGCGAGGAGCATCTTGGAGATCAAAATCTCCACAACAAAATTTCGCAAACCATTTCCGACACACACTTTCGCTTACGGCATTCTCTCCGTACACTACGCATATCTTTTTATGAGTTTGCGACGCGTTTTTGTCTTTTCGGAAATAAAAAAGCGAAATACACGAAAATACACGTTTTTTCCTTCCATGTTCAAAATATAATTAAACTTCGTATATGTCACGGATCTCGATGAATATTTTCTTAAAATGTTGGCACAAATTTCAGCTTTCACTTAATGTATGACACTTCATATGTTTGACACATGTGCGAGCGGAAAAACAACTGCGAATGACATCTGTCGGAATTTCGCTACGGAATTATGCATAGATCAATATCTATTAAAGCGGCAAAATGTGCTTTGATATAAAGCAAATCTTTCTTTACATTTAAAGATTTAAAATAAATTTGAGCTTTATTAATAGCCACGGATTCGTTGGGGTTAAAGGACATTACAACCTTGAAAATAAATATATAGTTTAGTTTTTAACACATTAATCGGCTGACATTCATACTTACGTCCTTTATTTCATTGAAATAATTTGCATAAAAAACTGCAGTTTCAAGCCACTCTACCTTATCAACACAGGCTCAGGTGATAAAGGAATGTTTAGCAATCTTTCCTTATTTATTTGCACTCTGAGAGGTGCTTTGACAAAAATTTTTTTACGTTAGAGATTAAAAAGTTAATTTCTTCGTAATTTGCACGAATTACTTCATAAATCAGATTTTGAGCATGCGCTAGACATATCAGATAAACAATATTCAGATAAAACACTTTTAAATTAATGCCACTCTACTAATCACATAGGAATCTCCATCAGTTACAAATAATTTAACTCGATAGTATTTGATACTAAGCCATAATAATTCTAATATATAGAAGATGTTAAGATTATATATAAATTTAATATAATGGAAATTTAAAATTATCATACTTAGTGATTCATTAATAAAACGAGCAACTGTAATATTATTTATTTTTTCTAGTTGCTTAGAGGATAACAATAATGGAGTATCTAGTTCTTGATAATTTAACTTTTCAACAACCATATTGACAATGTATCTACCAACAGAATCAGTGGTTTCATCTACAGATATCCATATATTATTCTCGCCAATATGTTTTCTAATATCTGCGAGAATCTAAAAATTGACATATTTAAAAATTTGTAGTAACAAATATAATTATAATATTGTTTAAAAACATATATTTCTTCTGCTAGGACAGATAATTGGCATTAGTTTTAGTTTATATACAGTATTTGGTATCAAATGTTAATATCAAAATTTTTAATTCAAAAAGAAAGTTGCTTGCCTGTTGACAATTATTGCATAATTGCTAAATTAATAGCATACTTTAACCGCATTATCGGAAGATGATAAAAATTTGAATTATCTACATTCAAAAGAAAAGCAATTTGGGCGAAAATCTTTGATTACTTGATATGTGACAAGTAAAAATATTTACAAAAATGTAATTTAGTTCCTTACATTCCTTTAATTTCAAGTTTATATTTTGTATCTTACTTACGTTTTCATAACATTTTGGAAGATAATTTTTTCGTAATGCTGATTCGTCTCGTATGTGCTTGTTTATTACAATGTACAATTATTTTAAAAAAATGTATTAAATTGTGGACATTTTAATTTGTTAAATGGAATATTTGCAGTAACAAAAGCCTTATATATTTCAAGATAAAAATTACAATTTTGCGTATGTAGTGTAAGAGCATTTAAAAGTGTTTGTTTATAAGGCTTTTTAATGTTTTTTTTATGTATTGTGCTATTTCGGTGTTGCTCAATATGATATTTTTTTGTGCATACGAACTGCAATAAACTTTAAGATTAATTTATTTAATGTAATAAGAAAAAGAAGTATTACATACCATGTTATGCAATTTTTACAAAAAAGTTCACCTACTTCGGCTGTGTTTTCTTGGAATACATTGTCTTGGTTTAAATCTTTTAACCAATTTTTTAGTTTTAAATTTAAAGGATTTTTCTGCTTTGGCATTTTAATATTCTAAATATATTTTAATTGAAACTGCATACATAACACACCGTCGTGTAATTAGTTTAAGGTTAATTTTCCGATTTTGAGATTTTTGTTTGTTCTTTGAAAATTTAGTCAACGTCAGTAAGTGTTTAGAATATTTTTTTATAAGGCATAAAATGAACTTTTTGATTGGATTGTGAATGACAAATCTCTATCTTGTGACTATTTTCTTCATCTTACATTTCGAACAAACAACAGTATTTGTTCTAGTACTGGTAGAATTCAGAGAATGTAGAAAATAATATATACTTTCAGGTCTGTTCTTTTTTAACAAAATATTATTAAATTACGAATCGAAATTACGAAATCGATAAGAAAAACAAACAGCCTATTTTAGGCTTAATAAAAGTACGTTTCAGATACCATAAATATGATTTCAATCATTTTAAGCATTTAGGAAAAATAAATTATAACTTAAAATGCTCTATTTTTTATAATATTTTGTATTTTTACATTATGCATTTATATTCTTTTCTCGTTGATGTATTATAACTAAATAACAGACCAAAAAGCATTTTATCTAAAATTCGGTCTCTACTAATAAGTACTAAAATTCCAAAATAGTTTCAATATTGCACAATATATGCCACATAGTCTACTGTATATTTTAAATAAAGCGATATTTTTAAAAATAAAGCAATTGTAAAATCAAACAAATATACAAAAACTTAGTGCGCCCGGATCGGATTAAAACTTAACAATGTCTTAGGTGAATAGACAGTTTTTTAAATTAAAATATAAATTTGGTAATTCACTCAAGACTTGAATCAACCTTATGAAATTAAATGTTAGATTACACATTAGGATACGGTTTCTCAAAGCTTGCATCAATTTAGGGTTGATTCCTCAGCATCTACGCCACATTGTCAAATATAATAATATCAGTTTATTCCAAAGGTCTTTTTATGATAAGTTAAAATAAACTTTTAACAACTTTGCACTTAGAATACTAAAAATCAAATTGTGTGATACTTATAAGCACCTACATTTCACGAGACAAAAGATTTTCAATTTGTACAAATCGATATGCGATAATTTGCCATTCTCGGTATGGGCTGCGTTTTTTTAGCTGTCAAGAAAAGATCACATTTAATTAAATTTATTTTGGAATAAAGAAAGAAACAGGATTGACAAGAAGGTTTCATGGTTGACCTCCAGCACCTGTGTAGTCAAGAATGAGAATATTGCACTTACCTCCTATTTTAACCTCCTATTTATATTATATTTCTGCTTGTCCTAATGATTACCCTCCATCATCTCCTTTGACTGAACGTGTGATGATTTCTCTCTCCAAACCGAAAGATTCACCCTCTACCAGCGAAGTCTAGTATTCACATTTCCCCAGATATGATCGCTCCTACATCTTCCTTCAATACGATTCATGATGAATAGTTCATAAATCTCAGCAATTTCCAAATCCCGACAGAAGTTACAATTAGGGCAGATTCAATCTTCCTATGTTTAATAACAAAGATAAAATGACTATCGAAATGACTATTCATCAAAAACATTGAAAAAAAAACATTTTCAAATTCCATGATGATTTGTGTAACCAAATAAGAAACGATTCCATTCCTATCCTACACAAGTTACATCATTACAAACAGCCATTAGATTTAGATATTGCTTCCCTTAGAAGTGTCGCGAGCGCCGAAAACGCAATCACGTCCACCGCTGACAAAGCGGATTGCGGCAAGTGATACTTTACCCGACGAATTATTATTTTGTCAAGCGATAGCAATTACCAACGCTACCGTGCTAATCGTGCATTTATTGTGTAACCGCTTCACGTGAAGCAACTGCTAACTGGGTTGCGCGGCCCTTACGCGGAAAGCCGCCGCGCGACCTAGAAATATACTGCGAACGCTGACGAACATTTTGATGACACGGCAAGGACTGGCCGCCTGGAACAAGATAAAAACGAGAGACCGATACTAGGAGAGGACTCGAAATCCGCCTTGCTGTCACGTCTGTCGCGGTCCGAATTAAGAAGGACAACCTGTATCAATTTTAATAAAGTTTATTGAGTGGTGAACAAAGTGGTGAGCGCTTCTTTCCCGCCGACTCCTTGGTCGATCCCCGAAACGACCCGCACAACATTTCTGGTGGCAACGGTGGGATCGTTTCGCAGCAACACCCAGTCATCTGGAAGGAACAAACGATCGAAATTCAATGCTCGTTTATATATTAAGTATTCGATCAGAGTCCTGTGCGATCTCTCCAGGACTCTATTGCTTTCAGGATGGTACGCGGTTGTTTGAATTTTTGTTATTTTTAGGAGAATGCATTCCTGAACATTTCACTGACGAAGTTCGTTCCTTGATCTGTCAGTACTGTCTCCGGTATTCCGAATTCGCATATTATTTTTGTGTTGAACTCTTTAGCAATCGTGCTTGCTTCCTGGTCTGATATCGGTATTGTTTTACTAAATTTTGTTAAGTCGTCTTGGAATGTTAGTAGGTATTTATTTCTTTTCATGGTGACCGTGAGTGGTCCTATGATGTCCAGGGTGGATTTTTGAAACGGTCTTTCTGCCGTGTCGGTCAATAGAGGCATTTTGGTTTTCTTGCTCAGTTTGTTTTTCTGGCAATATTCACATTTGGCGATGTATTCTTCCACATCTCGTATTAGTCCGTGCTAGTTGTGCATTAGTCGTATTCGATTTACGGTACGTGTTACGCCTTGATGTCCTCCGAGGGGGGGCATTATGATATTCGTACATTATTTGCTCCTTGTCTTCTTTGTTATATTCGCGTTCTTCCTTGTCGCGCTCGATGCTGTTTATCTGTGTGTCGGGCGCGATCGGGTTTCTGCTGAGCGCGTCAGCATTTGTATTGCCTTTACCGGCCTTGTGTACCTCGTACTCTTCTAATTTGAGCCTCCATTTGATTAATCGTGAACCAGGGTCTGTTATACTAAGTAGCCAGATCAATGGCTTGTGATCTGTAATTATTTGAAATTTTGTTCCATTGTCCCAGAGGGACGGTCGAAAGTATTTGACGGCCCATATGGCTAGCAATTCTTTCTCTGTTGTATTATAGTTTTGTTCCGCTTTATTCAGAATTCTGCTTGTTTATGCAATTGGTCGGTCTTGGCCTACTGGCCCTTGCGACAATACTGCTTCGATGACGTATCCGGATGCGTCTGTCGTTACTATAAATTGTTTAGTGAAGTCCGGGTAAGCTAGAACTGTGGTCGTTAACTTTTCTTTTAATGTTTCGAATGCGTTCTGTTGTTCTGCTGTCTAAGCGAATTTTTCATTTTTTTTTTTTTATTAGTTTCGTCAGTGGTTTCGCTATCTTCGAAAAATTTTCGATGAATCTTCTATAATAATCGGCTAATCCTATGAAGGATTGCACATCTTTTACCCGTTTTGGTATTGGAAAGTTTGCTACGGCCGTTATTTTCGCAGGATCCGGGATTATACCGTTTTCGGAGATAATGTGTCCTAAGTATGTCACCTCCTTTCTTAAAAACTCACATTTATTCGGTTGTAGTTTCAAATTGTAGTCTCTTAGTTTTTTGAATACTTCAATTAGTCTTTTGTTATGCTCTTTCAAATTTGGTCCATATATTACGATGTCATCTAGATAGATTAGGCATTTAAGGTCTTGTAATCCGGTTAGTACGGAATTCATAAGTCTCTGGAATGTTGCAGGCGCATTTTTTAATCCAAAAGGCATTCAATTAAATTCGTAGTGTCCGTAAGGTGTGGAAAATGCTGTTTTTTGTTTGTGTTCCTCATGCATGGGGATTTGATGGTATCCCGATGCTAAATCCAACGTTGTAAAGTATTTCGCGTTTCCTAGTTGGTCTAGTATGTCATGATATTCGGGAGCGGGAAAGAATCGCCAATTGTTAGGTCATTCAATTTCCGAAAATCCACAACTATTCGTAGTTTTCATTCTCCAGATGCGTTTAATTTCTTCGGTACTACTAGTAAGGGTGCGTTCCACTGACTCGTGCTGGGACGGATTATCTCGTCGTCCAGCATTTTCGCTATCTGTTTATTTACTTCTGCCTTGTGCTTCTCCAGTAATCTATACGGTCGGACATTCACCGGCGCGCTATCTGCTCGCGTATTTATTTCATGTGTTACTGCGTTAGTGTACGATAGGCAGTCGTTTTCTAGGTGGAAGATATCACGGAAATCTTCGCAAATCTGGTGCAAGGTTTTTTTTTCTTCTTTATTTAAATACTCGGTTCGCATTTGCTGTGCAATTTTTCTTTACGAGCTTGAATGGGCTCGTCGCTCGTTTCGTCACTTGACACCTCCATGGTATACATGTGTGCGGCGTCTTTTGTCTTTATCTCGTCCACCGTGACTAGCGGCGTTGTTATCTCCACGGATTCTCCCGTGGTATTTATCACACTTATTGGACATACGTTTTCTTCTGGTATGACCACACAATTTCCTATTGTTGTAGCCAGATCTACAACCAATAATAAAATAACAACCAATAATAAAAATAATAAAAGTAGTCCGCATGGCAACAAAATTAGGCCGCATGAATCTCGAAAAGTCTTTCAAAAGACGACACAAATGTGTGACCGCCGAAATTGCGACCAGTCTTTCGAAAGACCGCAGAAATGCATCACGCAAGAACATTGCGAAAAAGCCTATCAGCAAATTCCTAAATTTGATGATCAAACCGAGCGTAATATTGATTAATCAATATCACGCAATCGATCGACGCAATCGATCAGAATGCTGATCGGGCATCGATCAGACTATATAACCGGTTACACAAAGTGGAATCGGGAGAGTCAAGAGTCAAGAATCAAGCATAACGTGTCGTTCGGAATCGTTATTATAATTAGCGCGCAAGATATTACAAGAGCACGACGAAGTTCACGCGAGCCGTACTATCAGCGTCTCAGGTGACATATTCGGTCGTCGGCCGCCAGAGTAACGCGATACGCGCCGAGCTGCCCGCCGACGTTTAACCGTGTGTGAAAGAAATAAAATAAGCAATACTAAATCCAAGAAATTGTGCATTTATTAAATAAACCAAGTAAAATAAAGAAAGTGTGTTAGTGATTTCAAGAAGATTTCCTTTCATTCTTTTGATCCTGCTCGGAATCCCAACTCCTTAGGCTTAACGAACCCGACTATCTCTAATATTATCGTTGTAGCCCATCCGGGGTACAACATTTTGGTGGCAGCGGTGGGATAGTCAAAACCATTCCCAAGAACAACAACTTGAGAGGATCATCGTTAATCAAGCCAGCAGAATCAAACGAGTAAGCCCCGACGCATTGCATTACAGGCAGAAGAAAAAAATTTTTTCTTGAAAAAAAAAAAACAAGATAAGACCTGCAGTAATAGACATTACAAGCAGGCAGAAGAATCAAATTCCCGATAAGCCAAAAAGACCTATAGAAAACAGGCGGAAGGAAAAGGCCCCGTCAAAAAATAAGCCGCCCGAAATTGTGTCAAGTGTACAGTGCAACATTAGTAGAGTGCCGACCTACGACAATGAGTGTCCAGTGGCAGCGGAGCAACGACCAGAGAGTCCACGAGCACCGAGAATCAGCCAGCGCCGTGTACAACGATACCAGACAGCGAGGACGCTTCACTGACACGAACTACTACACGCAGCCAACTGACACGCCAGCACAAGCAGCGACCATGCGAGCGTATACGATCTATCTACTATTGTAAGTCCGAAAAATTATATTTTAAAAAGGCGAATATCCGCAGCGAAGGACAGCTTAGCAAATGCGACTTGGCCAAAAGCGCGGTCAATAAATAATCCCGTAAAATTTCCACATACTATCTCCGCGTTAAATACCGCGAGAAACGCGTTAAAAGAAATACGCGATAACGTGCGCCGCGTACTACGATACGATAGTGACGAAGACGTTCACGTAATAACCGAACGCGAATTTCCGTACGACGAAAAAGATTACAGCTTGCTCGAACCGAACGACACCGACTCTCACATTAACACACACGTACAAGCGCAAAAACACATACACATGAATTTACGAGACGGAAGCATATTTAATTCTTTCAACATATACCAATCGTTAATAAAGGAAATGGCTCATTCACCTGTCGAACAACAGAATGAAATCGACAACGAAATTTTGCAACTACGACATTCGGTCGAGAGACATGGACCACAAGAAAGTCGAACGAATCGCCGTGTCACAATCGACGCACCGCCCGATAACAGTCTCCTTCGAGAATTAATGGATGAAATACGCGATCTCCGTGTGCAAGTCAACGGATTAAGCCGGCAAACACAATTGCCTATGGGCGAACAAACGAGAATATCTCAGGATTTTCTGCCGCACCCGTTAGATCTAACCTACGGACGTTCGTATCAAGATATACGAAACCAGCCGGGAAATGCACTGACATTCCTCACACTGAAAGACGCGCGTAACATGATCCCAGAGATCGACGGTACGTCACGAGGACGCGTGTACGAATTTCTAAACGCAAGTACGTACGCGATAAAAAATATACATCCCACGGATGAACATTCTCTATTAGAAGCCATTCTTTGCACTAAATTCAAAGGCAAGGCCATGATGGATTTCCGTACGCGAGATATAATAAACTTCGAACAATTAAAACGAGAATTAGAAAAGGAATATTTGAGCAAACAAAGCACCGCACATTTGCAACTCGAATTTAACTCGCTCAAACAAAAACCAAACGAGAATGCACAAGAATTCGGCAGACGAACAGACAATATAGCCATGGAATTATACGAATCCATGGAAGAAGGAAAAAATCATACGGTCGAACAGCAACGCGCGATTTTAGAAAATATAAAAGAGCAGGCGCTCTACAATTACCAGAACGGTTTACAGGACGAAATCAAATTGATTGTACGATCGCAGCGATATCAAACAATACAGGAAGCAATCGCAGGAGCAACCGCGGAAGAAAAAACGCGAGGACCTAGCATGCGAACGCTAACCTATCGAAACCGGCCAGTATTTAAAGCGCATACACCTAGTCCGCGTTGTGAAAAATGCGGAAAAATCGGTCATTATGGACGCGATTGTAGGACTAGCCGTTTTTTTAAACAGATATACCCTGCCTAAGCCAGAAGGACCACGAATAAATACAATTGAAAAACAGTGTAGCTATTGCAAAAAGATATTTACGACACGAATGTTGGACATTAAATCGGACGGAAAATCGGAAAACAGCAAAAATTCCGGAAAAATTTTTTCGAATTCGCGAAGAGAAAATCCCGCGAAGAACTTTAAAAATAAAAAGAGCGAAACCGGCGAAGATAAATCGACCGTCCCGCGCCCCGCGTCAGAGTATCGCATGGCACACGTCAAGGGGATATCGCTCGTCAACACTGGATTAAATGCGATCACATTACCGATTGCAGAAGCCAAAGGTAGAAAAATTAATTTCTTGTTTGATACGGGAGCATCAGCAACAATAATAAAATTAAAACATGTTCTAGACCACATCCTAATCTATGAAGAGAAAACTAAACTAACAGGCATAACAGGACATGAAATAATAACATTGGGCAAAACACATGTTACGGTGCAACTGTCGCGAAAAAAGATACGACACCCCGTATACATAGTGCGAGATAATGCGCCAATGGAATACGATGCAATCTTAGGAGCAGATTTTATTTGGAAATACATAACTGCGTTCAATCCAAAAACAAATTCAGTACAATTTCAAAATACGAAATTCAGACTATACCCATACAGGCGCATAACTTTAGGGCCGCGCAGCGAAACAATCGTGCAAGTCACGACTAACCAAAACATAATTGGATTGACGAAACCAAAGGAAATGACCAGAGGAACCTGGAATTTTTATTGGATGTTGCCTAGTCGAACCGCGAAATTATACAGGCCCAATAAGTATAATAAATATTACGGAAGAAGAAAAAATCGTGCAGATACCACAAGTAATAATAGAAGAAATAAATATACAAGAAAAAATAACACAGGAATCTGTGAACGCAATGCAGACAACAAAAAATAAAGAGACAAAATTAATAGCTCGAGAAGAGCAAATAAACCTTGCGCACAGAACATTTAAATGAGGAAGAACGAAAATCTGTATTAAAATTATGTCACGAATATAATGACGTGTTCCATCTAGAAGGGGATACATTATCGTACACAACAAAGATTAAGCATGAGATATCAGTCACAGTTCATATCACGAATAGATTCATCACCAGTAAATGTACGACCTTATCGTTTACCGGAAAAACACAAAGACGAGGTAAATAAACAAATTCAAGAAATGTTGAAACAAGAAATTATCAGACCGAGCGTCAGCCAATGGAACGCACCACTATTAGTCGTGCCCAAAAAGACAGACGCGTCAGGAAAAACAAAATTACGAATTGTAATAGACTTCAGAAAATTAAATGATCTCACAATCGGAGATTCATTCCCGTTGCCCAATATAACGGATATACTTGATCAGCTGGGCAACGCGAAATACTTTACGACACTGGATCTCGCATCAGGTTACCACCAGATATCAATGACGCAGCGAGATAAAAATAAAACGGCATTCTCTACACCACACGGTCACTATGAATTTAATAGAATGCCATTTGGTTTAAAAAACGCACCTGCAACCTTCCAACGACTAATGAATTCAATTTTAACAGGGTTGCAAGGAATTAAATGTCTAGTGTATCTTGACGATATTGTAATATACGGTCCTTATAGAACATAATAAAAGATTAAAATTAGTTCTCCAAAGTTCTCCAAAGAGAGAACAATCTAAAGCTCCAACCGGACAAGTGCGAATTTTTAAGAAAAGAAGTAATTTATTTAGGACACATAATTACGGAAAATGGAATTTCGCCAGATCCATCAAAATTGCACGCCGTAAAAAATTTCCCTATGCCCAAAAAGGTAAAAGATGTGCAATCATTCATCGGATTATTATCGGATACTATCGAAAATTTATCGAAGATTTCTCACGAATAGCAAAACCTTTAACAAAACTCACAAAAAAAGGAGAGAAATTTGAGTGGACGGAAACACAGCAAAATGCATTTGACATGCTAAAAAATAAATTAACGACGGCACCGATATTAAAATATCCAGACTTCACGAGAGAATTTCTCCTAACCACGGATGCATCGGACTATGCAATAGGAGTCGTCTTATCGCAAGGCGCGGTAGGTCAAGACCAACCCGTCGCGTACGCCAGCCGTGTACTATCACGAGCAGAACAGAATTATAATATGACTGAAAAGGAATTACTCGCAATAGTATGGGCAGTAAAACATTTCAGACCTTATTTATACGGGACAAAATTTAAAATAATTACCGATCATAAACCGTTAATATGGTTATTTAATGTAACAGATCCCGGATCACGTTTAATCAGATGGAGATTAAAATTGGAAGAATTCGATTACGAAATAATACATAAAGCTGGGAAAGCAAACGCTAATGCTGACGCATTGAGCCGTAACGTAGCAGCAATAACAGAAGGGCAACAAACTGACGACGTCGCGTCAGAAAAACAATATAAAGAAGAAGAAAAGAAACAAATATTATACGAATACCACAATGCACCTATAGGAGAACACCAGGGCGTTGAACGAACAATAAAAACAATACGATTACACCACAACTGGCCAGGATTAAAAAGAGATGTTGAGCAATACATCTCAAAATGTGAATATTGCCAGAAAAATAAATTGCAACGACGCGCTAAAGCACCGTTAATGATAACAGATACGCCAACAAAACCATTTGAGAAATGCGCGTTAGATATCGTAGGACCATTGCCTGTAACGACGATGGGAAACAATATATATTAACATTTCAAGATAACTTAACAAAATTTAGCAAAGGAATACCAGTACAAAATCAAGAGACAACGACATAGCAAAAGAGTTAGTGACAAAAATCATTCTAGAATATGGAATTCCAGACAAAATCCTGACCGACCAAGGAACAAACTTTACTAGCGAATTATTTAAAAATACGTGCAAATTATTAAAAATACAAAAATTGCAAACGGCCTATCATCCAGAAACAAACGAAGCACTCGAAAGATCACATCGGACATTAACCGAATATTTACGACATTATATCAATAATGATCAGACAGACTGGGACGAATGGATACCGTATGCAATGTTCGCATATAATACGACACCGCACACCGCTACGAGATTCACGCCGTTCGAACTGGTATACGAGCACCAGACACCACTACCTACGGCCCTAACTAGCTCACCGAAATCATCGTACACATACGATGATTATGCGCAAGAACTCCGTGAAAGAATACGAGCTGCGAATCAGATAGCAAAGGAAAACGTAAAAGAAGAAAAACAAAAAGCGAAGGAAACCTACGACAGAAAAACAAAAATACGCACGTTTGAAATAGGAGATAAAGTCCTATTACACGACGAAACAGTTCGGCGAGGGAGATCGAAAAAACTAGACGCGTTATGGATCAGACCCTATACAATTTTAGAAAAATTAAGCGATTTAAACTATAAAATAAAAATGGGCCGCTGAACGATAAATGTGCACGCGAACCGAATTAAACCGTTCGTTGAAAATTAAGAGGAGATAAAAAAAAACACATAATACAAAATAATAAAGAAATGCATAGAACTATTACAAATACAGGAAAAATAACGTTATCAAGCAATTGCAAAATAGTCACATCAGACGCGATAATAAAATCAACAAACACTAATAAGGGAAAAGAAATAAAAACGTATTTACCAAAATATAACATTACACTACTAAACGAAACTTTCAAGATAAATAAGACAGAAAAAATTAAATTAAAAGTTATACAAGACGCAATAGACCTGACAGAATTAACAAAAAAATTAAATAACATGAAGAACGAAATAAACAATAACGAGATATCCCTCTTTTCACAAAAACACTTTGTATATCCTTTGTATCAATTAGCAGTTCGTTACTAATAATCATTGTTATCGCAACAATAATAATTGTCATAAGAAAGAAAAAACAAAATGAAATAATAACTCACGCAATGTAGATCGCGCCGTTAGAATAAGCGAAAGTATTCGATTCTAAGCAAACAATTATACCAAAAAATGTATCGGAAACAACAAAAAATTATGTAAAAAGCGAAAATTTCGTACCTCCGTTTTCTTTTACTAACAGGGGGGGATGTTGTAGCCAGATCTACAACCAATAATAAAATAACAACCAATAATAAAAATAATAAAAGTAGTCCGCATGGCAACAAAATTAGGCCGCATGAATCTCGAAAAGTCTTTCAAAAGACGACACAAATGTGTGACCGCCGAAATTGCGACCAGTCTTTCGAAAGACCGCAGAAATGCATCACGCGAGAACATTGCGAAAAAGCCTATCAGCAAATTCCTAAATTTGATGATCAAACCGAGCGTAATATTGATTAATCAATATCACGCAATCGATCGACGCAATCGATCAGAATGCTGATCGGGCATCGATCAGACTATATAACCGGTTACACAAAGTGGAATCGGGAGAGTCAAGAGTCAAGAATCAAGCATAACGTGTCGTTCGGAATCGTTATTATAATTAGCGCGCAAGATATTACAAGAGCACGACGAAGTTCACGCGAGCCGTACTATCAGCGTCTCAGGTGACATATTCGGTCGTCGGCCGCCAGAGTAACGCGATACGCGCCGAGCCGCCCGCCGACGTTTAACCGTGTGTGAAAGAAATAAAATAAGCAATACTAAATCCAAGAAATTGTGCATTTATTAAATAAACCAAGTAAAATAAAGAAAGTGTGTTAGTGATTTCAAGAAGATTTCCTTCCATTCTTTTGATCCTGCTCGGAATCCCAACTCCTTAGGCTTAACGAACCCGACTATCTCTAATATTATCGTTGTAGCCCATCCGGGGTACAACATTTTTGCGGTCTTTCGAAAGACTGGTCACAATTTCGGTGGTAACACATTTGTGTCGTCTTTCGAAAGACTTTTCGAGATTCATGCGGCCTAATTTTGTTGCCATGCGGACTACTTTTATTATTGGTTGTTATTTTATTATTGGTTGTAGATCTGGCTACAACACTATGAAAACTCCGGGTTTGGTTTCGACTGCATTTATTATTCCAATGCTATTTCGATCGGTTACTGCCTGAATTATGGTTTCACTGCGAGGCGTTAGCATGGTTTTCTTGTACGGATAGGGTTTGAAAATTGTGTTGCCAATACGGACTTGTTTTTTCCCGTGATCGCATTTCGTTTGCTGTTTATTCAAAAAGTCTAGTCCCAGTATCCCTTCATAATTTATTGGGAAGTCATCTCTTACCACATACATAGTGTGCCGTATCTCTCGGTCTCGTAACGTTATCGTTGCTCTTATCTTTCCGAGTGTGTGTATCTTGTGGCCCGTAACTCCGGTTAGGGCTAAACGCTCTTCGCGCATTAGTGTGTTTCCCTTTCGATTCCCTACTTTTATTAATGTTAGAGTGGCGCCTGTATTGAGGAGGAAACTTGTTTTTCCCTTTTTTGTCTCTCGCATCGACAGAGTAATCAAGTCTAACGTGGCGTTTGTGTGAGGCGTATTCACCTGTGTCACTTGATGCTCGCGTACGGTTATCTTTGTTCTCGGTTTCTCTTCTTCTTCGTCGTCGCCACTGCTTGTGAACGATAGGTCATCGCTCCCCCTTTGCTGCTTATTCTTTCTCATTATTACAGCGGTATTTATTTGTCGTCCTTTTGCACTATCCTGTCTCGTGCGTCTCGGCTGCCCCTTTCTCGGGCGGCCGTTCAGTGACCAGCATTCGTCGCGCTTATGGCCTGCCTTTTTGCAGTATGAGCAATATTTCTCGATATTATTTACGTTCGCTGGTCGTTCGGCTTGCGGTAGCGGATTTGTTTGTGTATCGGCTTGAACGACAGTCGCGCGCCAAATGTCCTAGCCTACCGCATTTGTGGCACTCCAATTTTTTATTGCGGTTTCTATACTGTTCTTGATTGCTTCTTGCTTTCTCGTTATTGTAAATTTTTGTAGGTTGGCTTTTAATTTTTCCTCGGCTGTCGCGCCCAGCATCGCGGCTGTTAAATTCGTATAATTCCTGGATCGTACTATTGTTTGTATCTCGTCACGTAATCCTAGTTGGAAATTTTCTAGGGCTAATTTCTGTATCATATCTAGGATTGGCTTTCGTTGCTCCGCAGTGAGCTCGCGCCCTTCTACCATAGATTGATAGAGTTCCATTATTAGTTTGTCAACGCGGAGTCCGTATTCTCGCGCGCTTTCTCCGGGTTTTTGGCGGATTATATTAAACTCTCGCTGAATGTGCGTGGTGCTACGCTTTGCCAAATAACACATCTCGATCTCGCGCTTCAGTTGCATGAACGTGCGTATATCTCTCGTTTGGAAATCGTGCATGGCTTTCCCTGTTAGTTTCGTGCACAAGATCGCTTTTAATAATGATTTTTCGTCGGCAGGATTTATTTCGCTCATCGCGTACGTGCTTGCGTTTAAAAATTTTTGAACCTGATTCTGCGATGATCCGTCCATCTCCGGAATCATATCGCGTGCTTCTTTTAGTTTTATAAACATATGTGCGAGGTCTCGCGAATTTCGGACATCGTCCCGTGTACGCCCGTATGTCATTTCTATCGGTTCGTCATTTTCTGCACTCCGATCGTAATTAACGACTTCTAGTTGACTTATGCGGCCCTGTAGTGCTCGCATGCCTTCTACCAACTCGACTAACATTGCATCTCGCGCGTCGTGCGAAGCTTCTGCCGGGTCAGATTTCCAGTGTGCCTGGCTTAAAGTGGCTCTCATCCTTCTTACTTCGTCGTCCAATTCTCTGTTTATTGCTTGTTGTTCTTCCGTGATCGGTTTTAACGGTGTGTCCGAGGGTTGATTTGCCATTTCCGCTGGATTTATGTTTCGTAAGGCGGTGTAAAATTCGATTGGATCGAACATGCTACTATCGTAAGACGTCAATGAAAATTCTCCGCGGCTAGGGTTACTTGCGTTCGTGCCGTTACTATGGTCAGATCTCGCGTCTGTTGGTTGTAATAGAGCGTTGTCGCGTCTCTCACTACTCGGTAGTAGGCTATTATTTATGTCGCTAAGCGAAAACACGCGTTCAATTACAATGTTCGGATGTAATTCCAGTTGGCTCGTCAGATTATCGTCAGAATAATAATTACTTAAATCGCGGCGTACGTTATCGCGCGGATCGCGTGAATTTTCCGTCTGCTCGGAGGGCTCGGGCTGAGCGCTCGGCTGGCTGACGCGCTATGTAGCCGCGACGTGTTTCTTTGGGCGGGAGTTTGGTTAACTCTCTCGTTCGACATCTACTTATACGCTTCTCTCGCTATCTAATGCGCTCGCCTTAGTTTTCTATAACTTACATTACGCTCGCAATTCGCATGTTTGTGGCGTAGCGCTGGCTGTTGCGGTAGGTCGCTGCTTCTCCGGTGTCACTGATATGCTCGGCGTTGTGGCTCTATCGGCTCTTTCTCGCCACAGGGATGTCGGCTTCTTTTCCGGCCTTTTCCTTGAATTTCGATCGTTTGTTCCTTCCAGATGACTGAGTGTTGCTGCGAAACGATTCCACCGTTGCCTTCTTACGTATAATTGTCTCATCTATAAATAGTCCATTATACCTTTTGGCCTCCTTTTTACATTCCATCATCTTCATAAGTATTCCTAAATCGCCCGGTTATATCAGTAACAGTCACATTTGGTAGATAAGCTAAATGGGATATCGTTATGTCCTAACTATAGGCTAGTATCACTGGATGTGATTTCGCTTTTTATCAATGTCCCAACAGATCTTGCGTTAAGAAGAGATGAAATTACATATCTAATCATACCAATATCCCGCAAAATGAATTTCTTCGTGCTGTCTCCCTTATTTTAGATTCAACTTTTTTTACATTCAACAATTCGTTTTACAAACAGATCTTTGGTAGTGCGCCTTTATCATCTGTAATCGCGAATATTGTAATGCAGGATCTTGAGGAGGCTGCTATTGCCAAAATTCCTATTGCTCTCCCGTTCTACGTCAGATATGTTGACGACATTCTATTAGTCTCGCTTCTTAACCTTTTTGAGGATATTTTACACAATTTTACACAATTCATATCATGACAGATTACAATTCACTATGAGATCGGGATTGATGACCGTATCAGCTTCCTTGCTAATAATTAAAGAGGGAAGGATTATTTTCGACTTGTACAAAAAACCAACTAATTCAGGTAGATACTTCAATTTTCACTTTTACCACCCGCTAACTCACAAAAGAGGCGTTGTTTTCGGAATAGTTGATAGAACAGTCTTTCTTTCCTATCCTGAATTCCACCAAGAATCTTATAAATTCGATTAATATTCTTCTGAACTCTTAACCTCTGCAATTTATTTTCACAACGATAAATAATCAAATTAAACATTTATCACATAGAAAATTGCAGAATTCAAATGTTGATTCCGTAGATATCATTAATAGTTCCGAAAATTACATTCCTCGCAGATAATTTTTCTTAGTTCCTTACGTCAAAATCTGAGAAATTTTCAATTATAACCAATAGATTCAATCTTCAACTAGCTTATTCAATATTAATTCCCTCAGCACATTTATCAAAACAGGCAAAGACACACTAGATCCAATGGCATGCCCTGAAGTAGTATATGAAATTAGTTGCAAAGATTGCGATGCGACTTATGTTGGCCAGACAAAAAGACTACTTAAAACAAAAATTAATGAGCCAAGATATTAACAAAGGCAACAGTTCTCTTTCGGTCATTTCAATACATAGAAGAGAATCGCGTCACGAGTTTAATTGGAATAATATTAAAATTTTGGATAAAAAACCATCCTGGAATAAAAGAATAGTTTTGGAAATAATTCATATTAAAAAATCTCATGACCTAAATAAGCAAAGTGACACGGATCTTTTACCTAATTGTTACTTCTCTATCCTCAATTTACTATCCTTTTCCCACAAACTTCCTCCCTCCTAACATTATATCCCCTCCTTATTATACTCAGTTTTTATTTTGTACAAGGTTGATCTTATTCCTACACAGACTTTCAGTATTTAACTGCATTTATTGATTGTTATATTATATCATATTATAATTTCCGATTATTCAACTTGCGCCACTGGCTGTCTCCAAGGTATTTTATTTTGCTTGACTTAATTCTAGTCATCTTTATTATCACATTCTGTTTTTAATACGTTATTGCCATCCATGTTCGGTTACTTTTCGATGTTGATCAACTTTGATTAGTTTTTCCTTTTTTTTACTTATTTATTTATTTTTACTTATTTATTTTACTATTTAGGACCAACTTTCGATTTTTTAATTGTGTGTCGCATGGTGTCAAACATGGTATCTTTACTTGCAGATTCGCCACGATACACTCATAAATGCTCCGACGCAATATCGATCTCAACAACAATTTATCGGACCGCGAGGCAAAGATTTTTCCGACTCTTGTCACCATCGATGACTCCGCCATATGCTGCATAACTTTTGTTTTTATACAATTTTAACACATAACCATGTTTCTTAACATCGCTTTATATAATTTTCACCTATGGAATATACCTAGTTAGATAATTAATGTGCGAAACTTTTTTCTTTTTTTTTTTGACGCGTATCGTTTAGGATTATTATGTTTGTAAGTCTTGTTTTTCGACCAATTTCAATTTTTATCACTGAAGATGACCTAATATAAGATCGAAACGACGTTTGTTTATTAAATTCGTTTATTAATGTTGTTTATTAGATTCTTATATTAAATTTATGTATTTATTTTCATTAATTATATACGAAAGTTTTTGACACATATTGATTTTCGCTTTTATGCTCCTGATCTTTTATTTATAAACTTTAATTCATTCATTCACTTAACTTTATTGATCCCCTCAGGGTTACAATCTGTATACAGGCAAAATACAATCTCGCACGCTCTTACATAACTTATCTTATTCTAAAACTTAACCTATTTATAATCTAGTCTGATACTCTAAGCCGCTCTACTCGCTCGCATTCTCCATCCCACCTATCCCTCTCTCTCCCTTTCTCTATCTCGCCGCTAGGGACTTCCATTTCCTTTAACAAACTCCTTTTCCTCTTACTTCAACTTACATCTCTCTTCCTCTCATTCACTCTCTCATTCTCTCTCTCTCTCTCTCTCTCTCTCTCTCTCTCTCTCTCTCTCTCTCTCTCTCTCTCTCTCTCTCTCTCTCTCTCTCTCTCTTGCTGCCTTTACTACCCTCTCCCTTACATGAGCCGCCTGTCCCCCATTTCTCTGCAATATCCCAAATATTTAAACTCCTTCACTTCCGCTATCTTCTTCCTTCTCCACCTCTAATCCGCCTTGGTCATTCTTTCTCCCCCTCTCTAAATCTCACCACCTTCGTCTTCCACATTTAATTCTAACCCCTTTCTTTCCAAATAATCCTCTAGCCTCTCTAACTTTTCATAGTCCCTTCTGCCAACAACACGATATCATCTGCATACGCTAGAGAATATATTCTCCTTTTCCCCCAGTGACATCCCTCCTCACCTAATCCTTTCCTCCTCCAAATTTGCCGGCAATAAATTAAATAGCATTGGACTCAATGGACATCCCTGCCTTATCCCCTTTACCGTCCAAAACACTTTCCCCACTTCTCTTTCTACCCTTACTCTGCTCCTCATCTCCCTCATCATCTCCTCCACTTTTTCCGTTAAACTCCCCTTATCCCTCTTTCTCTCATAGCCCTAAACACCCCCCTGTCCGAATCAAATGCCGCTCTCAGGTCTACAAATAATGCCACTATTTTCCTCTTTCTTTTTCCTATCTGCCTATTTATCAAATAATTTAGTACATATATATCTATCGTCGACATCCCCTTTTTAAAATCCATTTCGGCTGTCAAATCCTTCTCCTCTATCTCTTCCCTTTCCGCCAATGCTGTTGCGTATATTTTGTATAATGATGGCATTATCGTAATCCCCCTGTAGTCCCCTACTACCTCCCCTTGTCCTTTTTTCCAAATTGGCACTACTATTCCTTCCTTTCAACTCTTCGGCCATTCTTCCCCTTCCATATCCTATTACATATCCACCATACCCAATCCTCCATCTCTCTTTTACTATATTTCTATACTTCCCCTGGTACTTTATCTATACTTATCGCTTTTCCATTCTTCTTTATTATTTTATAGATTTCTCCTCTCTCTAGTTCCCTTTCTTCTTTCTACCTTTCTTCGTCCCTTCCCTGCACTACTCTCCCCTCACTCCTCCTAACAGACTCTTAAAATATTCTTTCCATTCTTCCATCTCTATACTCCTGTTAATTCTTTTCCATCTCTTCTGTTGTAGCCAGGTCTACAACCAATAATAAAAGTAGTCCGCATGGCAACAAAATTAGGTCGCATGAACCTCGAAAAGTCTTTCGAAAGATGACACAAATGTGTGACCGCCGAAATTGCGACCAGTCTTTCGAAAGACCACAGAAATGCATCGCGAGAACATTGCGAAAAAGCCTATCAGCAAATTCCTAAATTTGATGATCAAATCGAGCGTAATATTGATTAATCAATATCACGCAACCGATCGACGCAATCGATCAGAATGCTGACCAGGCATCGATCAGACTATATAACCGGTTACACAAGGCGGAATAGATAGAGTCGGGAAACAATCAAACATACCGTGTCGTTCGGAATCGTCATTATAATTATCGCGCAAGATATTACACAGCGAAGTTCACGCGAGCCGTACTATCAACGTCTCAGGTGACATACTCGGTCGACGGCCGCCAGAGTAACGCGATACGCGCCCGTCGACGTTTAACCGTGTGTGAAAGAAATAAAATAAGTAATACTAAATCCAAGAAATTGTGCAATTGTTAAATAAATCAAGTAACATAAAGAAAGTGTGTTAGTGATTTCAAGAAGATTTCCTTCCATTCGTTTGATCCTGCTCGGAGTCCCAACTCCTTAGGCTTAACGAACCCGACTATCTCTAAAAATTAACGTTGTAGCCCATCCGGGGTACAACACTTCCTTTCTCTGTTCACCATCTCCCACTTGTCTTTCCGTTTTTTGCCTCCTCTGCTTCCCTCTCCGTCTCTTTTTTCTTTTTCCTATCACATAACTCCTCTTTCTTCATCCTCCTATACACTATCCCTTCTTCCTCTTCTTTCCTCCACTTCCTTAGCGCCTCTTACTACCCTTTTCCTCTCTATATATTCATCATCCCACCATCCTTTTCTTTTCTTATTATTCCTATTACTTCCTCCTTCTATATTTTCTAGTGATCTTACCTTAGTCTCCAAAAACCCTATTACCTCTTTCACTCTTCCCTCCCTCCATTCCACTCCTCCTAACTCTCTTCTAAATTGTTTCCTTCCCTCCTCACCTCATATACCCTTATACATACTTTTCTCCTTGTCTTCTCTATTCCTCTTTCTCCCTCTTCTCCCTTTTAGCCTTATTATTAGCGGATGATGATTCGAGTCTATAAAGTCCTTTACCTCCAAACTTTCCACTTCTTTCCTTATCTCTTCCTCTACTAATATATAATCAATCACCGACTCTCCTCTTCCCCCGATATACGTCCAGTATCCCTCCTCATCCCCCTTTACCCCATCATTCAGAATTGACCAGCCCCTTTCTCTAATCCATTCCATTAATCTCCTTCCTTCCTTATTTAACCTTATCCTTCGATTTCCTTTTTGTCTCTTCCTCTTCTTCCTTCACCCATTCCTTCAACAATTCTCCCTCCTCACCCGTTCTCGCATTAAAATCCCTCTCAATTATTGTTCTCATTCCTTCCTCCTTTCCCTCCACCCATTCACCCAACTCCACTAATTTCCTCTCCATGTCCCCATTCACATAAATCCCTATTACCTTGTAGCTGCCCTTTCCATATCTTATCTTATCTTGTTATTATTCCTTCTCTTTCTTATGGCTCTCCTCTTTTTCCTCCATTCTCCTTCCTGATTTCCAAAACCATGCTCCCCATCGCTCTTCCTTTCTTACTCCTTCTCCTCGCCGCTTTCATCTTCTACACATATCCATCTGGTAGCATCTTTAACATCTTCTTTCATCCCTTCTCTTCAGTCCACGTTTCAATTAACACTATAACCTCTCATTTCTCTAATTTCTTTCAAAAGCTTCTGTTCTTATTTTCTAGATCCGCCACATTCCAAAAATCTATTCTTATATCCTCCTCCCCGTCTATCTTACTCCTTTCATCCCTATTTTCGCTCTCCCTTACATCTTTATCCTTTATCATTCTCCTCCTCTCTACCTCCTCTGTTCTCAACTGTCCGATCTCCTTCCTCCCCACCTGATTCTCTTCCTTATCCCCTCCCACCTCTTCTAGTCCCCCTCCCCTGCACTCCCGCTATCTCTTCCCCCTTTTTTTATCTCCTAATTCCTTCTCCACTCCCCAACTCCTTCCTCTCCCATCTACCAGCTCTTCCTTCTCCTCATTCCATCTTCACCAAATACCTTCTATTCATATCCCCCTTCCCCCATCCTCACCTTTTTTCCCTTCCATTCTTTCTTTATCATAATTTGCCTCAATTTCCATCTTTTCTTCCCATGTCAAATCTTCCTCTATCTAGACGTCATCCCCTTTCAGTTTCTATTTATCCTTCACAATCCTTCTTTTCACAATCCTTCTTTCCTCATTTTCCAACTTCACTATTACCCTCTCCTCTTTTTTTCTCCTATCTGCTCCTTTGTATCTCTTTCACCTTCACCACTCCCCCTACCTTCTTCAATATATCCTCTATTTTCTCTCTTATCCCCTTTTCTCCTTCTTTCACTCTTTTCATTATATATTTCATTATTATGATATTTCTCTTCCTCCTGTCTCCCTTTTCTTTCTCTTACTTCCTTTCTAGTTTCTTAATTCTTTCCTTCCATTCTTCTACTTCATTATCCCTCTTTCCTCTTCCTTCCTCCTCACCATCTATTCCCCCATTATTTCCTACTCTCATTCTTACCTCCAGCCTTTCTAGCTTTTCTTCCATTTTTTCAATTCTTCCTCTCATCTCCTCCTCCTCCCTTATCCATTTCTCCACTCTCTCTTTTAACTCCTCTCTCATCTTCTCGACCTCTAACCTAATCACCTCCCTTTGTCCATTTGCCATTTTCTTTATCTCCTCTCTCATCCCTTCTTATTCCCTCTCTCATCTTTTCTGTTAATTTTTTGAAACCTCCAATCATCCCTTCCTTCCCTTCCCCTTTCACCAGTGATCTTATAATCTTTTTACTTTTTTGAAAAATCTCCTCTTCTTTCTCCTCAAATGAATCCTCCCCCAACAATTTCCTCTTCCTCTTCGCCTGCTCTTTCACGCTATTTTTTATACTATTGTATCGCTCTCGTCTCGATCTTTGCATAGTTTCCTGTCATAGCCCATCCTATGATCTCTAGCGATACTGTCGCCCCCGTCTCTCACTTTTCACTCTATTCCTTTCTACCTCTTTACCTTTTCTATGCTCTACTTCGCTATACCAGCTCTTCCCTCCATATCTCTCGCCCCTGTATTTCCTTCTCTAACCTGAAACTCTCTATCTCTTTTCCCTCTCTCTTCTCCCTGCTGCGCTGCCCTTCCTCCAATCCCTTACCCTTCTCGCCACTCCCTCTTCCTCTCTCTTCACTCTCACTTTCTCTTCACTCTCTCTCATTCTATCAATCTCTTTTTCACGTTTCACTCTCTCTTCGCACTTGTCATCTAACCGACCGGAAACGGAAGTCCTCTATATATTATAAATATAAATTTTAATATTTTTATATCCTTACAACTCACTTTTTTATCAATACTGATTAAATTCAGTTAATGACTCTATACATTAATTAGTAACATACATTTATTCATTATTAATTAATTTTATATTAAATCTATTTGTTTCTGAAAAGTAATATTTATATAATCAAAGCAAAGAATAAATAGCGTATTTTATAAAATACAATAAAAATGTATATACTTGTTTTAATATTTATTAATCAATAATATTTACATTTATTTATTAATAATAATATTTATTAATAAATTATTATTTCTTATTAAACATATATTAAATATATATTTGTTTATATATTTGAGAAATTTATCTACATAGATTTTTTCGCATAATAATTACGAGTTTTCACGACTGGTTCGTGGTCGGACCCCGCCGTGACGCACACCCTCCCTTCTTATTTGTAGATTTTTAAAAATAATATTTACTTTAAACTGGTTTTTCTCAAACATGCTTAATACAGGAAAATAAGATAATACAATATCAGTGAGAGTATAATATAGTACAGTAAATGTTTGTATGAGTTTTAATGCGATCCGGATACACCAAGTTTTTGTATGTCTAGTTAGTTTACGATTGCTTTATATTTAAAAATATCACTTTATTTAAAATATACACCAGAATGCGCGGTGGAAGGCATATATTGTGCAATGTTGAAACTATTTTGAAATTTTAGTACTTATTAGTTAGAAAAAAATAGGTATAATGAAATCTTATTATTATATAAAGCATCAAAATCTTTATAATATATAAGATCTTATATATATATTAGGTCTTATATATATTAGGTCTTATTGTTTGAAACTTTGAAATTCTATCATTTGGATTTTATTTTTTAAGAATTGTTGTATAATAATTTACATAACTTGATGTTAATTATTGATATCAAATCTGTTATACAAATGATATACATGAAATTATTTAAGTAATATAACACTTACAAGGGGAGAGCGCGGACTTAGGATCACCGATTTTGAAAAGGCTTATATATGTTAAAGTACTCTATTAGAAGAGTACTTAAGCAAAAGGATAGGCCGTCGTACTCAGCTGTTTGAGAAAAACCGGTTTAAAGTTTATAGCGTTTCTTATATACGGCCGCGTTAAACCCATTGTCGTCAAGATCGGGTAGCTCGGACGCTCAGCCCTGTACTACCAATAGAGAGAAGCCTGAGAGTCATGGACGCGTTTTAACTGTACTCATATTCACGTAGGTAATGTGCGTTTGCGTGATTCTCTTCCATGTTAGACGCAAGAGTGATAAAGATGGACAGTATCCATATCGTCCGTCTTTATCACTCTTGCGTCTAGCACGAAAGAGAACCACAAAAACGTGCACATTATCTACGCGAATAAGGATATAGCTAAAACGCGTCCATGACCACTCTTAGGCTTCTCTCTGTTACCAATCTGTCGACCCGAGTTTGATTCCTCTCTATTATACTTTTTTTTTAATCTAGAAAATATTTATTTATTATGTTATTATGTTAAATATGTATTATATTATTATGTAAAATAAAATTAATTTAATCAACAATTGTTTTTATTTAAAATTTTCACTTTTAACTTCAATTAATAATTTAATGAACCTAATTTTTATTCAATTAGCAATCTTATTATTTTACATGTTCTGTCCAATATAAAACTAATAAAATGTTACTTTTAACATAGTTGAATAGAGTATATTTTAATTAAATTTTAAAATGGTTAATTTAATAAAGAATTTATATGAAAAATAAATGCGAAAGATATTGTGCCAAAACTTTTATTCATCTTCATCACTATTATTAATATTTGCAGTTCGATTATTCCTTATTAAATTAACCATTTTAAAATTTAATTAAAATATACTATATTAAACTATGTTAAAAGTGGCATTTTATTAGTTTTATATCGGACAGAACATGTAAAATAATAAAATTGTTAATTGAATAAAAATTAGGTTCGGTAAATTATTAATTGAAGTTAAAAGTGAAAATTTTAAATAAAAACAATTGTTAATTAAATTAATTTTATTTTACATAGTAATATAATACACATTTAACATAATAATATAATAAATAAATATTTTCTAGATTAAAAAAAAAGTATTGTCGCGTTCGCGGCGTTACTTCCCGTGATCGCGATACTCGGCGGAGCGCTTTCGGAAAGGAAGAACACTGTTTTAGAAAAAACTCGCTCTTTATTAAACCAACGGTACAGAAACGCGTCCGGCCACCGCGGAATCTGGCCGTCAAATCTGTAAAACAGTCGGAGAACAACGCGTTGCCAAGGGCCGATCCTCTATTCAAACTCTTATCGATTGATATTGATTATTTTTTAGCAGCGCCCAACGGAATACCGCACGGCCGCAACACTGCCACCTCTTCATAAAATTGTCATCCCGACAATTCTTCCTCTTTCAAGAACTTCATCTTGGAAAAGACTTCTGGGCTCCTGGCGACTTCCTGCCCTACCCTGGGCTGCTGCCTCAGGTTACCGGGCGCCGCTACTTCCAATCCCAGTCTTCTCTACTCTTCAGAAGAATCTTGTTCTTGAAATTTTCGCGCGTTTCACTCTTGACTCTTCGTCTTGAGCTTTGCGCACTTCTCTCTTCCATTTTTCAGGCAAAGTGGGGATAATCGTCGTGGACCCTTACGTCTTTCAAAAAGACACACTAAGCCCCTGCCTCGGCATTCGCCCATCGTCCCCCGGAAAAATCACGACTCGGAAAACCGGGGGCGAGGCAGACTTCTTTTCAGTTTGAAGCACGAGCTTGAAGATCTTGCTTGGTGCTCAGGCTCGAGGATCTCCCCACGACGCTTCTCACGACGGAAGGAAGCTTAAAAAAAGATAAAACAGAACACAGTAACTCAAAACAATTAACAAGAAATAAAAGTAATGTCGAAATTGGAAAACCGGGCCCCGAAAACCTCTTCTTAGAATTCTTCCCTTTCTCTATACGGAGCTAACCTGTCGGCATGCACAACCTTGCTTTTCAGACCACCTGAACGAGAAATACAGAAAACTACATCACTAATTTTCTTAATTATCTCAAAAGGCCCCTCCCAATCGTTCTGTAGTTTGGGAGACCTACCTTTCTTACGATGAGGATTAAATAATCAAACATTCTGTCCTTCCTCAAAAACGGGATGCTTCTATTACAGTTTGCATCCCTATTCGTGAAAAGAAATCCGCGTCCAACATACAATCCTCTCCAATATCGGCAACGAAAATCGGTAACTCTAAATTAAATCTCCCTAACTTTATCTTAGCAAACATTTTAAAACTGATCGGGACTCTTTCTCCCGTAGGATATCTCAAATTTTCTTCCTTTGCTGAAAAACGCTTCCCTTTTCTCCCTATAAATTTACTACTCACCAAGGTCACATCGGAGCCCGTATCCAATTTAAAAAAACAGTCTCTCCCATTAAGAGAGCCTTGGAAAACAAAATTTCCTGATTTTTCACACCCTCTCTCAAAACGCCTACAAACACCCGGGGCATTTCTTCCATTTGTCGAGCCCGCCCCAGAAAGTTCGACAAAACCTATTTTCCCTGCTGTGAAACAGAAAGTGATGGACACTCGGAACGGAAGTGCCCTTGTTTTCCACACTGCCAACATTCCTTTTTCTCTTGAATTTTAAAATTCTTCTTTTTCTTAAAATTTAAACCCCTCGTTCCACAAGATTCTACTTTGAATCCGTTTAAATCAGGATTGCTCTTATAATTCGAGCAATCTTTAACCTCTTTAAAATCAAAATTTCTCCGCTCTTTTAAACAATTCTCCTTAATAATTTTAATAGCCAAAGCTCTTTCTACCGCGGCCCTCAAAGATGTTAATCCTTTTAGCTGCAATGTCTGTTTAATATTCACATCAGACAATGCAATTACAAATTGAGAACAAGCAATTTTGTCACGAACTCCGGGAGAACATTCAGGATAAGCTAATCGAGATAAACGCTCGATATCCGAGCCTAATGCAGCTAAATCTTCTCCGAATCTCTGTTTTCGATTCGTAAATTGATAATAATAATTTTGCGAGGATAAATTTTCTCCAAAACGTAGCTCTAAACGCGCGACCAAATTTTCAAATTGAGAGTTCTCAAAATCCGTGCCCCCTTCCAAAATCGCACGCGCTTTTCCTCGGAGACATAACGCTAATACGACAGCCTTCTCCGCGTTTCCCAAATTATTCGCCCGCGCAAATAAATTAAACTGCGTAAGATATTCGCGCAACGGAACACTACCGTCATAAGTATCGGGCTTAAGTTTCAAGTCGGAACTAAAATTTGAAAAAGGAAATGACTGACCTGATATCGGACGTTGCGAAATCTCTTCCTGCGGACCGGGCATTGAAAATGTTTCCATCTCTCGACGAGCGCGCTCCTCCCTCAGAGAGCGAAGTTCCTCCAGCGTTAAGCGAAGAATCTCCTCCAAGTTCGGAGACGCCTCCGACCCTTCTGCTCGAGTACAAGCCCTTTTTCTCGCAGAGATCACTCTCCGACCTTTCGCCTCTTCCTGTCCAGTCCTCGTCTCTTCTGTTTGTCACTCCGCCATTATCTCACACACACACACACACACACACACACACGAATCGAAAAATTCGATCCCGGACGAGCCCCCAAAATTGTCGCGTTCGCGGCGTTACTTCCCGAGATCGCGATACTCGGCGGAGCGCTTTCGGAAAGGAAGAACACTGTTAAAAGAAAAGTTCGCTCTTTATTAAACAAACGGTACAACGATACAGAAACGCGTCCGGCCACCGCGGAATCTGGCCGTCAAATCTGTATAATAGTCGGAGAACGAAGCGTTGCCAAGGGTCGATCCTCTATTCAAACTCTTATCGATTGATATTGATTAATTTCAGCAGCGCCGAACGGAACACCGCACGGCCGCAGCAGTATAATAGGCAGTGTTTAGAATAGGAATTCAAATTGAAATTGCCATTGTTTCTGTATTTGTCTCGCGGATCGCCCATTATATGTCCGAGCTAAGTATACATCACGCCTACCTGGCATGGAGTATACGCGGTAAACACATGCTCTGTGGAATTCGCGGCGCGGCTTACCTCTACGATCGAAATTAGAACAAGTGAACATTGTTCGTCACATACGACTCGCGTTCGCTTCTCGTTCCCGATCATTAGAAGATCTCTAGATCTTTAAGAACGGATCTTTAATCATTCTCCGTTTCATCTTTGCCTTTACCGTCTCCTTGTATCCGGAGAATTCGTTATCGCTGCCGCATCTGCCATAAGAAGTGGAATGACCTCGTATGAAGTGTACACGAAAGCCGACTAAAACCATAATTCGAAGTGAATTATTGCTCATAAGAAGATTTCTGTGGTGTACAATGTGCGAACCGCATTGTACTTCCATAGCCGAAATTAGTGACAGCCATACCGCTTTCCTCGACATCATTGTATGCGTAGTGAATAAATAACATTTTAATAATTAAAAACGAAATTGTTCGATACACGACCTTCCTGCCTTGATACACAACTTCTTCATGTAAGGTGGAACTACCCACCCGCGAACAGGCAGGCATCGAACTCGGGGCGACAGATTGGTAGTACAGAGCCGAGTGCCCGATCTTGGCGACAATGAGCTTAACGCGACCGGTATATACTAGTAAGAAACGGTATAAACCTTAAACTGATTTTTCTCGGAAACAGCTGAATATTCCATTTTTTTGCTTAAGTACTCTTCTAGTAGAGTACTTTAACATATATAAGGTTAAAATTCTCAAAATCGGTGATCCCAAGTCCGCGCCCTTCCCTTGTTAGATTGTATACATATTATTTTAATTGAGTCAGGTAATGCAATTTTATGATATTATTTTAAAAAGAAAATTAGAGCTACTGTCATTTGACTTTTAGAATAAGAAGGCTTTAATGGGAGATATAAAGATATGTATCATGGATTTTATTTTTTTAAAAAAAAATGTATATTAAACTTTGAGATGATGTAAGTATAACTTGGCGCCATTTTTTTTATATCAAATCTTTCATACTAATAATACTTATTGTTAGAGTTGAGTATTACATTACAAATTATTTAAACATTAGACATAAGATTACGTAATTTTGTAATACTACTTGAATTAAAATGGAGAAATTTTTGAATGCAAAGATATGTATCGAGTTTTATTCTTTATACTCAAACAATCAAGAAAGAATGAATTATAAAGGGAAGATCCCGTTAGCGCACAGCACACATCCATATATAAATATCAACCGCTGCTTAGGAATTTTCCAATGGATCACCAATCAGAAAATTTTATATTTAATTGGCCAATCAGCGTTGTGTGCTATCGGATCCCTATTATTATAAATATTGATACTTGATTTATGATTTATAAAATAAGTTTTGATCTACAATAGGTATAGTAAACTTTAAGCCATAAGAAATTGACCAATCACAATCAAATGTAAAGAGAATAATTGACTATGATTAGTTAATTTTTTATGATTTAAAGCTTATACATCCATTATTATAGACTGACTAGGGACTAACACTATACATATGTTTATTGAAAGTTCCATTTGTACTGCAATCAATCTGATGAAAGCGTGAATCTTTTTCATGCTTTAAGCTGGATGCACAATGAAAAACAGAAGCAACAGGAACAGGAAATAGGGAACAAGCAATAGATTTCGAAACAGAAATGTCTTCGATATCCTTCACCTCTTCTGATTGATCGAAGTCTGTTGTCTGTTGTTATTCCCTGTTTCTGTTTCTTGTACCTTTGTGTCTCAGGCTTTAGAACGCGATTATTAATAATAATTATATTATTATTAATAATAATTATATTATTATTTCTAAAACCAGCGGCATACGATGCTTTTTTTCTTGCTGGTTTGCTAACTAGATTTACGTACTTGCTGATCTCTTGCCTTTTAATTGATATATCCTTTTAAATCTAAAAAAATATACCAAGAACTCAGTAAGTACGCGAATTCAGCCAACAAACCAGCGGGAAAAAAAGCATCGTGTGCCGCTGGCTTAAAACGCGAAAACCATTTATACTAAAGTTTTTAGTGCAACAAGAGTACAAATCTTAAATAGTGATAATATAACACAGTTGTGACACTATACAAATAACAGTGACAAAAAATCATAGAGATAGTACTATTATAATATATTCAACTTTCATTTATTTTGAAAATGGAGACACAGTGAGACGTAAATAATAATCATATAACATTATTTCTTCATAATATTAAAAATCTTTCATATATTTTAATATATCTTAATTTATTTTTTCAGATTTCAGACTTTGAAAAAATGATGCTGGAAGATTATGAGGATAATGATCTTTTTCCCGATGTCTCCGCCACCGCTGTCTCCACCATAGCCGCGGTCGTTACTATGCCTGCATCCGCTCCTGTTACCGTCGCTACCACCGCCGTAATCAGCACGACTCCCACAATAGGTGCCTCTCTCTCTCCCTCCCTTGCATCCCATTCTGTTGCCAGTCATAGATTCTAATATTCTCTATGATTTTGTCCATCATTAAACAACATGGGACTTAAAGAGTCGCTTTGATGGATCCCTGATGATATTGTTATTTCATCGATTAATTCATTTGCAATTTTTATGTGTGTTTTATCTTGGTATATATCGCCTAGGTTTTTTTAGTTCCTATGGTACCTTCCTTCCTTCTAGTATTGAGAGTACATTTTGCAGCTTGCGGGAGCGTCCCGTTTGACCACGTTAATATTGATCACAGTCCCAATTGACCACGTTGCGATTGGCCACGTTGCGATTGATCACGTTGCAATTGACCACCGTCCCGATTGATCACCGTCCCGATTGACCACCGTCCAGATTGATTATTTTGAAATTGATCATACTCAATGTGTTGTTGTTATCATTGCAATTAATAGTACTTTTTACTTTATATCAAATAATGTATAGTCTACTCTAATACGCAGGATATTTGTTTTCTCTTAACTCTGCTAAATCTTACATGTTGCAGTAATAATTAACCTCAAATCTTGGTAATATATAATATAAAGAAGAATTAGTTTTAGAGTTAGTTTAGAAGTTATGAAATATATCAGATACTGTATAATTGTATAACTATATATATTTATACGAAATGCTGAATATATATGTGTGTGTGTATATATATATATATATATATGATTTTTAACTCTTATTGATATATATATATATATATATATATATATATATATATTGTTGCGGCCGTGCGGTATTCCGTTCGGCACTGCTAAAAAATAATCAATATCAATTGATAAGAGTTTGAATAGAGGATCGGCCCTTGGCAACGCGTTGTTCTCCGACTGTTTTACAGATTTAACGGCCAGATTCCGCGATGGCCGGACGCGTTTCTGTACCGTTGGTTTAATAAAGAGCGAGTTTTTTCTAAAACAGTGTTCTTCCTTTCCGAAAGCGCTCCGCCGAGTATCGCGATCTCGGGAAGTAACGCCGCGAACGCGACAATTTTGGGGGCTCGTCCGGGATCGAATTTTTCGATTCGTGTGTGTGTGTGTGTGTGTGTGTGTGTGTGTGTGTGTGTGTGTGTGTGTGTGTGTGTGTGTGTGTGTGTGTGTGTGTGTGTGTGTGTGTGTGTGTGTGTGTGTGTGTGTGTGTGTGTGTGTGTGTGTGTGTGTGTGATAATGGCGGAGCGACAAACAGAAGAGACGAGGACTGGACAGGAAGAGGCGAAAGGTCGGAGAGTGATCTCTGCGAGAAAAAGGGCTTGTACTCGAGCGGAAGGGTCGGAGGCGTCTCCGAACTTGGAGGAGATTCTTCGCTTAACGCTGGAGGAGCTTCGCTCTCTGAGGGAGGAGCGCGCTCGTCGAGAGACGAAAACATTTTCAATGCCCGGTCCGCAGGAAGAGATTTCGCAACGTCCGATATCAGGTCAATCATTTCCTTTTTCAAATTTTAGTTCCGACTTGAAACTTAAGCCCGATACTTATGACGGTAGTGTTATGTTGCGCGAATATCTTACGCAATTTAATTTAATTGCGCGGGCGAATAATTTGGGAAACGCAGAGAAGGCTGTCGTATTAGCGTCATGTCTCCGAGGAAAAGCGCGTGCGATTTTGGAAGGGGGCACGGATTTTGAGAACTCTCAATTTGAAAATTTGGTCGCGCGTTTAGAGCTACGTTTTGGAGAAAATTTATCCTCGCAAAATTATTATTATCAATTTACGAATCGAAAACAGAGATTCGGAGAAGATTTAGCTGCATTAGGCTCGGATATCGAGTGTTTATCTCGATTAGCTTATCCTGAATGTTCTCCCGGAGTTCGTGACAAAATTGCTTGTTCTCAATTTGTAATTGCATTGTCTGATGTGAATATTAAACAGACATTGCAGCTAAAAGGATTAACATCTTTGAGGGCCGCGGTAGAAAAAGCTTTGGCTATTAAAATTATTAAGGAGAATTGTTTAAAAGAGCGGAGAAATTTTGATTTTAAAGAGGTTAAAGATTGCTCGAATTATAAGAGCAATCCTGATTTAAACGGGTTCAAAGTAGAATCTCGTGGAACGAGGGGTTTAAATTTTAAGAAAAAGAAGAATTTTAAAATTCAAGAGAAAAAGGAATGTTGGCAGTGTGGAAAACAAGGGCACTTCCGTTCCGAGTGTCCATCACTTTCTGTTTCACAACAGGGAAAATAGGTTTTGTCGAACTTTCTGGGGCGGGCTCGACAAATGGAAGAAATGCCCCGGGTGTTTGTAGGCGTTTTGAGAGAGGGTGTGAAAAATCAGGAAATTTTGTTTTCCAAGGCTCTCTTAATGGGAGAGACTGTTTTTTTAAATTGGATACGGGCTCCGATGTGACCTTGGTGAGTAGTAAATTTATAGGGAGAAAAGGGAAGCGTTTTTCAGCAAAGGAAGAAAATTTGAGATATCCTACGGGAGAAAGGGTCCCGATCAGTTTTAAAATGTTTGCTAAGATAAAGTTAGGGAGATTTAATTTAGAGTTACCGATTTTCGTTGCCGATATTGGAGAGGATTGTATTTTGGACGCGGATTTCTTTTCACGAATAGGGATGCAAACTGTAATAGAATCTTTTCTCCGTGAAGGTCATAGGGAAGATTTTTGTCGTCGAATTAAGCAAGAGGACGAAGCTGTGCCCGCGGAGTTGGAAGAATTCTTTAATAATAATTCCCGAGAGTTGGAGGAAGATCAGAGAATAATTTTCGCTACATTGTTGCGAGAATTTCGTGACGTGTTTTCGGAGCAAGCTGTTGCAGGAAAGTGTGAAGTTCTTCAACATAAAATTGAATTAATGGATTCTTGTCCTATCAAACAGGCTCCTAGGAGAATTCCAATTCATATGCGTTCAGAAGTTGAAAAAATTATGGAGGACATGAAAGAACAAGGGGTAATTGAAGAATCTTCAAGCCCTTGGGTTTCTCCAGCAGTTTTGGTAAAGAAGAAAGATGGATCTCTTAGATTTTGCATTGATTTTCGGAAATTGAATGCGGTTAAGAAAAAAGATTCTTATCCGCTACCAAGGGTTGACGATCTTCTTGATCAATTATCGGGAAATGCCTGGTTTTCTACTCTGGATTTGAAGAGTGGTTATTGGCAACTGAAAATTCGTCCCGAAGATAGGGAAAAGACTGCTTTTTCTGTGGGGAATGGACTTTGGCAATTTGTTGCAATGCCTTTTGGTCTGTGTAATGCCTACTACTCACCAAGGTCACGTCGGAGCCCGTATCCAATTTAAAAAAACAGTCTCTCCCATTAAGAGAGCCTTGGAAAACAAAATTTCCTGATTTTTCACACCCTCTCTCAAAACGCCTACAAACACCCGGGGCATTTCTTCCATTTGTCGAGCCCGCCCCAGAAAGTTCGACAAAACCTATTTTCCCTGCTGTGAAACAGAAAGTGATGGACACTCGGAACGGAAATGCTCTTGTTTTCCACACTGCCAACATTCCTTTTTCTCTTGAATTTTAAAATTCTTCTTTTTCTTAAAATTTAAACCCCTCGTTCCACGAGATTCTATTTTGAACCCGTTTAAATTAAGATTGCTCTTATAATTTGAACAATCTTTAACCTCTTTAAAATCAAAATTTCTCCGCTCTTTTAAACAATTCTCCCTAATAATTTTAATAGCCAAAGCTCTTTCTACCGCGGCCCTCAAAGATGTTAATCCTTCTAGCTGCAATGTCTGTTTAACATTCACATCAGACAATGCAATTACAAATTGAGAACAAGCAATTTTGTCACGAACTCCGGGAGAACATTCAGGATAAGCTAATCGAGATAAACGCTATCCGAGCCTAATGCAGCTAAATCTTCTCCGAATCTCTGTTTTCGATTCGTAAATTGATAATAATAATTTTGCGAGGATAAATTTTCTCCAAAACGTAGCTCTAAACGCGCGACCAAATTTTCAAATTGAGAGTTCTCAAAATCCGTGCCCCCTTCCAAAATCGTACGCGCTTTTCCTCGGAGACATGACGCTAATACGACAGCCTTCTCCGCGTTTCCCAAATTATTCGCCCGCATAATTAAATTAAACTGCGTAAGATATTCGCGCAACGGAACACTACCGTCATAAGTATCGGGCTTAAGTTTCAAGTCGGAACTAAAATTTGAAAAAGGAAATGACGATCTTCTTGATCAGTTATCGGAGAATGCCTGGTTTTCCACTCTGGATTTGAAGAGTGGTTATTGGCAACTGAAAATTCGTTCCGAAGATAGGGAAAAGACTACTTTTTCTGTGGGGAATGGACTTTGGCAATTTGTTGCAATGCCTTTTGATCTATGTAATACCCCGGCTACCTTTGAACGACTTATGGAACGAGTGCTTCGGGGTTTACTTTCGAAAATTTGTCTGGTTTATTTAGATGACGTGATAGTATTTGGCAAAACCTATGAGTAAATGAAAGAGAATTTAAAAGAGGTTCTTCTGAGATTTCGTGCTGCGAAACTTAGTGTTAACCCAAAGAAATGTGATTTATTTAGAAGACAAGTAAAATATTTGGGTCATGTTATTTCTTCTGCCGGGATCGCTACGGATCCTGAGAAGACTGAAGCGGTCACTGAGTGGCCAGTTCCTCAGAATAAGAAACAGGTCCGAAGTTTTCTTGGATTTTGCTCTTATTATCGGAAGTTTGTTAAAGGATTTTCTTCAATTGCGAAGCCTCTGTTTAAGTTAACTGAGAATTTGGCTAAATTTGATTGGACCGGACAATGTCAAGAAGCATTTTTGAGGTTAAAGCAGGCATTAACGTCTGCACTTCTTCTTTCCTTTCCGAAGGGGGAAGGAAAGATGATTTTGGATACGGATGCTTCAGATTTTGGAATAGGGGCGGTACTTTCACAAGTTCAGGACGGCTATGAGAGGGTCATTGCTTATTATAGTCGGGTTTTGAACAAGCCTGAGCGGAATTATTGCACAACAAGAAGAGAGTTATTAGCTTTGGTAGAACCGGTGAAACATTTTCATCATTATTTGTACGGAAAGAGTTTCTCTATTCGAACTGATCATGCTTCTTTGAGATGGTTGATGTCCTTCAAAGACTTGGAGGGACAATTGGCTCGCTGGATAGAAAAGTTACAACAATACGATTTTGATGTTGCTCATCGAAAGGGGATTATACACGGTAATGCCGATGGTCTTTCGAGACGCCCTTGTGTAGAAGAAAAATGTAGATTCTGTTCTAAAGTGGAAGTTTAGAGAGGACTTTTTGAGGATAAAGTAGTTGCTCGTATTGTTTTGCGTGAGGATTCTTCTGAGGATTGCCGTAAGGCTCAAATAGAGGATCAGGAACTGGCAATGTTTTTACTTGCCAAAGAAAATGATTTGCGACCTTTTTGGGAGGAAGTTTCTTCGAAAGGATTGTCAGCCAAGATTTATTGGCATCAATGGCATGCCTTGGAAGTCCAAAATGGGATTTTGCATAAGAAATGGGAGGCTCCTAATTTGAAAAACAGTTTTCTTCAGTTGATGGTCCCGCGAAGCAAAGTGAAGCAGATTTTAGAAGAAGCTCATGATACTCCTTCTGGAGGGCATTTCGGGATCAATAAAACGCTGGAAAAGATCCGGAAGCGTTTTTATTGGGCAACCTGTAAGAAGGATGTTGAGGAATGGTGCAGAACCTGTAAAATTTGAATTGCGAAGAAGGGTGCTGCAGATAAGGGGAAATCTCCTTTGCAGATCTTTAATTCGGGAGCCCCTTTTGAGAGGATTCAGATGGATATTTTAGGCCGTTACCTGTTTCTTCTTCAGGCAATAAGTATCTCCTAGTTGTTGTTGATTGTTTTACTAAATGGGTAGAGGCTTTTCCTTTGAAAAATATGAGAGCTACTACGGTAGCAGAAATTTTTGTTAATCAGGTTGTTTCTAGATATGGGGTCCCGTTGGAACTTCATACTGATTAGGGAAGGAATTTTGAATCACAGCTCTTTCAAGAATTGATGAGAATTTTGGGAATTAGGAAAACGAGGACGACCGCTCTTCATCCTCAGTCTGATGGTCAAGTTGAAAGACAACATCAGACAATTTTACAGTATTTGTCAAAGTTTATTGAAGAGAATCAAAAGGATTGGGATCGTTGGATTCCCATGTTTCTTCTTGCCTATAGGACCTCTAAACATGAGGCTACAGGCGTAACTCCTTCAGAATTGTTTTGCGGAAGAGATCTTACCTTGCCGATGGATTTGCTAAGAGGTACTCCTCCCAGTTATAGTTTTTCCGAGTCAGCGGAGGAGTACGTTCGAAATTTGCGGCAGAAGCTGGATGAAATTCATTAGAAAGTAAGAGAGATATTAGAATCAAGGTCTTTGAAGATCAAATGCCGCTATGATCGAAAGGCTAGGCATCTCGTTTTTGAGGAAAGACAGAAGGTTTGGTTATTTAATCCTCATCGTAAGAAGGGTAGGTCTCCCAAACTGCAGAACAATTGGGAGGGGCCTTTTGAGATAATTAAGAAAATTAGTGATGTAGTTTTCTGTATTTCTTATTCAAGTGGTCGGAAAAGCAAGGTTGTGCATGCCGACAGGTTAGCTCCGTATAGAGAAAGGGAAGAATTCTAAGAAGAGGTTTTCGGGGCCCGGTTTTCCAATTTCGACATTACTTTTATTTCTTGTTAATTGTTTTGAGTTACTATGTTCTGTTTTATCTTTCTTTAAGCTTCCTTCCGTCGTGAGAAGCGTCGTGGGGAGATCCTCGAGCCTGAGCACCAAGCAAGATCTTCAAGCTCGTGCTTCAAACTGAAAAGAAGTCTGCCTCGCCCCCGGTTTTCCGAGTCGTGGTTTTTCCGGGGGACGATGGGCGAATGCCGAGGCAGGGGCTTAGGTATGTCTTTTTGAAAGACGTAAGGGTCCACGATGATTACCCCCACTTTGCCTGAAAAATGGAAGAGAGAAGTGTGCAAAGCTCAAGACGAAGAGTCAAGAGTGAAACGCGCGAAAATTTCAAGAACAAGATTCTTCTGAAGAGTAGAGAAGATTGGGATTGGAAGTAGCGGCGCCCGGTAACCTGAGGCAGCAGCCCAGGGTAGGGCAGGAAGTCGCCAGGAGCCCAGAAGTCTTTTCCAAGATGAAGTTCTTGAAAGAGGAAGAATTGTCGGGACGACAATTTTATGAAGAGGGGGGCAGTGTTGCGGCCGTGCGGTATTCCGTTGGGCGCTGCTAAAAAATAATCAATATCAATCGATAAGAGTTTGAATAGAGGATCGGCCCTTGGCAACGCGTTGTTCTCCGACTGTTTTACAGATTTGACGGCCAGATTCCGCGGTGGCCGGACGCGTTTCTGTACTGTTGGTTTAATAAAGAGCGAGTTTTTTCTAAAACAATGTTCTTCCTTTCCGAAAGCGCTCCGCCGAGTATCGCGATCACGGGAAGTAACGTCGCGAACGCGACAATATATACTGTAAAAACTATTCGTCGCACGCAATTTTGTTAAAGGAAAAAGTTTTTCTTTTAGCATAAAGAATCATGTAGTGTACTCCAAATGCGGGAGTTTTGGGACACCCTGTATATATATATATATATATATAGATATATATATACGAGGGTAGTCTGAAAAATTTTGAGCCTTAACATGAAGATGACGTTACTCGTCAAAACCATTCTAGTACTACAATAGTGTATGCTTTGAAAGACTTTTGTGAAAATTTCAGCCATTTTGGACGCTCAGTTGCTATTTGACAGTCGTTTGTGTCAGTCGATGTCAGTGTTTTTGTAAAAATGGAAAAAATTGAATATCGTGCCGTGATTATTAAATTCTTACATTTGAAAGGCAATACGCCTGCGCAAATTAAAATCGAGTTGGACGCTGTTTACGGGGACTCTGCCCCGTATCATCATTTGCCACCGTAAAAAGATGGGCTGCTGAATTTAAACGTGATCGTACATCAGCTTGGCTGATGATGAGCGTTCGGGACGGCCAAAAACTGCGACCACCGCTGATAACATCGAAAATGTTCACCAAATGGTACTGGACGACCGTCGAATCAAGATTAGAGAGATAGCAGAGGCTATGGGCATATCGAAAGAACGCGTTTGTCATATATTGACTGAAAAATTGAATATACGCAAGATATATATATATATATATAATATATATATATATATATATATATATATATATATATATATATATATTATAATGATATTAATTCGTATTCCATTTAATATAATGGCAACATGGAACCAGATCGATTAAACTTAATGAACGTGAATTTATTAAATGTCTCTTGACATTAAAACACTCTCAATATAGATTAAATCAAGTACTTATTTTATTTATTAAATAATGCAAATATTCAATTAAATCGTGGAAATTATCGAAATAAATGTAACTAATCCATGTTTTCGTTATACAGCTGGAGAATATTTAAAAACAATGTCAAAAGAACTCTTGGAATCTAATTTGAGTACAATATTTTCTGCTTTGAGAAATACGGAACAATTTACATATTGCCGTAAACTGAAAAATGATTTAAATTGCATGACATACAACATTATGGTTCTGCAACTTGATTTTTAACACTAAGTCCGAGCGAATGGTTGTGGGAAGATTTAGGCGAGTATCTTCATGAAATAAATAAAAAGAGTAATTTCCCTATATCATTATCATTAGTACACTTATTTCTATAAAGTCAGTATCAACATCAAGATTTCTGGATAATAAATTCCATGCAATGCTTGATTTTATTTGTCAAAAGATCACCCAATTGGAGAAGTTGGCGACGAGAATATCAAGGAAGAGGAATACAACATTTTCATATATTAATTTGAATAAAAAATGCGCCAATTTTTGAAGAATCTTTTAATGCAGGGGTCGGCAAGTTAGCACTCGCGGGCACTCAATACCCGGGGGCAACAGTCGAGCGTGCTGGGGCTAGCGTTAGGCGGCTAGACGCAATAAAGTGAGGAGAGGGGATAGCAGGAACGTCTGTTCGTTGAATGTGCTATTCAAGGAGTAAAAAAATATTGTGTTGCACAAATTCAGACTTAAAATTAGCATAAATTAGTAACTATCTATATTTTAAATAAACCATTCCTACAATAATATTAAATAAGCAACTCTTATAACATTTAATCAATATTTGATTCATATTCAGTTTTCCGATATTATATACGATATATCAGGTGTTATCGTTTTGGCACAGCTTAAACGAATTATTGCATTTAAATGTGAATCTGTTAACTGTTCGCGTAATCGCGATTTATTTAATTTCATAATAGAAAATAATTGTTCACATGAATATGTAGAACCGAACATATTTACTCTCATTATTTTTGCAGCACAAGCATGTAGTTGAGGAAAATGTTCTTGAGATATATATAAAAAATAGATATATATAAAATTGTACGATATCAGTCATTGTATAAAAACGATTTTTAAGAGCAGTGTCACATTTTAAATCTATTAATTCTAATTGTATATCTGCGGGAACAATATTAATATCAACAATAAAAGATGTTATAAAAATAAGTAAGTCTTCTTCTAAAACATTTTCCTAAACCGACAATCGAATTCATTATGTAATAATTAAAGTGAATTTATATATTCTTCATATTGCTCTTGAATGTGCATGGCAACAGATAATAAATTTGAAAAATGCAACAACTGTCGAGATTGAAATTGATTGATCCATAAATTAAGTTTCATTTTAAAAGATCTAATTTGATCAAACATATGAATAATTAATTTATCTTTGCTTTGTAGAGAGTAATTTAATGTATTTAAATGATTAGTGATATCCGCAAGAAAGGCGAGATTGGCAATCCAGGAAGGCTATGATAGTTCAGGCACAGACTTATCTTTCATTTCTAAAAATATAATTATTTCTTCGCGTAAATAAAAGAAACGCTGAAGAGTTTTACCTCGACTAAGCCATCGTATTTTGCAAAATTAGGAGATGTCGATATAATCTGACTCTAAAGAAGATAAAAATTCGCGAAATTAACGACGATTCAATCCAGTAGTTCTAATAAAATTTACAACTTTGATTACAATTTTCATTACTTCGTCATACTTTAAAGATTTTGCACATAATGCCTCTTGATGGATGATACAATAGATCGAATGTATTTCTTGTTTTGATTGTGCTAGTTTAGACTTTCGTCCTACGAAGCCCATATTATGTCCAATCATTGCTGCAGCATCATCAGTAGCAACTTAATTTAAGAAGTTAATTTATCCCAAGATAGATTTATGTTTTCTATTGCTTCTTCAACGCTAAACAATATATCTTCTCCAGTTGTAGTACCTTTCAGAGGTATTATATTTAAAAGTTCCTCAGTAATAAAGAGGTTGCTATCCACACCACGAATAAAAATTGCCAATTGTGCAGTATCAACGATATCAGTACTCTCGAGAGCTAATGAAAAAGCAATAAAATTGTTTGCTTTTAGTATCAATTGTCGCTTGAGATCTTCAGCTAATTTTTCAATGCGACGTACTACAGTTCGAGAAGAGAAACTAATTGATTTAAATTTATTAATATCATTAGGATATATTGTTTCTGCGGCAATTTCTAAACATTGTTTGACAAATGGACCAATGCTAAATGGACGTGATTCCCGTGCAATAAGATGAGCAATTTTGTAACTGACATACAATGCAGGCTTACTTAATTCCGATTCTTCTTCCTGTATTAGAATAATATCTTTATTAAATATAATGTACCTGATAAAAATGTACCTGATTTTATATATATATATATATATATATATATATATATATATATAAAATTTTTCCTATAAGAACATATATGTATATAAACATGTATAAATATATATAATATATACATATTATATACATATATGTTCTTATATGAAAAATTTTTTACCGGGTATAATTAAATATAAGGAATTAAATTAAAACTGAATTAAAACTACAGTAAAAAACGCATATTTTATATTATAATAGTATGTATATTATGAAAATTACTTTATTGTTGGAAACAGCTGATTTTAAATCGTGCAAAAGTTGAATTCGCTCCGATCCTTCTATCTTGTCATAAGTGGCTCCATTTTTTGTGTTATAATGTCTTCCGACATTATATTTCTTTGAATTCATAATGGTTCCACAGATCAAACATTGCGCTTGATTATCATGCTTCATTATGAATCATTTCTCTTTCCATGAAGAACTGTCCGAACTTGAACTTAAGATTCTTTTCTTTTGATTATCCATTACAAACGTTAAATTATAAGATTGCAAATGTGTCTGACTATTCTACAAGAGACAATTTGATTATACTCTTGCTTAGTTATTGTTTTTCTTTTATTTTGAGCGTTTAGCAGATTAATATTAGCAGATGTTTTGAAATTGTTGGAAATTTTCTTCGCAGAAAAAGGATTATTCTTCTGGATTTAAAAATATAATTTTAAAGCGCTAAGTAAAACGTGATATATGTATTCATAATTTTATGGTTGTATTGTAAGTTTATATTTTAATACATTGTTATTGTTTATATTATTGTTTTATTTTCTTTGTTATATTTAAATTTTCGTTAAACATATTTAAATGTATTAATTATATAATTTTTAATTTAGCACAAATTTTGACAATTTACAATATTTAAAAATAGAGATAAGCATTTTAATTAAAATTTTCCTAATGAATGCTTATTATTATTATTAGGACAATCAAAACATGCTAGAGCATATTTCTTTATTTGACTAATAAAAAAATTAACTAGATATAAGTTGAATTCATAAGAATTTATGCATTTTAAGTCCTATATATATTACAATATATTTTTGCATATTTCATCTTTAAATGGTTTTTTATAACAGCTAAACTGTTATAAAAAAATTTTATGATGTTACAAAGATTCAAGTACTAGTAGTTTAAGACTACACTATTGTTCATATATACACGCAACGCTATTTTTGTAAGTTTATTATTTTTGCAGTTAAGAGTAGGTTCAAATAATTCACATTTTCCTGCTTCAGTGAAATGCGGAACTTTATCCCAAGGTACTAAAAATGTTAGATACGCTCCTGAGATGTGCACACAGGCGAGCACTCGCAAGCGCTCGCGGGCGCCCGTGCTCAATTTCAGCGTTTTGCCGACCCCTGTTCTAATGAAGACATTTCGAAATTATTTTACGATATATAAGTTGTAAAATAAAAATAAAAATATTTCTTCGTTATTGTACAGACGTGTTAATATACATCAACGACATGTGCATAATAATTATTGTCTCCGTTCTACGAAAATGAGATAAAGTTATTCGTAAATGATGTTTTGGATTTCCTTCTGTGACAGAAACATTACATATACGAGATGTCGTAAGTTCCATAGCAGGTAGAAAACAATTAAAATACAGAAGTAGATTATACGATATTCCCAGAACGGATGAAGAAATTAACATTAATGATTACAATCCTGTTCTTCTTATTGCGTGAGGGAAGGAAATATGGATATTCAATTTATTAGTAAAAAGTTGTTTCTTCCAACCTAGTATATTACTAAATATATGAATAAAGTAGGAAAATGTGAATTATCTGAACCTACTCTTAACTGCAAAAATAATAAAAATAAATAATTAGCAAATTATCTTTGGAATATTGCTATGCGATTTATGAATAATAGAGAATGCGAAGCTCTTGAAGTTGCCGATACATTGTAGGTATTCCTTTATATGGAACTGATCGAAATACAGCTATTAAATGGTTAGATGTTAATCAGATACAATCCAGAAAATTGAAACGTTATAAGAATGTTGAAATTCTTGACAATAAATCTACGAATATATTTTGTCTGTCTATAATAGATAATCATTATTCAAATAGATCGAAAGAATTAGAATATACATCACTTATGAATTTGTGCAATAGTATGATATCATAAAAACTAAATCTCAAAATGAAGATATTATCATAAAATAAGAAGAAATTATTATCTTAAATGACAGCAACGTAAACATTTAGTTAATCATTACAGATATGATGTTCATACACAGCCAGAAAAATATTTCTTTGCACTATTATTACTAGGTTTTAACCAGAAACTAAATGATCTTAACTAGACGGATAGACGGATAGATTAATGATACACAACAAGAAAAAATAGCCTGGAGAAGCAAAAAACATACAAACATTTTATGTATATATTTTTGTATATATTGTTTTATAAAAGATTATTAAAAAATTACTGATTGTATGTTCTTTCTAATATATATAAAGTATAAAAATTTTTCAAATGTGTTAAATAATAAATATTATTGTGCGTGCGTGCGTGCGTGCGTGCGTGCGTGCGTGCGTGCGTGCGTGCGTGTGTGTGTGTGTGTGTGTGTGTGTGTGTGTGTGTGTGTGTGTGTGTGTGTGTGTGTGAAGCTGGTCTCATTTCGCGGAAACTCACAAATTATTGAGAGTTCTGGCTTCCTTTCGAATAGTTTTAGAGTTGCTGATAAATTAAACAAATAGTTCTGCTCATTAATGCGAAAAAATGCGGTTCGAACAAAGTGAAAGACCACAAGAGTTTTATAAAGAGTTCTGTCAAATTAAAGCAAAAAAAATTATTTAAACATAAATACAGAGTAATTATTAATGTAATAACAGATCGAGCTAAACCACAAACAAACAACTCGGAGTTCTGGCTTAAAAATTACTTAAATACTTTTCGTATAGTTCTCAACATAAAAAAACATTTTCTAAAAGATTCCGGGCAATTGCGATAACGTATGATTGTTAAATAAAATATCACCCAAGCGTAACGTACTTAGACACATAAGTATGATACGCTGGCCGTTATTTCAGAGTTCTGACTAAAAAATTATACTTTTCGTACAGTTCTCAACATATAGAAACATTTTCTAAAGAGTTCCGACCAATTATAATAACATACGTTTTTTTAAATAAATAAATATCGTCCGAGTGTCACATATTAGGTGTACAAAAAAGTTCTGAGCTTTAGATTTCATACAACCGAAATAACAATTTAAATTTTATATATCTTCCCGCCCTTTTGCGGTTTTAAAGCGTTGACATTTGGCCTTCTAAAATGCCATACGGTTTGGCGTTTGATGCACATAACCGCAGTAGTGTTCACGATGGCAATAACAAAAGAGCATATTCGATTTTCCATCCACTTCGCGTTTCATCTGAAGAAAAATGCTGCTGAAGCCACTGCAATGATTTATGCTGCATATGGAGAGAACGCTGTAAGTCATACTACATAGTAAAAGATGGTATCAAAAATTTCGCCAAGGAGATTTCAGTCTTGAAGATGAACCGCGTGCTGGACGCCTTCAAAAGATTGAAACGGACGAATTGTAAGCACTGCTGGATATAAACTCTGCGCAAACTGAAAAGGAGCTTGCAGAACAGCTTGGCGTTACGCAACAAACCATTTCCGTACGTTTACATACGATGGGAAAGGTTCAGAAGGAAGGCAGGGTTCCGCATGAATTGTCCGAAGACAACAAAAATCGTCGGCGTGACACTGCACTCACTTTGCTTTCAAAATTCCGGAAAAAAGATTTTTTGCACAAAATCATTACAGGCGATGAAAAGTGGATTCTTTATGATAACCCTAAACGTAAGAAAATCATGGGTTGACCCTAGTCAACCTTCAACATCGATGCCAATATCCACGCCAAGAAAATTTTGCTCTGTATCTGGTGGGATTGGAAAGGTGTGTTGTATTACGAGTTGTTACAATCGGGTGAAACAATCACGGCAGACCGCTACCAACAACAATTTACCAATTTGAGCGATGCATTAGAAAAAAAGAGCCTATTTACTGGCCAAGGACGTCGTAAAATGATTTTGCTTCATGACAATGCTCGACCACATGTTGCGAAAGCGACTCAGGACCATATCTTTGCGTTAGGCTGGGAACTTCTCCCGCACGCGGCCCAGACATGACGCCTTCCGATTACTACCTATTCCGATCGCTGCAGCATCATTTGGCTGATACACATTTCGTAAGATTTGAAGAGATACGAAAATGCATTGATGACTTTATTGCTTCGAAGCCGTTGAGCTTCTATCGTCAAGGAATTCGCAAGCTATCCGAAAGATGGCAAAAGGTCGTTGATGCAAACGAGGAATATTTCGCTGATTAATATTTTTTTGTTTGTTTTTGAATAAAGATTGAATTTTACAAAAAAAAGCTCAGAACTTTTTTATACATCTAATACTTAGACAGAAAAATGTGAGACGTTATTTCGGAGTTCTGGCTTAAAAATTATACTTTTCGTATAGTTCTCAATATGAAGAAGCATTTTCTAAAGAGTTCCGGGCAATTGCGATAACGTACGATTGTTAAATAAAAAAAATATCCCGAGCCTTAGACACATAGGTATGAGACGCTGGACGAAATCTCGGAGTTCTGATTTAACAGGTATACTGTTCGTATGATTATAAATATATTAAAGCATTTTCTAAAAAGTTCTGAGCATTGGCGATGATATACCATTTCCAAATAAACAAATATCGCCCGAACTTCTTACAGAGAATTAACTGAAACTCTGTTTGTGATTTCGCTGTTAATGTACTTTGAAATTTCTAATTTGTGTTATTAATTCGTTGAAAATATGCTAAATTAAATAGAAAATAAGTATGTGATAAATTTTAAAAAGAAATTTCCTTTCCTCATTCTTACCATATAACTAAAAGTAAACGATACATAAGTGTAATAGAAATATGTTGATGCACATTATTTTCAAATAATGTATTTCTTTTTACATTATATTTTTATGTTTTTTATATGTTTATATATATGAAAATTAATGTATGGTAATTACTATATCTAATTAATCTAATTAATATATCGTTTTTTTATATTTTTTCTTTTTTTGTATTTTTTTTGTATTTATTGTTTTTGTAAATGTTTTTTGTAATTATTATATATATTTTTATTTATTATATTTTTTTATTAATATATATTTCTTACTCTATTTTTTATTATCATATATATTATATTTTTGTTCTTGTTATATTTTTTCTTTGTATTTTATGTGCTTCCGTTCAATTGGAAAATAAAGTGTTTGTCATATTAGTCACATGAAAAATCTTTAAATATCCATTAATATATTTTATTTTGCCTGTACATATAATAAGACATGCGGTAATATATTTGCTGATGATACTTCAGTTTTTTGCCTTCAAATCGTCGATTCAAACCAAGATATATTATTATATATTATGCCAGTGTAGTGTCGCATATTTGTAATATAATTAACAGCTCCTCTGAGCGAATATTTATTATCGTCTACGATTTTTGCAATGTCGTCTAAACAATTAGCTTTTAATTGGAATCCATTATTTTTTATGTAATTAGAATCCATAAAAATGGTGATGTCTATCATAATTTGTGTCCCGTAATTTTCCTCTATACCGCACGCACTCTTACATTGAATACAACTGTATTTTTTTACAGTTGTGTCATCAATTGTCTTTTATATTTACAAGTCCTTTCTGGAAAAATATATTTACATTGATACTGATAAATATGTACTTTCTGTCATTTCGATAATTACACATTTTACAGACTTTAATTCGTTGAAAACTAGATAAGTTAACAAAAGTGTATTCTGCCAGATGATCAGCATTATATATTGCATCCAACGAATTAAAACATCTCGTATTTTTGTAATTTTGAAATAATATGTTAATTAAAAATGACGCTCTTTCAATATATTCATTTCGAGTAATTTTTCCACGAGTTGCTATTGTCGCGAGCGCCGAGAACGCAATCACGCTCACCGCTGACAAAGCAGATTGCGGCAAGCGATACTTTATCCGACGAATTATTATTTTACCAAGCGATAGCGATTACCAACGCTACCGTGCTAATCGCGCAAATATTGTGTAATCGTTCCACGTGAAGCAACTGCTAACCGGGTTGCGCGGCCCTTACGCGGAAAACCGCCGCGCGACCCAGAAATATACCGCAAACGCTGACGAACATGTTGATGACACGGCAAGGACCGACCGCCTGTAACAGGATAAAAACGGAAGACCGATACTAGGAGAGGACTCGTCGAGATCCGCCGTGCCGTTACGTCTGTCGCGGTCCGAATCAAAAAGGACAATCTGTATCAAGTGTTAATAAAGTTTATTTAGTATCGAACAAAGTGGTGAGTGCCTCTTTCCCGCCGACTTGAATTCCGATCGTTTGTTCCTTCCAGATGACTGGGTGTAGCTGCGAAACGATCCCACCGCTGCCACCAGAAATGTTGTGCGGGTCGTTTCGGGGATCGATCAAGAAGTCAGCGGGAAAGAGGCACTCACCACTTTGTTCGATACTAAATAAACTTTATTAACACTTGATACAGATTGTCCTTTTTAATTCGGACCGCGACAGACGTGACGGCACGGCGGATCTCGACGAGTCCTCTCCTAGTATCGGTCTTCCGTTTTTATCCTGTTACAGGCGGCCGGTCCTTGCCGTGTCATCAACATGTTCGTCAGTGTTCGCGGTATATTTCTGGATCGCGCGGCGGTTTTCCGCGTAAGGGCCGCGCAACCCGGTTAGCAGTTACTTCACGTGGAACGATTACACAATATTTGCGCGATTAGCACGGTAGCGTTGGTAATCGCTATCGCTTGGTAAAATAATAATTCGTCGGATAAAGTATCGCTTGCCGCAATCTGCTTTGTCAGCGGTGAGCGTGATTGCGTTCTCGGCGCTCGCGACACTATCTTTTCAGCGAGTCATAAAAAGGAATCGTCATCAATAATATCTATAATATATTTATAATTAGTATGTGTATCTATAATGTGAGCTGTAATAAGCAGAAGAGAGTCAAAAGCGCATGTATTTCGTAACATTATAGTTTTATTTTGTGCTTTAACAGGTTGACATAAATTACCATTTTTTATAGTAGGAATAAAAACTGTGTTTTTAGAATTCACGCTATCCCATTCGGGACATTTATCTAAATACGTTTCATTTTACGCTACAAAATTTTTTTGAGTTTTTGTTGGTTAAACCCATCCAATTTTTTCCGAAATTTAAGGATTTTATATTATCATCGCTTTCATTTAGTGATTTTCGGACATTGCGAAAGAAGTACTAGCACTATTAGTATCATGCACATGCGAGTTATCATTAATTATGCTAGAATCATTTGAACTAGGATCTTTATTATATTCAGAAGTTAAACTTGAATGAATTAAATTGTTGAATTTGACAGCGATATGTCAGCTAAAGGATCAGTTATGAGTGTATCTGTCTCGTCGTGCTTCGATGGTATGTCGTAATATAGCTTTTGAGAGAAAATATCATTTGTCGCAAAATCTATACGCCATCAAGATAAGTGAAATGGTTAATGACAAATTTGTCTATTCTTATAGGAATATTTCCTTTGAAAAACCTTAATTTATATTCAGCAAAAAGCGACTCTACGGCGGAAGATATCGCTATCTCTGTTCCACATTTAAAATAAGGACACATACACCGGTCCATAGCGGTAAGATTTGCATCAATTATTTGATCTTCTTAGCAGCTTCTGGATTATAAAAAGCTTTGACAGTGCTTCCATTTATTGATTTTAATGCTAAATCGTTAGCTTTATGTCAGCGCTCCATTTTTGCCAAGATGGTGGAACTTCTCTTGCAAATCATCTGAAGATATTTCAGATTGAGTTTTATTTTCTTCGACACATTCTTCTTTGATGCAGTCATTAATATTTTGAAAGCACATTTCTGCTTCAACAGGATCTTTATCTATGTAACCGACACTTCACTTAAAGCTACAACGAGCAAAGATAATAAAAAGAATTCTAATTCCTTCATAGACTACATTTTATATGCTTGACATACGCTTCTAAAGTACATTTGTCTTACCTTTTTAGGCAAATGGCGCAAACATTCCCAATTGCTAATGATTCTTATGACGTGGCTAACGTTTCTCAAGTACGAAGTAGGTACAAATGTATCTTTACTCTTTATAATATCGTAACAACATTGTAAATAATGTTGTAGATTAGTACAGCTTGCAAATGGGCGCGATAATGCTGCTAGCATTGCTCGGCTATGATCGATTACAACAATCGATGGGATCGTGGCACTGCTCTACAAATCTCATGCAGGAAGTACGTCAATAGTGCTTGTTTCGCGGATATCATTTCGAACACCGGAATACCTCGGTTGTTCTTTGGAACAATCAAGCATTGGTACAAGAAAAGATAAGGAGATTTAGATCCATCAGGTAACGTAAGTTTTGTTACTAGGCTACCAGTAGCATCCATGGTAAAATATGAATCCTTACTGCGATTTTTTGTACATAGTCAATCTTGTACATAGTCAATTGTTCTTTAGATCAATATATTATATAAAAAGGATCTAGACCTATGTATCATACCTTGCTTTGTGGTATATTTCAATACTTGAATATTTCGTATAGCATCATAATTATCAATGTCCAGACGATTGTCTATTTCATTCTGCTTTACGCAGAACACGTTGCGAATATAAAATTAGTAGACTTTTATCACCAAACTTCATAATTCTATTCGCTTCTTCTATACATCAGATTGTTGCTGCTTTCTTCGTGTCCACTAAATGTTCAGCAATTTTTTGACATAGGAAACCTCTTAACTGTCTTTTTTTCACATATTATTTCATTATTAAAGCCGAACAAAGTGCAATCAAATATTGCGTCCTGTTTTTCGTTGGGCTCTCTCAACATCGTACTTCGCAAAATTCTTTTACATTTTTTGCATATAGCATTAAATTTTGCAAAACATTTAGCATTATGACTTGGAAATACTGTTGCATTTTTGAATGTAAATGAGCAAGGAATTTTGTTTGTTCCCATATTTTTGTAGCAAAGATGTTAGACCATTCTCCCAGTTTTAACTTTAAGTATCGGCGATTACCGTAGTTCTTTGATATAGGTTTTACTTTATTCCAATTTTTTTTCGAAATTATTAACTGGAAAACTTTATTGTCTTCTGATAAATGCTGAAGAATGCTCATATCACTTGACTCATTTCGTGACTCATTCTCAATATTATTTTTTTTAATGTCAAATGATTGTAATACGGCAGTATATATACCTCGTCTATCGCTGTTTAAAATAGTATATATATATGCTTTGGGCTTATATATGAACCTAATTCATTCATTTTTTTGCTAATCCCTTCATACATTGGATTAGACGATGGAAAATATTTTCCATCTGCATCTAAATAATTTTACATTAAATTGTAAGAAAATATTGACTAAAATTAAAATACTTAGTTATGCTAGAGGCTCGAAAGATAATAAGTCGATAAATAAATAATTGGACTATATGAGCTAAGCCAGATAACGGAGGCTAATGATATATTTGAAAATATCAAACTATATACAATAACTTTAAACAATAACTTAACAAATAATAAACATGACGACTTAAAAACATATGTTTCGACTTTAATGCGGACTTCTTCAGTGTTTAAAAAAGAAAGACGAGTTATTCACGCAATTAAAATGTTGTGCGCCTTACAGTTGTCTAATTAATGCAAAAGTCATAGTCCTAATCGCTGCAGCAGAATTCCGAGATGCATTCCATTTGAGCATTGTATATCTTGAACAGGTGTGACTAGTAATAAAAAGAATTTGGAGAGAATAACATAAAGAAAAATAATGTCTAGGGTTAAAATTTAAGGATGTGGGTAAGAATCTAAGCAAGGGGTAGAATAATAATCAAGCTGTTAAAAAACTAATAAAAAAAAATAAAAAAAAATAAATTAAAGAAAATAAAATTTTCTTAAATTAAAGAAAATAAAATTTTCTTTAATTAAAAAAAATGACGTTCATACACAGCTAGAAAATATTTCTTTGCACTATTACTTATGTTTCAACTGTTACGTCCTGCGACCGCCACGATTCCTCCCTTTCAAACAATCTCGAAAAATTTGTTTCTCGGCGAAAGTTATATTGTTCACTAAATGTTTTTTTTTTTCTCTTCCTTAAACAAATAGTCTTGGCGCTGACAGGACAGGAAAGCCTAATAAAGATAGAAATTTTCCTAACGGGCTCATAAAATAGAGTAATAAATAGTCAAAATTCCATCACATAATGAAAATCGTAAACCTTTTTTTTTTTTTAATTTTTATTTATCAAAATTTCTCCCTTCTCCAAAGTCGAGGCGGGAACTCAACTTAACCAACTCGGAAAAGCTGAGAACTATTTTTCGAGATACGTACTATCTTAGCTGATAAGTTAGATTTAATACGCTAAAAGGCCATTAAAGCCTAGAATCCAAAAATTCTATTAGATGTAAAGAATATGCCCTAGAATCTCCCCATACTTCCAAATCCTATATAAACTGCAATTCCGACTGCATTTACCTCTGCTATTGCGCACTCTTTGCAATTGCAAACTCTGACCGTGCTCTTCGGAATCTCGCCAGTGTTCTCAAACATCTTCTTTCAACTTTAATCCGAGTGAGTGACCTCCGGCGGACGAGTACAAATCATCATCACAGCACATCCAAAAGTAAGTCAAATTATTTATTTCCTTTTCGGTTTCCTTCCGTGGTATCTTCGCAACCCAGACTTAACGTTCCTAAAAAAAAATTTTGATAGTGAACAATCAAAGAGTTAACCACAAAACGGCTAGACGTCTACGGCGAGAGGTCAGATAGCGAGCGCGAAATCTGTTAGATCAGGCCTATCGAGAATTCCTAAATTCGACCAATCCAATCGTCGGAACCATACCGTCGTTCGAGGTCAGATCATGCGGGCCGCCACCAGAAGAACTTTCGACGCAAGTTACCTTCCCTTCACCCTCGTGAGTCTCAACGCCTCGCACTTCGTTCCCTATCCATCCGGAAATCTTCCCCTCACTTTTGCGGGCTTCGACACCTCGCGTTCCATCGCCACCTCGCCCATAAACCTACTTTCACCAGCGAATTCCACGTCGAGTGTGGAATTCATTGGAGAGGTTCCACCGGTACCCTCGGTAGTCTTCGGAGAGAAACTTACGTTCCAAGACATCCTATCCCAGTTCCTTATAACCACCGAGACTCTTCCTCCGGGATCATTTATCTTAGACCTCGAATCCATTGACTTAACCGCACTTCAAAATTACGTAACCGAGAACAGCTCTGATGACCTCATCATTCCAATATATTCCCCATTCCTTACCCTTATTTTTAGTTCCTATCCGATACTTCTACAAAATGCTCCCACCTTCAACAATGAAAATCCGCGAAGTCGATTAATAAATCCATCAAATCTTCCAACAAACACACACACACACACACACACACACACACACACACACACACACACACACACACACACATACAATGTTAAGAAAATGACTACATTCTTAAAATGTTAATAAATTAAATAAAAAAATCATAAATTATTCTTATTATCTTTATTTTTTTTGAGGAATGTAAGGTCAGACGAGCGCGAAACCTGTTAAATCAGGCTTATCGAGAATTCTTAAATTCAACCAACCCGAATGTCGGAACCACACCGTCATCCGAAGCCAGATCACATCGCCACCAGAAAAAGTTTCGAAGAACGCGAGTTACTTCCCTTTCACTCTCGCGAGTCTCAACGCTTCGCACTTCGTTCCCTGTCCATCCCGAAATCTCTCCCTTCTGACAAACTTTTGTTCGGATGAAATATTATGTAACCAATCTATCTTATTATTATCATTTTATTTGAATATAACTTCCAATAAATTTTTACTTTATTATTTAATACTTTAATACTTTAATACTTAATTATTTGTAAAATTACGTTATATTATATTTGTTTATTCTGTTTAATTAAAATTCAATGTTAAGATTAAAAATTCGTATTCCTTAAATTAAAACCTCGACCATTTTCATGCCCTTAAGGAATGCAGGAGGTCCTATCCCAAGTTAAAGAGATTCGGTTCTCTGACCAAAAAACGGACCACCGACCGCGCTAGCGCAGGTAGGAGTTATAGTATCATCGACGTTGACCCGTTACCTTGTGCTCAAAGGGTGCGTTCGACTCGCAAGTCGATGCCTTAGCGACGATCTGAAAAAATAAAAGCAGTTCCGTGCGTCCACCCGAGTTCTTTCTCTTAAACAAATCGACCTTTTCTTTCCTCCGAAGTTCGGACGTAACACAACCATGATGGAAACTAGATGATCTTAAAAATGAATGTGAAATCTACAAAAAATCATTTCAAAGAATTAAATTACATCTTGTACAAGCATTACAATATCACGAAAAATTAGAAGAATTGAAAACGGCATTTGAAATTGCAAAACATTTAGTTCAGAAATATCTAGATAATGAATTGTAAAAACAACAATATGCATCTCAAGATGATCCAGAAAATGCAATACGAGTGTAAAACATAGAAACAGGTAAAATCATGCAGGATGCACTTTAAAGATCTTGGAGCTAAAATTAAAGAAGAAAATGTTTCTAAAATAATAATAAAATTAAACATGGATCAAAAGAGGGTATTTGATAGAGTTATTGACACTATTAAATCAGATAAATCAGTATTATGTTAGCGATGAAGGTGGTACTAGAAAAAGTTTTTTAATTAAGATTGTTAAATATAATTACTGTTAGATAAAATAAAATCTTAATAAAGAAACTATTGTAGCAGCATCTATACTACAGGTACCTATAGTGCAGCATTTAATATAGACGGTTTGACAATTCACAGTGTGCGGAATTGCGCCGTTCGCTGGAACAACCCTCGACTGAGGATTCGATAGGTGATAGAATGAGAATTCTTGAGACAAATTACAATAATTTAATAAGTCAGTTGTTGCCAGTGAAATGTACAGAATATAGAGAATATCTGACGATGGCGTACACGTTGATAAAATAAAATAAATGTTCGCTAGGCAGATTACACGCACAGGATTGAATTGTTTGCACGAATTGCGCGGTCACGTGATTGGAGAATGTCCACAGCGTGATAAGAGAATGGTCGCAAGTTCTTTCATCTTGATCGAACTCGAATGACGACGTGCTGCTTCATCAAGCTGAGATACGCACACTTGTCATTGAGAATTCGCGCTTTGAAAATGCTCGCAGTAAATATTCTTGTCGAGTTCGAGGCAGTAGAATCTCGATGTGACGAGAGAGAATGTGAACTAGGGATTCGCCACGATTCAAAATGCTTCGCCGAAAAGTCTTTCGCAACGACGATTTACATAACGTCATTACGAGACGAGTGATATGACAAGTCTAACTTATGACACGAGCTGAACTTAGTACGACAAGAGCGATAGAGAACAACAAGAGCACTGACTTGACGACATGAGCACGGTATACTTTTTAGCAAATACTTTGTAGCAAAGATTATGGTCGATTCTCAGAAAATTTTGGGTAATGAGGGTTTCTCGAGAAGCTTGCGAGATCATCCGATCAATTTCGTCATATCAGTGATTGACACGACGAATCATGTGATTTTCGGCCAATCGATAGCACACACATACGTTTCGTTGATTGCAAAACAACACTGCCCTTGAAGGATGGTTGATAAGCATAATTATTATACTTCCGCGTGATAACCCTGATAAATATCGACAGGCTATCTGACGCCATCGAATAATTTAGGGCAAATCGATCGTCACGTGCGCTTGTCGTCTTCCGCGTTTCGCTTTCAGGCGCAATTTACTTCTAGCAATTTCGAATACCGTTCGCCTCGGATTTTACATCCGAAATTACATCAAGTGCCGCCCGCCATGCAGGAATAATGATAAGACAGTTATCTTAATTCCTACGGAGTTACAATCAACTTGCGGTAACGCAATTTCAATTTTCGGAGATGTCGATCGGCAAGAAACTAAGTTTAACAATTGGTCGTTTGAATATTGAGCGCGCTGTTTTAACGGTGACGACGCGAATTAGTCCGTCTGCGCTAGGGTGGCATTCTATGATTCTTCCGAGCTCCCATTGACATGGAGGAGTGAGTGGATTTCACAATAATACAATGCGTTCTACTTTCGCACGGTTTTGTACAGTTCGCCATTTTGATCATTGATCTAGAGTTTGTAAATAATCGTTAGATCATTTTCGCCAAAAAACGGATTGCAATCGCTGAATCAATTGCCATCGAGATAGGAACGTTTCCTTCTCATCAAGAAGCGTCGGAGACGGTATGTTGTCAACGTGGTGCCGCTCAGGAAATGAGCAGGCGTTAAAGCAGAATAGTCTTCATAATCGTCCGAAAACGGAGCAAGAAAACATGAATTTAAGCAGGCTTCTATTTTGCAAAACAACGTGGTCATTTCTTCGAAAGTGAGCGTGTAATTTTCTACAATCCGTTTTAAATGAAATTTGACGTTACGCACTACGCTTCCCATAGTCCTCCGAAATGAGGAGCTGACGAGGGAATAAACTTCCATCGTACCGATTCGAAAGCTAACTTGTTAAGTACGAGGATCGGATTGAGTGGTGTCACGTCAAACGCATAGAAACACTTTAAAAATTCTCAAAAACAATAATTTTATATATCAAATTTTAATCATTACGTTTAATTCCATTCACTTCAACGTATACATAAGAATATATTTAAAAAATAAAAGACGTGATGCGTTCCTGAATGAAGAACATCCCTACCACGAGAGTCGCTGGTGACTCTCACGCGACTACCGGGGCTCTACCACAAGCGCCTCCCACGCAAGCGCCGCCGCTCCCACCAGAGCACCACCGCCGCATTGAGCCGCCGAAATGAAGGAGCTCAGTACAGAGGCACTTTCAACCAGTTCACATCGAGACTCCAGTCGGGAAAGTTCCTAGCTCGTGAACATATCCCCGCTTAGGCTCGAATACGAGTACTTCAGTTCTAATTTCAAATCAACTCTCGGCACGTTAGCATGTAAACCGAGATCTTTCTTATTTCCAATTCTAATTGTAAGAATCATTGTTCAATTCTAATTATAAGACTAGTCATTATTTTAAGTCAATTCAAGTCTAATGAAAGATCATTGTATGAATTTTGATTTAATTATACGAGTGAAAATTAAATAGTGTTGTGATATTAGCGAAACCCACCCATCCAATCCCAGCGAAACGTACGAATAGACAGTGTTCGCGAGTGAAAAAGATTTTCCAAATTAAATTAAATAAAATCGAATGAATGAATATCAGATCGCTACATCCATCCACGGGATTGATGCTATTACGTGTTAGACACGCCGGCATCTCGAAGAGGAACTGTAGCGATCTGTTTCTTCTAAAATATAAATCCAGAATTCAAAATTTTTCCTAAACAATTGAAGTTTTGCACACTCGTGTACGCACCAAGACGTGCGGCGTTCACCAAGACGCCCGCGAGGTACAACACTTCAACGGATACGGGAATAGTTGCGTAAATTAAATGCAAGATTAATTCAAGATTTTGTGATCTCGTCTACGCACCAAGATGTGCGGCGCCCACCAAAGCGCCCGCGAGACACAATATCTTGTAGATACCTAATAGATAGTTATCGCATTGAGTCACTCGACGCATTCCACAGCGCACTTGCATATTATATGCGCTGAATAGAATCACGAATTAAAATCGTACAATGAATTCTTGCAGGAGAATCTCTTTACAATGCCAACGAAACGACGTCATCGATCAGAACAAAAACAATCACTAAAAAAACTTTTTGAGAAACTAAAGGATAGGCTTCCACGCCATTTGCAAAATCTTCTCGGTGTAGAATCGGTATACGACGGGAGTTACGAACGATTATTCAAAGGAAGTTTCTGGTCACCGAGGCTGCCCATAGCATGGAAACTGACACCCATTTCATTCCGCACTTCGGGATTGCTGCCGATTGCAAACGACCCAAGGGAAAGGAGATATCAAGAGATCCGGAGCAAGATTCTTTTTGACTACTACTAAAGATAGGACGAATCAAAATAATGCACGTACTTGAATCGTAAATGAACAAATGTGTAGAGAACAGATAAAGCCACCGCGTAAATCCGAAACTTCTCCCCGGTCAATTTATATGCATCGCGCTAGCTTTGCTATTGTATCATCGAATTCGGCTACGGGATATTCGGACTAGCCAGCGACTTTAATAACGCCGGACTTTTGTGCAGCCAATGCAAAATAAATTATAACCATTCTTATCCGGAACAACAGTTCCGACTAGTTCTCAGACACTATATTAATATCGGCAGAAATATTACAACACGAACGTGTGAACATTGCACTACTGAACTATACATTCGGCAAGAATTAAATACCTGCGTATGTTTAGACGCATTTACTGTTTTCTTGAATCACTTACGCGAAGAAGGTCAAATTTTTGAATCGTTATCGAATCCCACAATTTTGGATATTGAAACCAGTGTTGGGGAGCACATTATCTTTTCATGGAGATTGAGTTTCTTTCTGAACAACTTACACAAATTAACTAGAAGATTAAATAATAAATAAAGTTTCTTCCTTTTACGCGACTAGGTCTTGATTGCTCAAGACCTCCGTTGCCCGTTCAATAAATCATTCATTGCAACAAACGACTAAAATCCTTGCCGCTCGGGGTTTCCATTGTTCTCAAATTTAAAAATTTTGGCGTGGAAGGATATCCTCCATTCAGCCCGGCGCGAACACGGTTCGATTATCTAACCAGTTTCGCCCGGACATAACAAAAACTAGTGATAGCGGTGGGATACCCGAAAGGGCCACCGTATGAAATCAAATTACAATTCAAGTATGATAACGTTTATATTCTGCATGCTCACTAACCGCATGAAAATCGAAAATCCGGTTTCAAAGAAAATCGTCTTGCATGCCACTCTTACAAATCGTAAGAGTCTAAACCATTAAAACTCACAATTAATCCTCAAGATCCTGCTGACACGAAAACTGCTCAGGTCTAGACGATCTAGACATTGAGTTTTCTCGCTCGTTGGGAATCTATTAATCCTGCAAAGAAAAGCTCTGCACTTAAGATATTCTCATAATATTCGAATCTAAACTTCTGCAGAGAACATCCGTCGCGATGAACACGCGATCAAACAAAGCAAGAAGCTTCCTCTCGAGGAAGACGCGGAATGCGGATGCATCCTCGGAACGTGCCGAAACGGACGACCTAACTGAATTAGAAGCGGAAATGATTGCTTTTCGCAAGAAGCGCGAAATAATGCGCGACGTCATCGAAATGATCACGATCCTGCGAAACGAAGTAACAGAATTACGAAACATCACGGATAACCGTAACGAACAGGTGCCGGAAGTCCCATCTGGACAACCTTTTCTAAATCCGCGAATGTCATACCCAAATGTAAGTGAAACCGGGTTGGAATTACCGCCCGCACTCAGAATCTCTTATCGCGAAACAACAGAGTTCGTCCCATATTACGACGGATACAATATCCCTTTAAATAAATTTTTAAGCGCGTGTAAACAAGCACGAGACATACTACCGCCGAACTACGAGCAATCATTAATTCGATTGTTAATTACAAAATTGAGAAGCAGAGCTCACTCCGCAGTGGCAGACGAACTATGTGAATCGGTTACGCAGCTGACTAACTTGTTAGAGCGCATTCGGCTCTGTAAAGAGCGTTGCTCAATATCGAGGGAAACTGACCGCGATTCACATAAAAGCACGAGAACACATTTTAGATTATATAGATCGAGTAAAAGAACTCATCCGCGGTGATGGATGGCGAAAGAAGGGCGCAAGGTAGATTAGACAGAGAAATAACAAAGAGATAGATATCCTGACGGCGGAATGCTTTTGCAATGGGTTACCGACTGTTTATCGCCTTCAGTTGAAACCCGAACATTATCTTAATCCTTTTGCCGCCGCGAAATCAATAGCCAAGAGAGAGGAGCTAGAAAAACAATGGTTGGAGATTAGACCTGAAAGGAATGCCGAAAGATATCCGATATCGCGTCATGCCACGCGATATTGTATGGCACAATCAACGCCGCCGCCACAACAGGTGACGTCACCTAGAAGGTATCAGCCGTCTCTTCGAGACACTCGTTATCAAAATAGTTATCGCGAACCGACTCGGGTTCCCTTTCAGCCGCCGCGAGACGCAAATAGATACCGCGAGCCGCTACAAAATAAATATGAAACGAAATATCATGATGAACGCAACCGTATAGATAATCAAAGAATACCGCTCAACGACAATACAAACCCGCGATATGAACCGCGTGAGAAAATGCCCGATAAAATTACCACCCAGGCGAGAGAAATGAGTCATGATACAACACCGAAGTGGTGTCGCTATTGCAAAACGCGCGGGCACGAAATCAATGAATGTAAGAAAAGAGAATATAATAACAGGCCAGTAATAACGCCGCCCGGGAAACGCGAGAGATCCGCTCCGGAAAACGGACGCAACGCAAGCGGATCCCTGATACACAACGCGTCCAGTCAACACAATAGTCAGCAAAGAAAAGGAAGACCAACCGAGTAGCAATACAGTACCAGCAATACAGAATCGCGACATTAAATCCGAAAGAATTCAATCAGGCGCCTACCGTCACGTTAACAATAAATGGCTTAATGCCAGACATAAAATTCATAATCGATACGGGCGCCGCTCCAAATTTAATAAAAAAAAGAAATATTCTTTCCCACACATCCATATCTAAAGATAACATTTTATATCTCAGTGGAATTACATAGAGAAAGATCGCGACCCTAGGGTCCACGCAATTAGACTTTCTCGGATATAAAATCAAAATGCACGCCGTGCCCGACAACTTCCCAATCGTGCAGGAAGACATTTTAGGATCGGACTTCTTCTGCGATAATGCAACAATAGACTTTCTTAGGAAGCTTCTATTGTGAGGGAATAGAAATTCCGTTCGCTCAACACGATTCAATCATCGTTCCTGCTAGATCGCGAACTACCTTCTATATCAACATCAAAAACCCTGAAAATGGGATATATGTCGCGACTAGAAATCCATAAAGATATATATATGGGCGAAGCCCTCGTAAAGAACCGCGACAGGAAAGCATATTTGCAAATTATTAATGTCGGAGAAATATATCGGGAAATAGTAATACCGACTATTCAAATGCAGGAAGTCGAGTTCATCGAAAACAAATCATGCCATCACTACAGTCCTCTTCCTATTCCTGATACTTCGTTGATGAACCTAGGTCACGAACGAGTTCTCGGGAGAGAGTGGCTCAGATTCATAGTCTGCTACGCTTGAATAAACAAAGAGAAACAAGACCATGTGAAAGGCCTAATAGAAAAGAATAGCGATCTGTTTCATCTCCTGGATAACAATTTAAGACATACCAATGCGAGCGCACATAAAATTATTACACGAGACGAAAAGCCCGTCAATACAAAACAATATCGTTTCCCACCAATCCACAAGGAAGAAATAACGCGACAAGTCAACGAATTAATAGAAAATGAGGTGATAGAACCTTGAAAATCTCCGTATAATTCTTCCTTGTGGATTGTACCTAAGAAAAGGGATTCCAAAGGAAACAAGCGATGGTAATTGATTATCGCTCCCTTAACGATAGGCGATGCATACCTCTTACCAAATATCACAGAAATATTAGAAATATTAGGCAGCGCAAAATATTTTAGTATCTTCGACTTAGCATCAGGATTTCATCAGATGCATGAGCCTGACACACATAAAACTATTTTTTCTATTCGGGCATTATCAGTTCAAACGCATACCTTTTGGATTAAAAAATGCACCCGCCACATTTCAAAGGCTCATGGACCAGGTACTGACCGATCTGCAAGGCAACGAATTATTCGTCTACTTAGACGATATCTATGCGAGCTCACTAAAGGAACACAATGATAAATTTACTAAGCTAGCGACACGTCTCAGAGAAACCAACCTTAAACTGCAACCTGATAAGTGTGAATTCCTGCGTAAGGAAGTCACATACTTGGGTCACGTAATAGGTAAACGAGGAGTTCAGCCTGACCCTGAGAAAGTAAAAGCTGTGCAAGCCTTCCCAAAGAATGAGAAGAATATTAAGCAATTTCTCGGCTTAGCCGGATATTACCGAAAATTTATACCTGACTTTTCCAAAATCGCGAGGCCGTTGACAGCACTTTTAAAGAAAGAGAGCAATTTTACTTGGGAAGAGGATCAACAGCAAGTTTTTGCTTCATTAAAAAACGTGCTATATACCGAACCTCTACTTCAATACTCTGATTTCATCTCGACTATTTGTAATTACCACTGATACATCCAATTATGCCATAGCGGACATACTAAGTCAGGACCCAATCGGAAAAGATTTGCCAGTAGCATACACGTCAAAAACATTAAATACCGTCGAACAAAACTACTCAACAATAGAGAAGGAATTACTAACGATAGTATACAGCGTAAACTATTTCCGACTATATATATATATATATAGAGTCGGAAATAGTATATCGGAAATAATATATATATATATATATATATATATACACGGCAGAAAATTCACTCTAGTAACCGACCATAAGCCTTTAACATGGTTAACCTCAATAAAGGATCCAACTTTTAGACTGGCGAGGTGGCGACTTAAGCTGGCGGAATATGAAGTAGTACATAAAGCCGGAAAAAGCAATGTAAATGCAGATGCCCTTTCCAGAAATTCCACGATCCAAACACTTTCATTAAAACGACAAGAGAAATTAAAATTCGTACCAAGTGACGAATCTGACGAATCCTTATATCACGCTCAAGCAACAGACAAACCGAACAAAGAAGGCATAAAAGACAAAACAGAGATAAGTGATGACGACATCACCGATAACTCATGACCCGAGATGCGCAATTCCTCTGATGATAGCGAAAGCTCAGATAACGAATCATTATTTGAAGGCGCAAATGTAACAATACAACCTCATAAGAAATTCCTAACAGAAAGTAGTAGTTATTTAACTTAGCAGAAGGATAACGTAGTAATTTTCGTGACGAATCAAGGAGAACCGCTAGACCGGGAAGCGCGAGATTTAGCCGAACACAATCTAATACTCGAAACTAAAGACGTTGAGATAGGAAAGGCTAAAGTAACTAAGAACAAGAAACAATACATAAGTGTATTAATCATAGAGAAGAGAGTATCGGAAATTGTCGAACAAAATAATTTAAAAAACGCAATCGGATCATTACGCAACGCCGCGCGCGAACTAAACCTCACGTCAATATCAATAAGTCAATATCAATAAAGAAATGATAGAAAATATACAATGGAACACACAAAATATTAAGAGATACATTTTGGAATAAACCAACAAAAATCATAATATGCACACAAAACTAATACACCACCAACTGAACGAAGACACGAAATAATTATCGAAAACCACGCGTCCACGATAGGAGGCCATAAAGATATAACAAAAACGCATGAAAGAATCAAAGAAAAATATTATTGGCCACAAATGAAGAGGAACGTACAGAACAAAATCAATAACTGTCGTGAATGCCAAATAAAGAAATTAGTGCGAGTAAAATCACATCAACCTATGGTCCTCACGGACACACCTGAGAAAGCATTTGACAAAATTTCAATAGATATTATGGGCCCGCTATCCATGACCAATACTGGAAACCAATATATTCTTATATATGATACAAGACCTTCTCACAAACATTCCACGGCTATCCCTTTAAAAAAATCCCACTGCCATTGATGTGGCAGACGCCTTAACATAAGATTTTATCTGCATCTACGGAGCGCCAAAAGCGATCCTGACTGATCAGGGTTTACACTTTCTCAATAGCTTGATGAAAAGTATAGCACGGAAATTTAGGATCAAACAATTCAAAACTATCGCATACCATCCGCAATCAAACGGATCGATAGAGCGCTCCCATCATATATTATGGGAATACTTGAAGCAATTCGTTAGCACGAATAATGAATGGGACAAATGTCTAAAAATAGCGAATTTCTCATATAATACTAGCGTACATGAAGGAACGCAATTCACGCCTCATGAACTAGTTTATGGAAAACTAGCTTGTACACCTATCAATAGCGATAACTTAGAATACGAACAAAATGAAAATTATACTAATTATTTGGAAAACCTATACAGCAAAATCTCGCAAGCGCAGAGCATAGCTCGCAATAATCTAATCAAAGCAAAACATAAATCCAAGTATTATTATGACCGAAAGTCGAAAGAACGTAATTTAAGAGTAGGAGATAAGGTATATTTGTTAAAAGAACCCATAAGGAATAAACTCGTCGACCAGTATATAGGTCCATTTGAGATCGTACAGTTGCTAAAGAATAATAATATAAAAATACTGATTAAGCACGGCAAGACGAGGACAGTACACATCAGTAAACTAAAGAGGGAAGGGAGTCGGAGCCCTCATCTCGCTGAACGCCCACCAGGCATCGAGGAAGATATCACTGAAGGGATCAGAACGCATTCAACTGCCACAACCAAAACATGGCCCTACATCTAATAGCAATCCTCTTTTTACCAACCCTCACAGCCGCACTAACTGACTACAATTGTGGAGGGAGTGGACTAAACATAACTACACTGTCACTTCTCGATATAGGGAAATGTGACCTGGAAAATATTAAACCTATTAAAATAGATACATTCATCCAATTACTCCAAACTTCGAAGTTTGAAACGATCAATGCCTACCAATGTAAACTCAAAGTAGACCAAAATATTTATCACTGCGGGATGCATTCCCACGTATCGGTCATAATTGAAGGAAAGAAACAATATGTCAAAGAAATGGGAGCGTATAACTGTAAGAAGCTCCACGAAATAAGAACAGTGGCATTAGGGAATGCCATTGTCGACCGCCTCATCATTAACTCAACCAAACATCGTAGTGTCATGTTGACTGGAATCGCTTATAGCGATGGACGATGCGCCGGAGCACAATATACAGACGGATATGATACATGGGAGGACGTAGTAGTCTAAGCCGTCGTCAAGATTACCTTGAGAACATTCACAACTCCGCTGAAAAGAACAGCGGACAAAATTACGCTGAATTCAGAAATACAATGCGTAGCATCCCAAGGAGGATGTAATGATTACGACGGCACCGAAATATATTGGACCGTCCATACGATAGTTGTCATTTCAACAGATATGATGTCCTGTATAAAGGGACAGCGATAAAGTTGTCTCCACGGGATAACCAAACAGCACCTGAGATATATACCGTAACAACGGACGACACAACGTTTGCATTAGCTCGAACTACAGAAGTAAACGGTAGAAGTATGCGGATATAAGCTCTACAATACAGAGCATCCCAAGTTATTAATATTCGAAACTCAAAGAAGGAGAACTTACCAATTGTGACGTCCTGGGAGGTCCTGATAGGTCGGACGGAGCCGAAATCAACAGATTCTCGACCACTACATTCACACATTATTTGTATGATTCTTTTCCATGCGGTTAAAAGGATAAAACCTCAGGATTAGATACTGCGAAGGAAGTAAGTAACAGGAATGTCGAAGTGACTTTTATTTTCAGGAAAGAGTTTTCGATTTTGGGAATAGGGAATAATATAATATCACACTTGTGATATTTGAATCGGGATTTATTCACTGTTATAAATGTTTTATATATATATATATATATATATATATATATATATATATTATAATCCAATTATGGAAATTATTTATAGAATGCGACACGCGATTAAAAATTACATTGTTCGTAAACGGCAAGTTGCTCAGCCGCTAAGCGATGCTAATCAAGTGGTTAATTCCTGAGCAAGTGCAAGTGCGAGTGCGAGTGCGAGTGCAAGTGCAAGTGCGCAAAGGTATCGTCGCTTGAGATTTTTATATGTTGCCAAAACATGGAAGTAGGGATGACCTAAATTCCAATGTTATGATTCTACAGATTTGAATAAAGCCTGTTACCAAATGGCCTTGGCACGATTTGCTTATTGTTAATCTACTTTCACTATGAGTCAGCTATAATTCACGCGTTTAAGACCTTCTAGTTGTTTTTGACATAGTTTTCTATTGGTCAACTTGGTCTACATTTGCTATGAGTCAGCGATGACTCGTGGTACTAAAGTATTATGGCGGCCTTGACATTTAACGTTGGCCTACTTTCGCTTACAAACTGATCATGAGTCACACTTGTGACTAAGTATTATGGCGGCCTTGACATTTAACGGTGGCCTATTTTCGCTTACAAACTGACCATGAGTCACACTTGTGACTAAGTATTATGGCGGCCTTGACATTTAACGGTGGCCTACTTTCGCTTACAAACTGATCATGAGTCACACTTGTGACTATTCGATCGACCTATTTTTGTTTTTAAAGAGTTATACTTCGTTATAATAATTCCTTTCTTATAATTAACAAACATACAGTTTGCTCGAATTTAAGCTTTTAAATAAATTTAACTTTTAAGCTTTAAGCTTTTAATTAATTTTCACAATATTGTTTTATATATACTTTACAATTTTTATAATGATTACATCGTATAATTAGTATATCTAAAATATATCAGTATAACTTTTTTTACATTTGTAATACATTATTTATTAAATATTTTCAGGTACAAAATGGCTCTGATTGTGATTGGTTAAATTATTAGGGTAGTTTTCCATGCATATTAATATTCAGGATTTATTTATAGCCATAGGATTAGTGTTAATGATAAAAGAGAAACAACAATTAAATATGAGCCTAAGATGAAGATTTCTAGAACCGATTTACACGGAGATTTGCCTGCTGAACTGATTTGGGTTTTTGAGATAAATGTATGTAAGCAAGTTTATAATTGTTTAAATATCTCCTAAACGGTGCAGGTTAGGTAGGTATGTGTAATGAGATAAGTTGCAGGATTTTCTGTGTGTTGTCCAAATCTTTCATAATAATTATTTGTTAATATAATAATTTATTTATAATTTTCATTAAATAAAATTCAAATCGTAGAATTTCCCTTCTGAGATAAAATATGTTTCTATCGTAATTGTTTACATAATTCTATAAAGAAAACTATATCTGAAATGTATGATGTATATATGTATATATGTATATATGTATATGCTTGATATACTTTAAATTTTGTTTCTATCTCGAGAATTAAGAATCGTAGCCACAGACTGTATGTATGTTTTCGAAAGGGTTTTCGATGGAAAATGTATCTATACAGGGAAAATATATCCATATGAGGACATCAAAAAAATTTATCCTTAAAATAAGGGTATGTATCAGGTGAATTGTTGAATAAATGTTTTGTCATGGATTTTGTTATATTGTCATTATGACTTTTATTCCCTATTCACATCCTTTCTATTGTTATTAATTTTATTATTAACTTTTACATTTATTAAAATGGAACAAAAGTGAAAAGTTTGATATACAAAGGTTTCTTAATTTCTGAAGTTATATCTGACGATATAAAGAAATTGGTTGGTTAAGAATATGGTATTGTTTATTTATATAATTGTTAATAAAAATATTACAATGTACCAATAATTGTTTTGTTATAGTTTTTGTGCATTACGTGGGCGAGGTTATATTTCCTACATTTGTTTTTTATTCGTTATTTACTATTTTATATTAATTTGTTAAGATTTTGTTGTTAATATTGAAATCCTTAGATAAGAATGCGATATTAGGTTTTATTTTCTCTGTTACTTTATTGAACAGTCCAGAAAAATGATTTCGGTATATTCTGTTTTGGTTAGTGAGATGAGGGAAATTTATTAGGAACATTAAGTCTATAGTAGCGCCATAAGGTTGTGGTAAGGAGCGGCCATTTTGTATAAACTTTTAAATAATTTGAAGTGGTATATTCTTTTATTGTATGTATAGGAAAAGTTTTATGATGCTATCTCCTAACACAGTCAGTCATAAATAATTAAAAATTTTTGAAAAATTTATACTGAACATGACTAGAGGTACTCTCGGCACTGGGACGTGACACAATTCAAAACCCGAATATCGGACGACCTCGATATCTTTACATAAATAATCTTTACGTAAATTCAAAGTTTGTATACGTGGAAAAACACGTCAAAACCCAGCTAATGAGTTTGTATAAAGATATCATGGAGCAGAAATGTGCCACGGAACAGCAAATATTACAAAACGCTTTATCATTATCCAGCATAGCGTCAAACGAAATGATTTCTCGGATTATGAAATCCGCAGGATACCCGTTACAGCCGGTGAAATAATCTATATCATTAGATGTGTTCTAGTACAGTGTCGAATAAGACACACGGAGGAGTGTTATAACGAGCTATCAGTGACATACAAAAACAGCTCATACTTTCTGCTACCGAGATCCCGAATACTTACAAAAACAGGGACAATTAAAGACTGTAACGAACTCCTGCCCAATTTGTTCAAAATCGACGAAACATGGTACAGGGCAACCACTAATATGATGGAATCATTGCCGCCACCAGTAATACAACCGCTAATCAAACTCGCTTGAAAATATGTGAGCCCAGATACACTGGCTACTAGCGGGATATACACAACGGAAGACCTCGATAGATTGCGGAATATAATATGTTCCCCGGAAAAACCTTCCATGTTAAAAACGATAGCTAGAGGAGCAATGGGACAAGACATTCCTCGAGGAAGCATATCCATGATCAATCTTCTCGATGAAGCTCTTGATTACATCGCAGAGAGCGCAGGCAAACGTCTCTGGGATGGATTCATTATTTTTGGATCCGCCAGTGCCGGAGTATTGGCACTATTTATTATCGGAAGATTAATAAAACTGATAATAGATACTTTGATCCACGGATATGCGATCCATTCGATCTACGGGTGGAGCCTTTATCTGCTAGGTGCATTATGGTCATCAGTGACCAGCCTGATACTATTTTTGGGCAAATTCCGAAAGGACAAGGATAGTGATGGTAAAGAAAAGACATTTATTGCGGAATACCATCCAACAGCACCAATGGAAGATTCTACCAACAACGCTCAACCAGGAACGGGAAAACAAATAAATGAACAGCGAACAGACAGTGACGAATTATCCTATGTAGAGTTAAGAAAGATATTGTTACAAAAGTAAAAACTACGACAAAGATAGTTATAGTGTGAAAATGTTGGCCCGTTGACCCACATTTTAAAATAAGGAGGGATGTGTCACGTCAAACGCGTAGAAACACTTTAAAAATTCTCAAAAACAATAATTTTATATATCAAATTTTAATCATTACGTTTAATTCCATTCATTTCAGCGTATACATAAGAATATATTTAAAAAATAAAAGACGTGATGCGTCCCTGGATGAAGAACATCCCTACCACGAGAGTCGCTGGTGACCCTCACGCGATTATCGGGGCCCTGCCACAAGCGCCTCCCACGCAAGCGCCGCCGCTTCCATCAGAGCACCATCGCCGCATTGAGCCGCCGAAACGAAAGAGCTCAGTGCAGAGGCACTTTCAATCAGTTCACATCGAGACTCCAGTCGGGAAGATTCCTGGCTCGTGAACATATCCCCGCTTAGACTCGGATACGAGTACTCCAATTCTAATTTCAAATCAACTCTCGGCACGTTGAATTTTGATTTAATTATACGAGTGAAAATTAAATAGTGTTGTGAATATTAGCGAAGCCCATCCATCCTACTCCAGCGAAACGTACGAATAGACAGTGTTCGCGAAGGAAAGAGATTTTCCGAGTTAAATTAAATAAAATCGAATGAATGAATATCAGATCGCTACATCGATCCACGGGATTGATGCTGTTACGTGCTAGACACGCCGGCATCTCGAAGAGGAACTGTAGCGATGTTTCTTCTAAAATATAAATTCAGAATTCAAAATTTTTCCTAAACAATTGAAGTTTTACACACTCGTGTACGCACCAAGACGTACGGTATTCATCAAGACGCTTGCGAGATACAACACTTCAACGGATACGAGAATAGTTACGTAAATTAAACGCAAGATTAATTCAAGATTTTGTGTACGCACCAAGACGTGCGGCGCCCACCAAAGCGCCCGCGAGACACAACATCTAGTAGATACCGTTATTGCATTGCGTCACTCCACGCATTCCACAGCACACTTGCATATTATATGCACTGAATAGAATCACGAATTAAAATCGTACAATGGATTCTTGCAGGAGAATCTCTTTACAATGCCAACGAAACGACGTCATCGATTAGGACAAAAGCAGTCACTAAAAAAACTTTTTGAGAAACTAAACGATAGGCTTCCACGCCATTTGTAAAATCTTCAAAATAAATTATAACCATTCTTATCCGGAACAACAGTTCCGACTAGTTCTCAGACACTATATTAATATCGACAGAAATATTGCAACACGAACATGTGAACATTGCACTACTAAACTATACATTCGGGAAGAATTAAATATCTGCAATGTGTGTTTAGACGCATTTACTGCTTTCTTGAATCACTTACACGAAGAAGATCAAGTTTTTGAATCGTTACCGGATCCCACAATTTTGGATATTGAAACCAGTGTTGGGGCGCACGACATTATCTTTTCACGGAAATTGAGTTTCTGTCTGAACAACTTATACAGATTAACTAGAAGATTAAATAATAATTAAATTTTCTTCCTTTTACGCGACTAGGTTTTGATTGCTCAAGACCTCCGTTGTCCGTTCAATAAATCATTCACTGCAATGAACGACTGAAATCCTTGACGTTCGGGATTTCGGGGTTGTTCTCAAATTTGAAAATTTTGGCATAAGGGTATCTCCCATTCAGTCCGGCGCGAACACGGTTCGATTATCTAACCAGTTTCGCCCAGACGTAACATTGTATATCGGCACTGTGTCGAGTTGACGTCGCGGTGTCTTCTGGAAATGGCGACTGAGATTCGCTCGCGCTTGAAACGCAGTCGTTGTGTGAGATTTTCACTAATCAAGGTGGCTCTTGAACCTTGATCTAAGAAAGTTCGCACTGTAGAACAGCAACCTGTCGCAGAACCTACCCGAATTCACGCGATTACTGAAAGAATTTAAGAATTTGACCGATTTATTTTGATTAATATGTTATTTTAAATTTGAAACAATAGAGTTAGCTTCGTTCGAAGTTGACGTAGTTGGGTGAGCTCTCGACGGATGTTGGTTGAGCCGACAGCTCGTGCAAAAGCATATGATGCTTCTGTTGACAATGACGACACGAGAATTTACTCGTACATTTCGATCGTGTATGTTTCGCGCTAAGATAATTGAAGCAATGGTGAAATTTCTTTACAAAGTCGCGACGCTGAGCTATTGTTTTGCTTTTGAATTTAGAACACGCGGATAAGAAATGATTCTGTTGACTGGGACACTGAGCATGAGTCGTATTCGCTGCATGACTTTGAACAAACACTTTCTTTGTTTTCTTCCTGCTAACCGAAGATTCTGGAAATATGTTTTCTAATGCGCGAATGCGAATCGCGAGAATGAATGAATCTAACTGTTTGTAAGATGGATATTCAGTTTCGGCATACCCGAGCTGAAGTTCCTATGCCTTTCGCGTAGATTAATCTAATTTCGAAATAATGAAATAAACTAGCCAATCATCCCAGATGTTGTGACAGTTTAGTGAGGTAAGAGTCTGTATCGCGGTATTCGTTTTGTCTCGCAAGATTAATAATTTCGACAGAGATTCGGAATTTGCGGGCAATAACTTGTGTATCGAATGCAAATGTTCGTGTATTAAACGCCGAGGATTATTGTATCGAGACACAAGCAAATGCCAAGCAATTTTAAAATTAGCATCGGTAATAGCGAGATTTTTGAATAAATCTTGAGTTGAACCCTTGAGACACGAGATCAGATACTATAATCGTGCAATCCGACAATTCACTGTTCATTATAATAAGTGCGTTGAAATGATCCCGAAAAGCCTCCCATTCGTGATATTTATCCGAAAATTTCGGAAGATTAATACGCAGTAGCTTACAAACAGATTTAGAAGAGAAATTGAACTATCCTTGGCTCGTTTTCGGAGACATTTTAGTGATGGATGCTGCGGCTCCAGCGTAGCGAGGACTTTGACCATGTAGTCGAATGCATCGTAGTAGGCGTCTTCACAGGATGAGAATTGATCATCCGTGGAGTACTTCTCAGAAGAGAATTCCTTGCCTGCATTGGTTAGGATTTGATAGTGGGTTTGCTGACACTGTGAGAATAGGTCCTTTAGTGCGCTGAGTCTGTGGCGAACAAGTTCGACTGTGTAATTAAATTTGCTTATTTTCTTGAAATTGTCCAATGCACGTCGGATGGATCGCATAATAGCTCGTTGTACTAGTAAATCCTCCATCTTGATTAAGGACTTACTTACTTTATAATTCACTGACTTAAGCTGTTCTAGTTTCTTCAGTCAAATGTGACTAAATGTCGTACAAGAATGTTTCCTCGTCGATGCATAAGACCCACCGATCCGGCTCAAAAGACCAGAAATTCTATGTGCGGAATTGAGACGCCGTTCGCTGGAAGAGTGATAGATGAATGATAGAATGACGAGAATTCTTGAGACAAATCACAATTTAATAAGTCAGTTGTTGCCAGTGAAATGTACAGAATATAGTCTGACGATGGCGTACACGTTGATAAAATAAAATTAATGTTCGCTAGATTACACGCACAAGGTTGAATTGTTCGCACGAATTGCGCGGTCACGTGATTGGAGAATGTTCACAGGGTGATAAGAAAATGGTCGCAAGCTCTTTCACCTTGATCGAATTTAGCGAATGACGTGCTGCTTCATCAAGCTGAGATACGCGCACTTGTCACTGAGAATTCGCTCTTTGAGAATGCTCGCAGTAAATATTCTTGTCGAGTTCGAGGCACTAAAATCTCGATGTGACGAGAGAGAATATGAACAAAGGATTCGCCACGATTCAAAATGCTTCGCTGAAAAGTCTCTTGCAACGACGATTTACGTAATGTTATTACGAGACGAGTGATATGACAAGTCTAACTTACGACAAGTCTAACTTACACAAGCTGAATTTACGAGTACGACAAGAGCGATAGAGAACGACAAGAGCACTGACTTGACGACACAAGCATGGTATACTTTCCAGTAGCAAGGATTATGGTCGACCCTCAGAGAATTTTGAGTAACGAGATTTTTCAAGAAGCTTGCGAAATCATCCGATCAATTTCGTCCTATCAGCGATTGACACGACGAATCATGTAATTTTCGGCCAATTGATAGCACACACATATATTACATTGATTGCGAAACAACGCCGCCCTTGAAGAGTGATAAACATAATTACTTCCGCGTGATAGGTATCGACGAGCTACCTGGCGCCATCGATCGGAAGACAATCGATCGCCGCGGATCGTCACGTACACTTGTCGTATTCCGCGTTTCGCTTTCAGGCGCGATTTACTTCTAGCAATTTCAAACACACACATTGTTCCAATTATCTGTTAAACATAGTCATACTCTTAAATATAAACAATTATTTGATTATGTATCAAAAGTTCTACGAGCGGATTTAAATGATGTTATACTTTTTATAATAAATGAAATACCAATATTATCTAATTTAATTTTAATGTATATACGTCTTCGATTATCCGAAATATATGACTACTGAATGTAATAATGGCTGGTTTGGTCGAAAACATATTCTTTTATTTGGAGATCTTCTTCAATTATTTCCTTACATGAAGATTTTATTTTTGTTCATTTATTGAAAAAAAAGATTAATAAATATATTGGCGCATTAGGAACTATTAATTTGTGGACTATATTATTTGAATATGATGAATTGACATTTAATATGACAGCAAGGAGATATAGCTTATCGTAATTTGTTATTGCGTATTCATATTGGTTTATTGATAAATTCAAATCACGAAATTCTTCAAAATAGAAAAATATCCTTTACGAATACTTTTTTTGCTTCAAAATTGGATGAAATATGTAATTTTATTATCAATTTACCAGTTGACATTGTATATTTACTTCCTACTTGTCATATGTGTGATATTTTAAACTGCAATGTTGAATCATGTTCGCGGGTGGCTAGTTCCGCCTTATATGAAGAAGCTGTACCAAGGCGGGAAGGTAGTGGAAGGATCGAATAATTCCGTTATTTTAAAGAAATGTGGTTTATTCACCACGCATACAATGAATGATCGAGAAGAGCGGTATGGCTGTCGCTAATTTCCGCAGTCGAAATATAGAGCGGTTCGCGCATGATACATCGAAAATTTTCTCGCGTTAATCAACGGAGATCTTCAAGAACACGGCAACAAAAAAATCGGAAATCTTCTTACGAGATCACTTTAAATTATGATTCTTGATTGGTTTTTGTGGGCCAATCACTTTTCATGAAGTCACTCCACGTCTCAATTGCCGGCAATTGCGGCTACGATCACTAATTTTGTTTGGAATACGAGACGACGATAAAAGCGATATCGGAATAGAAAACGCTATCGAACTATGTTTAGCGATAGGGAGCGAAAACGAACGCGAGTCGTGCGCGACGAACAATGTTCACTCGTTCTAATTTCGAGGATCGTAGAGGTGCGCCACGTCGCGAATTCCACGGAGCATGTATTTACCGCGTGTATCTCATGCCAAGTACGCGTGATGTACACCTAGCTCGAACGTGTAACGAATGATCCGCGAGACAAATATAAGGAATCTACGGCAATTTCGATTTGAACTATCCTATTCCTAAACAAATCGTATTAATTCAAAAGAAATATTATTAATTGCTGAAGACATGATAGATTATATTTCATACATAAAAAAGAATGTATTAAAAGTATTATCGAAAAATGATAAAGATGATACTAGAATAGGACTTTTGTAACAAATTATTACTAAGATTGGAGCAAAAGTAATTATAAGACGTAATATTGATACTAATTTGGACTAATAAATGGTATAATCGCGAAAGTAATATTAATTGTTCAAGATATAAATACTGAATATGTAGAAAAGATCAAACTTTTACCTATGTTGTGCGGGTCATTTCGATGGATCGGTCAAGGAGTCGGCGGGGAGGAAGCACTCACCACTTCGTTTTAATTTCAATAAATTTTATTAACACTTGATACAGTTTGTCCTTTTTAATTCGGACCGCGACAGACGTGACGGCACGCGGATCTCGACGAGTCCTCTCCTAGTATCGGTCTTCCGTTTTTATCCTGTTCCAAGCGGCCGGTCCTTGCCGTGTCATCAACATGTTCGTCAGCGTTCGCGGTATATTTCTGGGTCGCGCGGCGGTTTTCCGCGTAAGGGCCGCGCAACCCGGTTAACAGTTGCTTCACGTGGAACGATTACACAATATTTGCGCGATTAGCACGGTAGCGTTGGTAATCGCTATCGCTTGGTAAAATAATAATTCGTCGGATAAAGTATCGCTTGCCGCAATCCGCTTTGTCAGCGGTAAGCGTGATTGCGTTCTCGGCGCTCGCGACATCCCTCCCCCTTTGATGGAAGGGAACCATGGGGGTTCGGCTTCCATGTGTCCCTTACTTGGCGCTCGCGGCATCCCTCCCTCCCTTCGATGGAAGGTGATCTTACTTGTTAGTTTACATATGTTGTCGCGTAACTGTAATATAATCGTGTGCTTATGACTAATATAACATAGCACCGTCGCGGCGCCTCTGTGCGGTCTCGCTTTTCTTTTGCTTTTTATTTTTGTTTATGTTTGTGCGCCATGTTATTAATCCTATTATAGTTATTATTACTACGCAGGTGCCTGTTCCCATAGAGTATACAGTGTATTTATTTTTGAGTAAGTTATAATCGCTATCTTCTAGAGTTTCTCTTATTTCTTCTAGACTTATGCTTAACTTGGTTAAATCTACGGGGTTCTTAATTATTTGTCGTAACGTGTCGGTTTTCGCTAGCTTATTCTTATCGGTGTCTTTATTTTTTATTTCTAATGTTATATTGTATTCGGGGAGGTAGTTTTGAATATATTTTATTCCCTCAATTTTTCGTGCTTTTAATATTACGTTTGGTGTGATTAGTTTGCAATTATCTTTCAGTTTTATTTTTCCGATTTCTTCTAATATAATTTTCTTTTCTATTTGCTTTTCGCACTTAATGCTAATTTCTTGCTTGTGTGCCGTGGAGCCACGCTTGCTCCTCCGTCAATGCTATCCACAACGGTGTGTTAAATATCATATGATTCTTTTCGCAGTAATTGAGCTGTCCCGGTGTATGTGTATATATTTGCACCTCGCATGGTGCTGTTGTTTCCGCATAATATGTCGCGAAGTTCTGTTCGCATGTGTATGTGTTTGTTTCTCGTATGCAGCGTTCTAACTCTACTTCCTCTAGTAATTTGTAGTGGTGATTCTCTTTATCTATAGCTAGCAAGGGATGGTTTATTTTTATGTAGGCGAATACATTCGCATGATCGTGTACTGGTAACGGTATTGCTTTAACTAGTTTAAATGTAGGATATGCTACTACCGGAAATCGCAAGATTGTGTATATGTATGGACCATCTGAATATGCGCTAAAAGTGATGTATGTGTGTATGGTCTGCCAGTGCTCAATCTGGATTTTAAAAGGAAAGTGTAATCCCATTTGTAATTGTGTAGCCGCTTCTTTGAGGGCTGTTATTATATGTTTGATGGGTAGTAGTCGTGTTGGTATCATTCCGTTTTTCCCGTATGTCAGGTAGTCTATTACATTTTCCGTGTCCTTCGTTAAATCGTTCATTATCGTTGTCAGGATTAGTAAGTGTTCGTCTACGTCTGCCTGTAGTGTTGACTCGGTCAATCGTTGTTCTAGTCGTTTTGTCGCACTCATTATCAGATTTTCATTATAATTTAGAGTATTTTCTAATTCGTCCAAGTGCGCTATTGTGGCGTTGATTACTTTTATTTGATTTGCTACTGCGTGCTGCAGTACCTTGCCGTTTGTTCGTAACGTTTGCAGTTGCTCGTCTATTAGTTTCTGATCGTCGGCGTCCATCGTTCCGAATAATATTTTGCTGACCGACCCGACCGCATCTAGCAGTCCTCGTCGTTTGTCAGTCGTTTTGTATAGCGTTTCTACTTGTGTCAACAGCGTGATCAGTTTGGTGTTTTTTCTTTCTATTATCCTCATAATGTTTCGGCAACCTAACTGGGCGTTGCCTATTACTTTTCGGCACTGTATTGCGGTTTCCTCCATATAGTCTTGCAATTGCTGATGTCTGATCTCTAATTCTTTTGCGCTCAGTTTTATCACTAATTTCCATGCCGATTCAGCCTGTCTCAGCTGACCGATTTCCTCGTAGTAGATTCCTGGCTGGTGTGAGAACAATTCCCAGTCAAGATTATGCCGAGAGTCAGGTGTCGCTTGTCCTGCTCTTCTCCACATAAGGAGCATTCTGCAAGTTTAGGGTTCAGGTTACTTTTCCGTGAATCCTCGTTGTGCATTTTTTGTGTGCTACGTTTAACATTATAAATTATTTTGTTCAGTCTGCCGTCGACCGTGGTCTATCGCGCGTCGTGGACAATTTTTTGTTTATTTCTCAGTTTATTTTCCATCATGTGCAGTGCACTAGATGTGGTCGGGAACATGTTCCCATCATGTGTGGTGAATGCGTGCGGCGGTCATACCGTCTGGCGGCCCAACGGGTAGCCATAAGGATGTCGTTCAGGTGGCCGTCCACAGTCGTCTGGACGGGGGAGTGTCGTCCCCGTGTTCAAACGATCTGCACAGAGAGGTCTCCTGTGCCCCCTCCGCCCGTCTGCGAGGAGCTCTACCCCCGCGACTCGTTGCGGGTGCGGGTTTGCGTTGCCACCGGGCAGCGGTTCGTCGCTCCTGCGTGACTGATGAGTCCTGTATTTTTTTCTTTTTACTAACTCTAATTTATGCTGTCTTTATTATTAATATCTTTATTTTACTGCTTTTGCTTTTTGCTTGTTGCGGGTAATTATTCGTATGCGTTGTTTGCTAATCTTCGATGAATAGTTTGAGTCGGTTCGCGTGCACCGTCGTAATTTTTCGTTTCTGTTTAATCCTGTAATTAACATCAGAGGTTTTCTCGATTATTTGATATGGACCTATCCATGGTGCTTCCAATTTCTTCGATCGTCCTCTGCGCACTGCTTCGTCATGCAAGAGGACCTTATCTCCTACTTTGAAGGTTTTAGTATTCGTATTTTTATCTGCATAGTTTTTTGCTTTTTGTTTTGCTTCGCGAATATGTTCTTTTGCTACTTTCTGTGTGGCTCTGAGTCGTTCTTTTAGTTCTTGCGCGTAGTTATCGTATGTATAATATGATTTCGGCGGCGCTGCCAGGGCTGTAGGTAGTGTTGCTCGGTGCCCGTACATCAATTCGAACGGTGTATAGCCCGTTGCTGTATGCGGTGTCGTATTGTACGTGAACATTGCGTATGGGATTCATTCATCCCAGGTTGGTTTGATCCTCATTTATATAGTGCCTTAAGTATTCGATCAGAGTCCTGTGCGATCTCTCCAGGGCTCCGTTGCTTTCCGGATGGTACGCGGTTGTTTGAATTTTCGTTATTTTTAGAAGGATGCATACATCCTTGAACATTTCACTGACGAAGTTCGTTCCTTGATCTATCAGTACTGTCTCCGGTATTCCGAATTCGCATATTATTTTTGTGGTGAACTCTTTGGCAATCGTGTTTGCTTCCTGGTCTGATATCGGTATTGCTTTACTAAATTTTGTCGTCTTGGAATGTTAGTAGGTATTTATTTCCTTTCATGGTGACCGTGAGTGGTCCTACGATGTCCAGGGCGCATTTTTGAAACGGTCTTTCTGCCGTGTCGGTCAGTACTAGAGGCATTTTGGTTTTCTTGCTTAGTTTGTTTTTCTGGCAGTATTCACATTTGGAGATGTATTCTTCCACATCTCGTATTAGTCCGTGCCAATTGTGCATTAGTCGTATTCGATTTACGGTACGTGTTACGCCTTGATGTCCTCCGAGGGGGGCATTATGATATTCGTACATTATTTGCTCCTTGTCTTCTTTGTTATATTCGCGTTCTTCCTTGTCACGTTCGATGCTGTTTATCTGTGTGTCAGGCGCGATCGGGTTTCTGCTGAGCGCGTCAGCATTTGTATTGCCTTTACCTGCCTTGTGTATCACCTCATAGTCGTACTCTTCTAATTTGAGCCTCCATCTGATTAATCGTGAACCAGGGTCTGTTATACTAAATAGCCAGATCAATGGTTTGTGATCTGTAATTATTTGAAATTTTGTTCCATAGAGGTATGGTCGAAAGTGTTTGACGGCCCATACTATGGCTAGCCATTCTTTCTCCGTTGTATTATAGTTTTGTTCCGCTTTATTCAGAATTCTGCTTGCGTATGCAATTGGTCGGTCTTGGCCTACTGGCCCTTGCGACAATACTGCTCCGATGGCGTATCCGGATGCGTCTGTCGTTACTATAAATTGTTTAGTGAAGTCCGGGTAAGCTAGAACTGGTGTGGTCGTTAACTTTTCTTTTAATGTTTCGAATGCGTTCTGTTGTTCCGCTGTCCAAGCGAACTTCTCATTCTTTTTTGTTAGTTTTGTCAGTGGTTTTGCTATCTTCGAAAAATTCTCGATGAATCTTCTATAATATTCGGCTAATCCTATGAAGGATTGTACATCTTTTACCCGTTTTGGTATTGGAAAGTTTGCTACGGCCGTTATTTTTGCAGGATCCGGTATTATACCGTTTTCGGAGATAATGTGTCCTAAGTATGTCACTTCCTTTCTTAAGAATTCACATTTATTCGGTTGTAGTTTCAGATTGTAGTTTCTTAGTTTTTTGAATACTTCAATTAGTCTTTTGTTATACTCTTTCAAATTTGGTCCATATATTACGATGTCATCTAGATAGACTAGGCATTTGAGGCCTTGTAATCCGGTTAGTACGGAATTCATAAGTCTCTGGAATGTTGCAGGCGCATTTTTTAATCCAAAAGGCATTCTATTAAATTCGTAGTGCCCGTAAGGTGTGGAGAATGCTGTTTTTTGTTTGTGTTCCTCATGCATGGAGATTTGATGGTATCCCGATGCTAAATCTAATGTTGTAAAGTATTTCCTAGTTGGTCTAGTATGTCAGTGATATTCGGGAGCGGGAAAGAATCGCCGATTGTTAAGTCATTTAATTTCCGAAAGTCCACAACTATTCGTAATTTTCGCTCTCCAGATGCGTCTAATTTCTTTGGTACTACTAGTAAGGGTGCGTTCCACTGACTCGTGCTGGGACGGATTATCTCGTCGTCCAGCATTTTCGCTATCTGTTTATTTACTTCTGCCTTGTGCTTCTCTGGTAATCTATATGGTTGGACATTCACCGGCGCGCTATCTGCTCGCGTATTTATTTCATGTGCTACTGCGTTAGTGTACGATAGGCGGTCGTTTTCTAGGTGGAAGATATCACAGAAATCTTCGCAAATCTGGTGCAAGGTTTTCTTTTCCTCTTTATTTAAATGCTCGGTTCGCATTTGTCTGTGCAATTTTTCTTTACGAGCTTGAATGGGCTCGTCGCTTGTTTCGTTACTTGACACCTCCATGGTATACATGTGTGCGGCATCTTTTGTCTTTATCTCGTCCACCGTGACTAGCGGCGTTGTTATCTCCACGGATTCTCCCGTGGTATTTATCACACTTATTGGACATACGTTTTCTTCTGGTATGACCAAACAATTTCCTATGAAAACTCCGGGTTTGGTTTCGACTGCATTTACTATTCCAATGCTATTCCGATCGGTTACTGCCTGAATTATGGTTTCACTGCGAGGCGTTAGCATGGTTTTCTTGTACGGATAGAGTTTGAAAGTTGTGTTGTCAATACGGACTTGTTTATTCCCATGATCGCATTTCGCTTGCTGTTTATTCAAAAAGTCTAGTCCCAGTATCCCTTCGTAATTTATTGGGAAGTCATCTCTTACCACATACATAGTGTGCCGTATCTCTCGGTCTCCTAGCGTTATCGTTGCTCTTATCTTTCCGAGTGTGTGTATCTTGTGGCCCGTAACTCCGGTTAGGGCTAAACGCTCTTCGCGCATTAGTGTGTCTCCCTTTAAATTTCCTACTTTTATTAATGCCAAAGTGGCGCCTGTATCGAGGAGGAAACTTGTTTTTCCCCTTTTTGTCTCTCGCATCGGCAGGGTAATCAAGTCTAACGTGGCGTTTGTGTGAGGCGTATTCACCTGTGTCACTTGATGCTCGCGTACGGTTCGCGTTATCTTTGTTCTCGGTTTCTCTTCTTCTTCGTCGTCGCCACTGCTTGTGAACGATAGGTCATCACTCCCCCTTTGCTGCTTATTCTTTCTCATTATTACAGCGGTATTTATTTGTCGCCCTTTTTCATTATCCTGTCTCGTGCGTCTCGGTTGCCCCTTTCTCGGGCGGCCGTTCAGTGACCAGCATTCGTCGCGTTTATGACCTGCCTTTTTGCAGTACGAGCAGTATTTCTCGATATTATTTACGTTCGCCGGTCGTTCGGCTCGCGGTAGCGGATATTTATTTGTGTATCGGCTTGAACGACAGTCGCGCGCCAAATGTCCTAGCCTACCGCATTTGTGGCACTCCAGTTTTTGATTGCGGTTTCTATACTGTTCTTGGTTGCTTCTAGCTTTCTCGTTATTGTACATTTTTATAGGTTGGCTATCTTTTAATTTTTCTTCGGCTGTCGCGCCTAGCATCGCGGCTGTTAAATTCGTATAGTGGGTCGTACTATTGTTTGTATCTCGTCACGTAATCCTAGTTGGAAATTTTCTAGGGCTAATTTTTGTATCGTATCTAGGATTGCCTTTCGTTGTTCCGCGGTGTGCTCGCGTCCTTCTACCATAGATTGATAGAGTTCCATTGCTAGTTTGTCGCGGAGTCCGTTCTCGCGCGCTTTCCCCGGGTTTTTGACGGGTTATATTAAACTCTCGCTGAATGTGCGTAGTGCTACGCTTTGCCAAATAGCACATCTCGATCTCGCGCTTCAGTTGCATGAACGTGCGTATATCCTTTGTTTGGAAATCGTGCATGGCTTTCCCTGTTAGTTTCGTGCACAAGATCGCTTTTAATAATGATTTTTCGTCGGCAGGATTTATTTCGCTCATCGCGTACGTGCTTGCATTTAAAAATTTTTGAACTTGGTTCCGCGATGATCCGTCCATTTCCGGAATCATATCGCGGGCTTCTTTCAGTTTCATAAACGTATGTGCGGGATCTCGCGAATTTCGGACATCGTCCCGTGTGACATACGCCCGTATGTCATTTCTATCGGTTCGTCATTTTCTGCACTCCGATCGTAATTAACGACTTCTAGTTGGCTTATGCGGCCCTGTAGTGCTCGCATGCCTTCTATCAATTCGACCAACATTGCATCTCGCGCGTCGTGCGAAGATTCCGCCGGGTCAGATTTCCAGTGTGCCTGGCTTAAAGTGGCTCTCATCCTTTTTACTTCGTCGTCCAATTCTTTGTTTACTACTTGTTGTTCTTCCGCGATCGATTTTAACGGTGTGCCCGAGGATTGATTTGCCATTTCCGCTGGATTTATGTTTCGTGAAGCGGTGTAAAATTCGTGTGGATCGAACACGCTACTATCGTAGGATGTCAATGAGAATTCTCCGCGGCTAGGGTTACTTGCGTTTGTGCCGTCGCTATGGTCAGATCTTGCGTCTGTTGGTTGTAATAGAGCGTCGTCGCGTCTCTCACTACTCGGTAGTAGGCTATTATCTATGTCACTAAGCGAAAACACGCGTTCAATTACAATGTTCGGATGTAATTCCGGTTGACTCGTCAGACTATCGTCGGAATAATAGTTACTTAAATCGCGGCGTACGTTATCGCGCGGATCGCGTGAATTTTCCGTCTGCTCAAGGCTCGGAGGGCTCGGGCTGAGCGCTCGGCTGGCTGACGCACTATGTAGCCACGACGTGTTTCTTTGGGCAGGAGTTTGGTTAACTCCCTCGTTCGACATCTACCTACACGCTTCTCTCGCTATCTAATGCGCTTGGCTTAATTTTCTATGACTTACATTACGCTCGCAATTCGCATGTTTGTGACGTGGCGCTGGCTGTTGTGGTAGGTCGTGGCTTCTCCGGTGTCACTGATATGCTCTGCGTTGTGGCTCTACCGTGACTCTTTCTCACCGCAGGGATGTCGACTTCTTTTCCGGCCTTTTCCTTGAATTCCGATCGTTTGTTCCTTCCAGATGACTGGGTGTAGCTGCGAAACGATCCCACCGCTGCCACCAGAAATGTTGTGCGGGTCGTTTCGGTGGATCGGTCAAGGAGTCGGCGGGGAGGAAGCACTCACCACTTCGTTTTAATTTCAATAAATTTTATTAACACTTGATACAGTTTGTCCTTTTTAATTCGGACCGCGACAGACGTGACGGCACGCGGATCTCGACGAGTCCTCTCCTAGTATCGGTCTTCCGTTTTTATCCTGTTCCAAGCGGCCGGTCCTTGCCGTGTCATCAACATGTTCGTCAGCGTTCGCGGTATATTTCTGGGTCGCGCGGCAGTTTTCCGCGTAAGGGCCGCGCAACCCGGTTAACAGTTGCTTCACGTGGAACGATTACACAATATTTGCGCGATTAGCACGGTAGCGTTGGTAATCGCTATCGCTTGGTAAAATAATAATTCGTCGAATAAAGTATCGCTTGCCGCAATCCGCTTTGTCAGCGGTGAGCGTGATTGCGTTCTCGGCGCTCGCGACACCTACAAATTAAGAATATTTGATTAAAAGAGTCAGCGTTAAATTTCAAATGATGGATAGAGCTTACGTTATCAGAAAATAATTTCCATTATCATTAAGTTATGGAATCACTATTCATAAAAGCCAAGGATTAAGTTTTACGTCCGGAGAGCACAGCCAAATTTTTTCGCTCTTATAACGCCATATCCTAGCACTAAATGGCCATGTTGGCTTCTGAATCACGGCTATTGGCTCTCCTGCCGTCCAGCATTGAACACGACGCGCCCCACCCTCGCTATTTTTACCACTAGCTATAACATTATTATAATCATTTTCATTATTTTCATTATCAGCATTACCATTATTATCAACTATATTAAAATAAAATACACTCTCTATAGTTAATGTTATTATTATCCTAACAAAACGTTTCACTATTATTATTAGTAATTATACTTTAAGTATATTATTAATCATATTAAATCATCATTAGCAAATACTATAATCACCATTATTAACAATAGCGCTCATATTGTTTTTACTGTGCATCATTCACGTTTCTGATTGATTTAACCGACAGCATACACATCACAAGCACGCATATCTAATATTTATATCTCATAACCCACGCCATCCGCCATGTTGCGACGCTGCCATAAGGATCTGCGCACCCATGTCATCCGCCATCTTGCGCGGTCGCGCCGCCGCAACGGAGCACCGCAGCGGCATACACTCACACTTGTGCGCGCCATCAAACGTAAAGCATCTGCTCTGTGCAAGCGTTACGCGACATCGTTCTAAATCGTAACTCTAATTCCACTTCCAAAAATTTCTCAATTCCTAGTTAAGTAAATCTTAAGTTATTTACCTAATTAGTGTTAGGATCATTTGTTAGTGTAATTACAATTCGCGAGTGTAATTCCAATCATTGAATATATTGATGCTTAGTGTAATAGCCACGTGTTCTCTTATTCTTGCCATCCTTATCACCGCAACGCCGCGAGAATAAGTAAGCGACCGAGGCATCGAGACGAGTAGACGTGATAATATAAATCTCAAGTGTTCATTATTACGATATTTAACAGGAATTATAAGCGTTTCTGGGAGCAAGGTATTGTGCGTTGTCCGCATTTACCACGATAGAGACATTAGACTTCCTGCCCGCGATAAGTTCCACGTTCCCAAGCGAAGCCGAATTAACGAGTAATTCGTTTACTTGACTCGTGGCCGAACGCTGATATCTCCTAACTCGTCACCATCTTTATCGATCAACTTATCGAAAACCTCCGCCGAATGCCGAAATCTCGGAAGAACCGCGCGGATCATACCAATGCGATTCGACAACTATTCTATGACTTACACGTGGCCGCGATATACGATTATAATGAGATAATCGGTCAAACTGTTGAATACGACGTTGAATACGAATTTCTAGTGCCCAATAAACTGTGGAGCGCAAGACCGCAATTCTCGCCCATCCACGAGCACAGAAGCCTGGTAGAGCGCCTACCCAAACGTCTCATCACCTTGGAGACATACCGTCAGCGCAGTACCTCGACAAGGTAAGTAGTTCAATTGTTTAACAAATACTGCATAACTCACGCGTATCACGCTTCTAAATATTCCCCGCGTAAAATCAAATACGCACGAGTGCAACGTGTTCAAATGCGTACGGGATATAAAAAAGGGAAAGCGATGGGTTGGCGACCGGAAGGATTTTTATGACCGTACCTTTTTTTGGGGGGATAGTTTTTGCTATCCTGGTCGATTTCACTCGGGAAACGCACGGTAAGAGTCGTAAAGCGAACACTTGTTTCCGAACTAACAAACAATAATATTCGCTCCAATTTTTAGTGAAGACGGGATATTATCAGATCTCGCAATACGGCAGGCGAATGCATGAGTAATTAACGGGATGTGCAGAGGTCAACGGCATTCCGAAGGTGCGTACCCATCCGGCGGTGTTTTTAAATCGCGTGAGTACTGTTAGATGTGCCACCAACTTTGCTTATCGGCGCGTCGATTCCTTAAATACCAACATTAGCAACAATTGCGCTAGCACGCTCTGCTACCGTTGCAAAGCATTGATCCCCGACGGGACCATTTATCAGCTGACGTTGTTGCACTATTTATTTACAAGTGGGATAGACGGAACCCACCGAATATTGCGAGTGCTGTCACGCCTCGTTGACGATAGTTCGCGAAATCGAGCATTGCCCGCTGTGTGCCCGTGATGCGCTCTCGGAATTTTTGACTTATCTAGAGGCGAACGGGGAGATCTTTGAAAATCAAGACGCGCGTATACATCGACCGCTCTAATCCTGCCTCCGACGTGATATTTTCACGACGATTAACAAGTTTTTCGCTTTCCCTTCGCGACCGCGCTATCTCGTAAATAATTAAAGCCGTTCCATTATTACGATATTAATCGACGCTAACCTCCTTTTGGTCCGGTGCAACGCGACGATCCGCCCGGTGGCTCGCCGCTGCCCGCGACATAACAATTTCTGGTGACAGCGGTGGAATACAATACATTTGTCCCGCCGTAAAGATCTGATACGTAAAAGCATAATAGAATACACTCCTACCTGAATAGAATACACTCATCCGTGCCGGTGAAGGTCGATGTTACGCACTCCAGTGAAATCAGCAGAAATAATTACGCGAGCCCAGAAAAGAAAAATCGCAGCAGACCAAACGGACCTCTTCCCGAAAGACGGAGCCAGTACCTCTAAAACTAAATATTCGGAAGCCGAGATCGAAATCATGCAGACTAATATGAACAAGCGCGCCGCGCAATTGCAAACCGACTCCGACGCCATGAATAGAGTGAGAGATGAGGTGAGGGCAGAGACCGCCGCCCTGCGTAAAGAACGCGCGGAAGGACGATCAAACCTACACGAAATAAACGATATAATACATGCTTACATAGCGAGATACGGGACCTATGCCATGAATTTGACGCACGACGGGAACCCCCACCGCGAAGTCAAAGCCTTTCTGCCGGTCAGAAGAGATCCCCGCATTAGTGAACGAGTTCAACGACTCCGAGATAGAACCGCCCTCTATTCCCAAGATCACGTATCGCGAAGCAACCGAGCTAGCACTCTTCGACGGATACAATATACCGCTCTCTAAATTTATCAATGCGTGTAGGCAAGCGCGAGATATCTTGCCTCTCCACTATGAGAAACCTCTCACGCGATTATTAATCGCTAAATTACGGACATGCACATTCTGCTGTAGCCGACGAACCCTACGAATCCGTCACTCAATTATCAGACTTACTAGCGAGTGTTTTCAGCTCGGTAAAAAGCATGGCTCAATATCGCGGCGAATTAACTACGGTTCATCTCAATCCCAAGGAGCACATTCTAGACTATATTGATCGCATTAAGAAACTTCGCTCCTCCATAAGAGACGGAGAACGTCGCGCTCGCGAAACTTTAGATTCAGTAATAAGCCGCGAGATCGATGAATTTACCGCGCAGTGTTTTTGCGACAGATTGCCTACATCCTATCGATTACAGCTAAAATCCGAACATTTTTGTCAGCTTTTTGAGGCATTCGCAATCGCAAAACAAATCGCTAAGGGCGAGGAACTCTAACGACAATGGTGTGAGCTGTCAGCATGGTCGGGACGAAATCTAAATAAACACCCGACCCTCAACATACACAAACGCTTCCCCGAGCCAGGGCCTAGCCTGACGCCGCGCTTGATCGGATGTTGCCGCCAGAACGGCGCCGCTCATCCCCGAGACACGATAGATATAACAACCAAGAACGCAGTTACGCTCCATGCCGCCCCGTTTCCTGAAACGATCGACGCGATAATAGGTCTTGTTACGTCCTGATTGTCTGTTTTTAGGTCAATACATTTAAGTACTTTACCCTGGGATTGGACCGGTTTGTGAATTCAAATCAACCCCGAATAGGAAACGAATTTTATAAATTTTATATCGGGGATCTTTCTTATTAATTTGATTATAATTTGGATAATTTACCTCGAAATCAATTTTTCTTAATTTATATTTAGGAATTTGCTTAATTATTTTAGTTTTAGTTTGTCTTTTCAAATTTTTAAGTTTTAGGAATAATGAGAAGGGATCTTTATTTAAAATTATCGTTTGATTTAACTGAAATCTTAATCTTTTAATTTGAACTTTGCGCCCTCCTCTTTTGGGCATGAATACGTTTGAAAATAATTATTTATTATTAAGATTCTAAATTCAAATTATTCAGTCGCAACACCATTGACTGCGACTAAATGGTACGCTACGCTATTGTTAGCGACCGGTTTTGGATTTAGAATTATGATCTTGATTTTAATTAAGAAAAATTTCAGATTTCAGTTTTCCCAATTATTTTAATTTAAAATTATCTTTATTTAATCGAGGAGGCTTTTAAATTCTCCTAAGAGAAATATTACAGAAATTGATTATAAATTTAAGAATTTAACTCTAAGGTTGATCACGCGCCACTGACTAATGTCACCTAGTTAGTACTGAAGAAAGACCACGGCCGCTTTTTCCGCACGCATATTTATAGGTGGAAATGGTCAGAATCCCCGCGCGAGCTTCTCACCACTTTCTTCTTTCAAATCCATAATTAAGAAGGGGAAGGTTCTTTCTCAGAGGTGTCATCTGAATCTTCGTTGGTAACAATCGAAGCCTGGTATCGACAAGAATTCAATCAATAAATCAATAAATCAATGTTTTATCATATTACGCGCATTCCTTCATTTAAAATTATAAGATGTAGATAGCCGTGTAGACACCTCCCCCCTTAAGTCATACGTAGTACCTTATGTTACTACGTATGAATAATACTAATTAATCTGATACAAAATTAGCTTATTTCTATACAGAGATTACTATTATTCTTATTATCATTGTATTTATATGTTTGTTATTATTTTGTTTTTTTTTTATTTGTTTATGATTATTTATTTATTATTTGTTGTCATTTATTTATTTAAAAGTAATATGGTTTAAATACAAAATATGTTCCACCTTTCCCTTTTTTTGTTTGTTTGTTTGTTTATTTGTTTTTATATTATTTATTTGTTTATTTTATTAGGTAATTACTGTATTATTGAGTATTTATTTATTTCATATGTTACATATTAAATAAGTATATTTCTTCTGTGATTGGTTTTTTTTTAATATATAATTTCTAATATATAATTTCTAATACATTTTTCACAGTCTAATAGTTTCTTTTCTTAATTTTAAAAGTTTTTTATAACATTTTACACATTTTATTTTTTTATCTATATTATTTTCGTTAACAATTGCGTGACTATGCCAATTTGGAAGAGGTAGTTTTTTTAAAATTTTCTGCGCCTTTTTTGGTTGGGTTAAAGCAATTTCCACATATTTTCCTTCTAGGAGGTATAGTTTCATAAAATATATAATTATAGTATTTTCTTTGTAGTTTGTTGAATTTGTCCGGCCCTGTGATATATTTTAGGTCCAGATCTCCTAGCATTTTTGTGTAGTTTATTTTTTGGTTTTGTTGTTTCTGTATCTTAAAAGAAAATAAATTTATTATTATATTTATTATATTTATTTATTAATTAATTTTCTCAGTTACTTACAGCACAATCAAATTCTGGATCTTTTATTTGTTTTTTAAAGTTTTCTATTTCTTTTTCTTCCTTTTGCATTTTATCTATTGGTTTGATGCGTAGAATGAGTCCGTCTCGTACGAGGAACAGAATGATTCTGAATGATTTTTTTTTCGGCAAGACTTTTGGCCCTTAGCTTATGCTCTATGTCACTCTTATCTTATAACGCTTTTTGTTTAGGTGGGAAAGGTATTGGATTACATTGCCTTTGTTTAATGGACTTATCTATTGCTTCCTGTTTCATTTTTCATGTATGTAATGTGTTGGTATATATGTCTTAGTAATGTATGCATGAATTTGCTTTATGTATATTCTCTTTATTTTTAGTATTATACTTTTTATTTAGGAATTTGTTACATATTATTATATATATATATATATATTTGATTTTATATTTTTATCATTTATTATTAATTACAAAGGTATATAATTATTATTAATTTATTAATATTATTATTTTTATATCATATTACAGTATTATTTCTATATTATACTATATTACTATGTACTATATTATTTCTATTTATATGTATGTAATATATAATTAATTTTCAATATTTTCATAATTTTGTACATCTATTTCGTCTTTCCAGTAAAATTGTTCCTCATTATTAATAAATTCTTCTACGCATTTTATACATTCTTTAGCTGGTCTTAAATTTAATATAATTTTTCCGCAACAATAGCATGTACGTTTAATTCCCTGAATTTGTTCTTCAATCTTACAAAGCGTGTGCCAATTTCTTATTTCCTCGATAAAATTGTGAATATCGAGAGCAATGTCCCAGAAACATTCGTCGCAGACTTGTCTATAGGGTATGTCTTTTTCCCTGTAGATTGTCTCTTCTTCGTTTATTGCCGTTTAATGCACATTGTTGTTTCTTTCAGTAAAGCTTCATAGACGTCTGAATGATTTTAGGGTACGCCGTCTAATTGTGGTTTTTCTTCTTGTGTCGGCGGTCTCATTTTCTCTTTTGTATATAAAAAGAATTAGTAAAATTTAATTTTGATGAGTCAAAATGTGATTTAAAATTTACCTGATTTGTTTTGTAAGGTTGTTTATTATTAATTTATTATTATAATTTTGTTCTTTCTTCTTACACAACTGAACTTCAATGTTAATTAACTCTACCGTAAGAATTTGCACCTGTTATCTTTATTTGCTTGTTTGTTATCTTGTCGCTTGATACATGTTTTGTTCGATCGATAGACGATAGACGAGCACTAATGTCTTTCATGCTATCTTTTCTTATCTCTTTATAATCGCGGATATAGGGTTTGAATTTGCGAATAAAAGTTTGACTTGAATTTCCAATTTCATTTTCTATTTCAACTTGTGTTTGTTGTTGTGTAGGTATTTGTGTAGGTATTATTTCTTGTTGTTCATTTGATTGTTGATTTCCTTCCTCTAATCTTTTTTCTTTTGATTTTCTTTCTTCTTGGGGTTTTCGTTTGGCTAGATGTAATAATAGATTTGTGACTGAGTCCCAAAGTGCTCCGATGAGATATATTGACCAACCATAAATTGTGTGAAGTGCATGAATTAGTGTGTCTATTATTAATTTGATTGTTCTTATGCAGAAATATAATCCAATTAGTCCTGCACTTGCGTTTCCGATAGATAGGAATGTTTCCCAAATTTTCTTCCATGCAGATTCGGTAATTTTATATAGAGAGTTTTCATCGAGAAGATGAAATAGTGATATTCCTTGAGATAAGGTCGGTTCTCCTATTACACCATGGGCCATCGTGTTTAAAATTCCGTTCTTTTCTGCTGAAAACATAATATGGTCTCATAAATTTTCGAGTTCGCTATTTGTATATATGCCGCTTGCTGCCAATGACCCAGGATCGTTGTATTGCCAAGTCGATTTCGTCATTGGTGTTAGTTTTAATGGAGATTTGCTGTATTCCAGAATTGGTGTAATTTTATATCATCCGTCGTTTAAATAATACATTGTTGGAATTATTCTGCTGCAAGTGATTTGCGTTCCGGTTTTGAAAAGAATATGAGTTCGTGATGCTAAAAAGTATGTTTCATTTCCTTTTAATATTGGTAATTGTTGATAACATTCCTTCGTATGATAAATTTTAACTTCGACTGAGTACATTTGATTATATGGACGACTTCTCCTGATATTGCTGCCATATATCCAGGTCCTTTCATAATTTGATATGCGAAATTGTCTGGAGAATGTGTGGCTATGTTAAGTGCATTTTTCATAATTTGTTGCTCCAAATTGCACCGTTGTTTAAGTACATCTGTATATAAATGATTCATTTGTGTTCGTATATGTCTTTCTATGTAAACAAATTTTGAATTTACATAAGCAAAAATATCTAAATTTTCAACTGATAATTTTCGTTTTTGAATAAAAGTTCCTTCATTTTTAATTTCAAGAATTAATAATTTTGGATGTTCTGTTTTTATTAAAGTATATCCGCAAAGAAACTTTTCTCCAGTTTGAGTAAGCGCAAAAGTTATATCTTGAGTTGACAAGGAATAAATTATTTGTAATTTTTCATTTATGTTACTAATCATTTTATTTGCTTTTTCTTCATATAATACGTCATAATAATTAAATTTACAAAAATTCGTTGGTATGGTTTCCCAAAAAGTATATCTACTTTCGATATCTATGCAATTTCCGTCTGAATATTGACAAATTGTTCCTATTTTTAAATGAATTTGATTTGTTTCAATATTTATTATTGTTTGATATGAAAATAAACTTATAGTCATTATTCCTTGTATAACTACATCTTGCCAAGTTCCATATGGATCTGAATATTATGTTCCAAAGCATTTTCCATCAGTTGTTATAGATCCGGCAAAAATAATTGGTTGTGAAGTATAATGATTGTATAATTACTTAATTTACTTTTAATCCGTTAATTATGTTATTTATGTTTACAATTAGTGTTCCGGTTTTATGCATATTTTTACATTGGTCGAATGTTGTGTCGATTATATATTCTGCTTGCACATTTTGTACAGTTGATATATGTGAATGCATGCCGCAATAATAAATTGTTCGCAAAATTGAGATTTTACATTGTATAATATTGATAGATTCGAATTTTGATATTCGAATTTTAATAATTGAATTTTAGTTTCTTGTATTTGTGGTTCGATTAGTGGTATATTACAATCTTTTGTTTCCAACAATGACAATGTTGTGATATTCAGGTTGGATGTTCCGCAATCAAAGCCAATAATTCTATAGTTTTCTTCTACCAAGATGTTCTGGATGAGAATTAAGAGAAAGATTTTTGCTTTCATCTGTTTTGAAAGAAACATTATTATTATGAATGAAATTGAAATTGTTGCGCGGTACAAAATCAATTTCTTAGGTAATTGTTTATCTTAGGTAATTTTTTGGTTTTTCGAATTTTATTAGGATGAACAATCTTTGGTTTTCCTTTGAAAAGAATTTTGATATTTCCATTTGATAATATATCTGTTATTATATGTGGTCCAGAATATTGATTACCTAGTTTTCCTTTTCTTGGTTCACATAAAAGGAAAACTTGATTGTTAATTTGAAACTCTTGTGGATTAATTTTTCGATCATAATAATGTTTGGATTTAATTTTTGAAGCTATTAAACATTCTCGAGCCAATTCTTGTAAGTTGTGAATATTTGTCATTAATTTACATAAATAATCGTCATATGTTTTTCAGTTTTCTGTTAATTAAATTAATTATCATTAATTATTTCACTGGACGATTGTCTGGCTATTTTGCCAAACACTAACTTATATGGAGTATATCCAGTTGATTCATGTGTACTCGTATTATAAGAAAAAGTTGCATATTCTAATAATTCATCCCATTCAATAAATTTATTAACATATAGTTTCAAATATTCAATTAATACTAAATGAGATCTTTCCAAAGCTCCATTGGCTTGTGAATAAAAGGATGTTGTTTTAAATTGTTTAATTCGAAATTGTTTTGTAAATCTTTTCATTAAGTTACTCATAAAATTCGTTCCTTGATCTGTTAATATAGCCTTAGGGGCTCCAAAAATACAAATAAAATATTTTAATAATGCGTTAGCGACTTTTACGGCAGTTATTGGTTTTAAAGGTATTGCTAGGGAAAATTTGGTTAAGTGATCTTGGATTGTTAGAATGTAGGAATTTCCTTTCGATGTTTCTGGTAAAGATCCGACTATGTCCATTAATATTTTTTCAAATGAAGAAAAAGGTGTCAGTTATTAACATAGGTTGTTTGGTTTTGACTCGAACTAACTTTTTTATTTGACATTGTAAACATTGATTTATATAATTTCGAATTTCAGTCTTTAAATTATCCAATAAAAATTTTGCCTAATTCGATTATATGTTTTAGTTACTCCTTTATGGCCTTAAATTTTTGATGAATGAGCTTCTTCTATTATATTTTTTCGATTTTCAACTTCTGGAATTCTGACTAGACCGTGACAAATTATTAATTTAACTGGAATTCCTATAATGGATTCTCGAATTCGATTTAAGATTTCTTCCCATTTTATATTATCAATTTCTTGTGTTTTTGCAATATTTAAAATTTTAATTAAATTTTCCTTAATTGCTTTTTGTAATTTAATAGTTAAACAATGCAATGTTTCCTTAGTTATCTTTTCATTAATATTATTTTTGCAAATAAAAATTAGATGAAATTTATTTCCTTTCTTTACTATTTCAATATTTCCTATTTTTCCTTCTTTAATTTTAGGAATTAAATTTCTACTTTGTAATGCTTTTGATCCGTCACAAGGTTTACCATCTGCAGTTAAAAGGTACAAATAATTTTCTTTTTGCATAAAAATTTTGTCACGACTATTTATTATATTTTACTTTAGTCCGCGTGTCTATCTGTCTTTCAGTTGTGTCACTTATTTCGTCAAAAATCATTTCATTGTAAGTTTCGTCTATGTCTTGTTCGCTGTCATTGTCTTCGTCTTCATCAAATTTTTCTTCATTGTCTTCTTCAATATCTTTTTCTTCAATATAGTCATCAATGAAAATTTGGTTCTTTGGACAATTTTTTTATTCATTTTCGGCATCTTTTTGGCATCAAATTTTCTTGAACTTCTCCTTGATTAATTTTACTATTGTTTCCTGTTAAGTTATCAAGAATTTGTAAAAGTTTTGGTGGTATTTCTATTTGTGAATTTGAATTATTATGATTTTGTGAATTCATCATAATTTTCTGCATCTTCGTAATTTGAAATTTCTGACTCTAGTGTTGAGTTTTGTTGTATATTATTTTCTGTGCTGTTATTAAATAAATTTTCTGTGTAATCAGTTTCGTTTGTTCAAAATTTCTAATGGATTATTATGTATTTCTGCCTGAAATGTGTGTTCATAAAATAAAAGTTTATTCTTTTATTTAATTCTTTTTTAGTAAATAGTACACTTTCTCCTTCTGACTTTTCTATATTACGCATCTTCATCCCTAAAACTAAAGGCTCTAGTTCTTCCATTATTGTTCCTCTTCTTGGTGAAGATGGTAAAGATCTTGGATTTGCATTTCTGTATCTAGCTTCTTCATCTTCTGAACATTCTTCTATCTCATCGTACTGAGGTTGTATTGAATATATATTTACTGTAGGATTTCTAGATAAAGCATCGACATTAACGTTAATTTTTCCTGGTTTATATATTATTTCATAGTCATATTCGGCCAATTTTATTTTTTTTTTTTAATTTTATTCTCCATCTTGCTAAGCGAGAAGTTGGATCTTTTTAATTTATGAATTTTATGTTAAGTTAATGGTTTATGATATGATTATTAAGAAAAATTTTTTACCATAAATATAAGGTCGAAAATGTTGAACAGCATATACAATTGCTAATAATTCTTTTTCTATAGTCGAATAATTTTTCTCTGCATCATTTAATACACGCGAAGCATAACTAATTGGTTGATCTTTTCGAATTTGACCCTGACTTAAAATTGCTATTCCAGAAGCGTCAATAGTTAAGAGAAAAGGTTTTGTAAAATCAGGATATTGTAATATCGGTTCTTCACATAATGCATTTCTTAACGTATTAAAACGTTCTTGTTTTTTTTCTTCCCATTTAAACTCTATTTCCTTTTTTAGTAAATTAGTTAGCGATTTAGCTATTTTTGAAAATCCTTTAATAAATCTTCGATAATATCCAGCTAATCCAAGAAATTGTTTAATATTTTTTGCATTTTTGGGAATTGGAATTGGGAATTGGAAAATTTTGAACTACTTCAATCTTTTTAGGATCAAGTCGGACTCCGTTTTCTCCAATTATATGTCCTAAATAAGTTACTTCTCTTCTTAAAAATTCACATTTGTCTGATTGTAATTTTAAATTTGCTTCTCTTAATCGTGAAATTAATTTCTCAAATTTAATTGCGTGTTCTGTTAATAAACTAGCATATAATACTATGTCATCTAGGTATACAAAAATTTCGCTTCCTTGCATTCCCGTCAAAACTAAATCCATTAATCTTTGAAATGTGGCAGGCGCATTTTTAAGTCCAAAAGGCATTCTATCAAATTCATAATGACCATGGGGGGTAGAAAATATTGTTTTATGACTATCATCCGGATGCATTTTGATTTGATGAAAACCTGAAGCAAGGTCGAATACAGAAAAATATTTTGCACCACCCAGCTAATCAAGTATTTCTGTTATTTTTGGAAGTGGATACGCATCACCTATTGTCTTATCATTTAGGTCACGGAAATCTAATAGCATTCTCCATTTCTTGTTTCCTTTCGAGTCCGACTTCTTAGGGATTATCCACACAGGCGTATTATAAGGTGATTTTGATGGTTTAATTATATTTTGTTCTAATAATTCATTTACTTGTCTGTTAATTTCATCTTTATAAATTACTGGAAATCTATATTGCTTAGTGTTTATTGGAATCTCATTTACTGTTGGAATTCGATGTTATTCTAAACATGTTATTTGCGATAAATATCATCACATGCCTCGGTAGTCGAAAGGATAAGATGCCTGCCCGGTAAGCAGGAGATCCAGGTTCGATTCCTGGCTGAGGTGGTATTTTTTCGCAAAATAATTACGAGTTTTCACGACTGGTTCGTGGTCGGGCCCCGCCGTGACGCACACCCTCCCTTCTTATTTTAAAACATTTGTATGATTAAGATTTTCACCGGGCAAATGAAAACAATCGGCACTTTTCTTTATTAATCTTTGAACATGTTCACGCTCTTCATTATTTAAATGCTCAAGTCTTAATGCATCAATTATTTTATTCTTTCTTTCATTTTGATTTACAGAGAAACATGATCTTGAATTAAGATTTTCTTGTATTAAGCTTGTATTAAGCTTGTATTAAGATTTTCATTTGAACTTGACTTTGAGTTTGAATTCGAGTTCGTCGAGTTTCAGATTTCTTTATCATTTGTTTCAAATTCGGATATTTCAATTGTGAGAATTAATACCCTTTCTTCTTCTTCATTTGTATTTATTACTTATAGATAAGCTTTGCCGTCTCTAACTGTAACTAAAGCATTACCTAAGTAGATACCGTCTGTTACAATTAATCGCGGGACATATCCTTCTTTTAATTCTGAATTCGCGATTCTAATATGCATTTGTGAAATAGATCTAGCAGGAATTGTAAATTCTTCTTCTTGTTCTTTTTTTAATGCAAAAGGTATAATAATACCGTTCCATTCTAATTAATTTTCTTGGTAATTAACATTTACTTGAAATTGTTTGAAGAAGTTTGAACCCAGAATCCCATGTTGTGGTATTGGAAAATCATCTTCCATCAAATGAAAAGAAACTGGACATCCTAAGATATCTATCAGTGCCAGCCTTAAGGTGGTCACGTGATGCGTTGTAATTCCACTTAGTTTCAAAATTTCATTCCTGTCCACGAAAGTATCTGGTGTTATAATATTTCTTTTAATTATATTCGGCCTTGATCCAGTGTCTACAAGGAAATTTAGAGTTTCTTTAAAATTTAAGCTTTCTAATTTCACTATTGGTACCTCCTCAATATAGGCTAAATTTATTGTTTTGCATTTGATTCGATTTGATCGTTGATTTTCTGTGCGGGGCGGATATTGGTTTTTCCCGGGGCTGCCCCGTTCCTCTCGGAAATCTGCCCGTTTCCCTGAGCTTGTAAATTTTGTCTAAAATTATTTCCATTGTTGTTATTTCGATTGTTGTTCAAATTATTATTATAGCTATTATTACGAGTGCCGTTGTTATTGTTGTTATTATTATTATTAAAAATTCTTTTCCGACATTCCTCAATAGTGTGCCCTAATTTTTTACAATATCTGCAAGTTATCGAATTTTGATTATTTCAACTTGATTGAAATCGTGGAAGTAGGGGTTGTACTCGATTGTTATTTTTATTATAATTATTGTTATTTAAATAATTATTATTCTTTCGTGTATTTTGGGAAAATTCCAATCTATTTTAATTTTGATTTTTATTAATCAACCAACAACGATCAGCTGTATGACCTTTTCGACAAAATTGGCATGTTATTATTTCAGCTTCAATGCGACGGGTCGAAGCTCGTCTTACAGCCGGCGCGTTCTCTGCGAGTACACGTCTTATCATGTTTACAGTTTCTAATGCTTTCTCCGCGTCAATTGCCCGTGCCTCTACTTCTTCAAATGTTTCTTCTTTTGATATTATTATTTCTCTATTTAATCCGCGTAAGAAGCTTGTTTTTAAATGTTTCTCAATTGAATTTCGAAATTCCAAACTTAATATTTCAGTTTCTCTTTTTTGTGCATCAAGAATTCGCTTTCCTAATTCCCTAACTCGATTTGCATATGCTGCGACCTTCTCGTCCCTCTTTTGATATAGATAAGCTAATCATCCTTGCGCATAAACTGTTTCTCGCGGCCCGTATTTTGCTCTTAAAAATTCAATTAGTTCTTGCATGTTTTCCAAGATTTTTCCCAATATTGATCTGTGAGCATCCTCTTTTAATTTATTACGTATTGCCCGAACTAGAATTACTTCTTGCGTGGGTGCGACCATACTTAACTTCTTCGCAACCCTCGACGAAATAAACCCGCGTTCTTGTACTGAAAAAAATATTAAACAATTTCTCTGGCTCGCTGGCTATTATCGAAGATTTATACTACGTTTCTCAAAGATAACTAAACCTCTGACGGATCTGCTAAAAAAGGAAACGCCGTTCGAATGGAATGATTCACAAGAGAGCGCGTTCGCGCAACTTGAACACGCCTTGTGTTCGAAATCCCTCCTCCAATATCCCGACTTTTCCCAACAATTCGTTGTAACCACCAACGCCTCTAAGTTCACGATCGGCGGGATCCTCAGCCAGGGACCAATAGGCAAAGACCTTCCTATCGCATACGCGTTTCGATTGCTAAACCCGCCGGAACAGAATTACTCCACAATCAAAAAGGAGTTGCTCGCGATAGTCTACTGTGTAAACTATTTTAGACCATATTTGTACGAAAGAAGATTCCAATTAGTTATCACAAAGCCTTGACGTGGCTGCATTCAGTTAAGGACCCAACCTCGTGATTGGTCCGATGGCGATTAAAATTAGCCGAATACGACTACAAGGTTGTATATCGCGCCGGCAAAACCAACGTAAACGCAGACGCGCTGTCTCGGAACCCCGCCTCCTCTGTTCTTTCTCTCATGAGCGCATCAAAAAGACTGTAAGACCGAACGATCGCGAATCTGAAGAAGATTCGTCAACTGATGATGAAATGGAAATATACTCCCGCGTTGACACTCCCGACAACGAGGATCTCGACAGTGACACCGGCGACGAATCTCTATTTAATGCGAATAACACTCCGTTTCAATTCCACCACGTAAAAATAAAAAAAATCGGAGATAATTTCATGGCTAGAAACGACAACTTGGTGGTGTTCGTGAGCGTCTAAGGTGAACTCTATGATCTAGGGGCTCGGATGCTCAACCAACAGGAACTGTTGCCCAATTTGCGGGACGTCATGCTGAGCCGAGCAAACGTCACGCAAAGCGGCAAAAGGTACATCATTGCATTACCTATCGAAGTAAGTGTCTCCGCGATAACCGTGCTAAAAAGCATTAGAGAAGCCATGGTCTCACTACTCGACGTCACAAACTTGATGTGCGATCTGTATCTATTTGTAAGGAAGATGTAAATGGAGTATCATGGGGGAAGATAGACAAAATCATTCGCGACACATTTTGGGACCGAGACATCGAAATATCGTTATGCGCTAATAAGATTACTATCCCACCCCCCGAAGATAGAATTCGGCTGATTGAGGAATGTTATGCGTCCGCCGTAGGAGGACATAAGGGTATAAGTAAAACCTGCGCACGCCTCAGATCGCGTTATAACTGACCTAGACTGAAGGAAGAGGTAACACGATTCGTAAATAATACAAAAATTGTCAACTGAGGAAACTAGTTAGGATGAAACGACAGCCCATGATCCTGACAGATACATCCGACAAAGCATTCGATAAGATATCCATGGATATCATGGGCCCGCTCTCCATCACTCGTAAGGGTCATTCTCACATACTTACCATACAGGATCTCTTAACTAAATTTAACTAAACTTAAATATTCACTAGCTATGCCCCTCAAGGGAACTTCGGTCATCGATGTGACCAACGCGCTCATCAGCAAATTCATTTGCGTGCATGGTGCCCCGCGAGCGGTACTAACGGACCAAGGGTCTCACTTTCTTAATTCCTTAATGCGTAACATAGCTCGCAAGTTCAAAATTAAACAGTGCAAGACCACTACGTATCGCCCCCAGTCCAATAGCTCCGTGGAGCTCGCACCATGTACTTTGGGAATACTTAAAACAGTTTGTTAATGACCACTACGAATGGGACAAGTACTTAAAGTTAGCCAGTTTCTCCTATAATACAAGCGTACACGAAGGAACAAAATTCACTCCCAACGAATTAATTTACGGACGCGTTGTGCGCACCCCCGAGAACGATCTCATCCTCGAAGACGAACGTGATGAGAGCTACGCTAGTTACCTATTCGAATTGAACGCAAAGATAAACGAATCCCAAAGAGCTGCGCGTCATAATCTGAACACCGCGAAAGTTAGATCTAAACGTTATTATGATAAGCGAGTTAAGGCATGCAACTTCGAAGTGGGAGACCAAGTGTATCTACTCAAGGAACCCGTAAGAGATAAGTTAAGCCCGCAATACACCGGCCTCTACAAGGTAGTAGAAATATTAAATAATAACAATGTCAAGTTAGAGATAAAGTTAAGTAAGTTATGAACCGTCCACACGGACAAATTAAAGAAGGCGGGGAATCGGAGCCCTACCACGCGCTGCGCCCTTCCACAACCAGAGCCAGGGACGAGCGAGACCCCGCCAAGCGGCAGTCGACCCACGATACCCTTCGAGTAAATATGGAACCACGGCGAATCCTGACATTTCTACTGTTACCGACGCTCGGCTTCGGCTTGACGGGCTACGACTGCGGAGGCAGCGGACTCAACATCACAACCCTATCATTGCTAGACATTGGTGCGTGTAATGTCGATGACATGGAGCCTGAGAGCACAGAAATATACATGCAACTCATGCAGACTTCCGATTTTGAGAACCTACCGATAATCCAATGCCGAATCGAAGTTAATCGGAGCATATATTACTGCAGCATGCACTGCGGCATGTATTAATTGTATCCGACGGCAGAAAGATATATGTCAAGGAGGTCGGCAAGCCTGCCAGAAGATCCACGAAACTTTCGCTGGGAACTGCCATCGTGGATAGATTAGTCACAAACGTTACGAACCATAGGAGCGTCACCATGGCCAGGCAAACGCATGCTGACGGTCACTGCTCCGGAACACAATACACGGACGGATTCGGAACATGGGAAAGCGTAGTAGTACAGGCATCCTTGAAGGTTATATTGAGAACATTTGAGGCACCATTCAAACGATCGGCCAATTTTGTAAACCTGCCATCTGGAACACGCTGCCCCATGCAGCCGGGAAACTGCGCCGACTTCGACGGCACGGAAACCTTTTGGAAGACGCCGTCTGACGACAGCTGCCAATCAGTATGACATACTCTACGAGGGTACAGCCACGATCGCCGAAGCCCAAACAGACAGCCCCAGTGGTATATACAGTAACCAGCAGAGATACAACGTTCGCTCTGACAAAAACAACGGAATTCAACCTGTGCGGTTACCGACTCTTCCAAACCGAGCACTCAAAGCTCATCGTACTCATCGTAGAAATGCAACGAGGACATTTAAATCTAAATCGCAGATTTCGATCAACAACCTAGACATATTCTCTTACGTAAATTCAAAATTCGTATACGTAGAGAAACATGTGAAGACACAACTCACCAAACTCTACCACGACATCATGGAGCAGAAATGCTCTTTAGAACGCCAGATCCTCCAGAACGCGCTCTCTCTGTCAACTATAGCTCCAGATGAGATGGCTTTCCGAATAATGAAAGCTCCTGGGTATACAGCGGTCACAGCCGGAGAAGTCATCCACATCATTCAATGCGTCCCGGTAGAGTGCAAACTGCGACACATCGAAGAATGTTACAATGAGTTGCCAGTTACCTACCGCAATTCCTCACATTTCTTATTGTCACGTATCAGAATTTTAATGGGAACGCATAAGGACTGCAACGAGCTATTTCTTGGCATGTGTCACGTCAAGCGCGTGCATATATGTTGAAAAATTCTGAAAACAATAATATTACGCATTAAATTCTTTATATTCTACATATTAGAATCTTTTATGTTTAATTTATATTATCATTACCATCACCATTTTATATATTAGATGCACAAAAAAGTTCTGAGCTTTAGATTTCATACAACCAAAATAACAATTTAAATTTTATATATTTTCCCGCCCTTTTGCGGTTTTAAAGCGTTTGGTCTTCTAAAATGCCATACGGTTTGGCGTTTGATGCACATAATCTCAAAAATCAGTAGTGTTCACGATGGCAATAACAAAAGGGCATATTCCATTATCCATCCACTTCGCGTTTCATCTGAAGAAAAATGTTGCTGAAGCCACTACAATGATTTGTGCTGTATATGGAGAGAACGCTGTAAGTCATACTACATGTAAAAGATAGTATCAAAAATTTCGCCAAGAAGATTTCAATCTTGAAGATGAACCGCGTGCTGGACGCCCTCAAAAGATTGAAACGGACGAATTGCAAGCACTGCTGGATATAAACTCGGCGCAAACTGAAAAGAAGCTTGCAGAACAGCTTGGCGTTACGCAGCAAACCATTTCCGTACGTTTACATACGATGGGAAAGGTTCAGAAAGAAGGCAGAAGGGTTCCGCATGAATTGTCCGAAGACAACAAAAATCGTCGGCGTGACATTGCACTCATTTTGCTTTCAAAGTTCCGGAAAAAAGATTTTCTGCACAAAATCATTACAGGCGATGAAAAGTGGATTCTTTATGATAACCCTAAACGTAGAAAATCATGGGTTGACCCTGGTCAACCTTCGACATCGACGCCAAAGCCCAATATCCACGCCAAGAAGGTTTTGCTCTGTATCTGGTGGGATTGGAAAGGTGTGTTGTATTACGAGTATTGTTACAACCGGGTGAAACAATCATGGCAGACCGCTACCAACAACAATTGACCAATTTGAGCGATGCATTAGAAGAAAAGAAGCCATTTACTGGCCAAGGACGTCGTAAAGTGATCTTGCTTCATGACAATGCTCGACCACATGTTGCGAAAGCGACTCAGGACCATATCTTTGCGTTAGGCTGGGAACTTCTCCCGCACGCGGCGTATAGCCCAGACATGGCGCCTTCCGATTACTACCTATTCCGATCGCTGCAGCATCATTTGGCTGATACACATTTCGTAAGATTTGAAGAGATACGAAAATGCATTGATGACTTTATTACTTCGAAGCCGTTGAGCTTCTATCGTCAAGGAATTCGCAAGCTACCCGAAAGATGGCAAAAGGTCGTTGATGCAAACGAGGAATATTTCGCTGATTAATATTTTTTTGTTTGTTTTTGAATAAAGATTGAATTTTACAAAAAAAGCTCAGAACTTTTTTGTACACCTAATATATTAAAATCTTTGTGCTAATTCCGTTTATTCCAGTTATAAAAATTATTAAGTAAAAGACGTGATGCATCACCCAGGGATACAGGTATCCCCTTCAATGGGACCGCTGGGTCGCCCCCACGCGAGCGCCGGGGTCCTACTACCAGTACCTCCCACGCAAGCGCCGTCGCCCCACCAGGGGGCCGTCGCACATTGAGCCGCCTGGAGTTCGAATCGAAGGAGCTCAGTGCGTGAACGATTTCAGTCAGTTCATATCGAGTCTCCGGCCAGGAAGGTTCCTGGCTCGTGAACACATCCTCTCTTAAGATTGGATGCGAGATTCAAAGTTAATTCTCGATACATTAATGCTTTATCGAGCTCCTTTATCGAGATCCTTTCGAATCTAATTGTAAAAATTCATTATATTATTTTAACTCTAAGATTAGTGTGGTTCAAATCATTAATATTTTCATTATATCGTTGATTCATTTTTATTATATGAAGTGAAAATTAAACAGTGTGTGGTTATTAACGAATCCTATCCTATCCTATCCTAGCGAATTGAATAAAACGACTGAGTTCGCGAGGACAAGAAATCTTTCTACCTACAATAAAAAAAAGAAATTGAATAAAATATATTAGCTCGTTGAATCGACTCTTCGGATTGACGTTGCTACGTGCTACGTTGACACGCCGATGCCTCGACGAGAAACTTCGACGAGTTATTTATTCAAAATTATAAAATCAAAATTTGAAATAAATCTAATAATTATTGAAGTTTTGCATATTCGTGTACGCATTAAAGTGCGGCGTTCACCAAGCGCTCGCGAGGTACAACACTCCAACGGGCGCGAATTAGTTGCGTAATTAAATGCAAATTCAACTAAGGATTTTGTGGCTTCGTGTACGCACCGAGACGTGCGGCGCCCACCAAAACGCCCGCGAGACACAACATCTAGTAGATACCGTTATCGCATTGCGTCACTCGACGCATTCCACAACGCACTTGCATATTATACCCGCTCAATAGAATCACGAGTTAAAATCGTACAATGGATTCTTGCAGGAGAATCTCTTTACAATGCCAACGAAACGTTATCGATCAGGACAAAAGCAGTCACTAAAAAAATTTTTTGAGAAACTAAACGATAGGCTTTCCACGCCATTTGTAAAATCTTCTCGGTGTAGAATCAGTATACGACGGGAGTTACGAACAATTATTCAAAGGAAGTTTTTGGTCACCGAGGCCGCCCATAGCATGGAAACTGACACCCATTTTATTTCGCACTTCGGGATTGCCGCCGATGCGAATTGCTGCAAACGATCCAAGAAAAAGGAGATATAACTGACGAAGAGATCCGGAACAAGATTCTTTTCGACTACTACTAAAGATAGGACGAATCAAAATAATGCATGTACTTGAATCGTAAACGAACAAATGTGTAGAGGACAGATAAAGCCACCGCGTAAATCCGAAACTTCTCCCGGGCAATTTATATGCATCGCGCCAGTCTTTGCTGTTGTATCATCGAATTCGGCTATGGGATATTCGGACTAGCCAGTGACTTTAACGACGCCGGACTTTTGTGCAGCCAATGCAAAATAAATTATAACCATTCTTATCCGGAACAACAATTCCGACTAGTTCTCAGACACTATATTAATATCGGCAGAAATATTGCAACACGAATGTATGAACATTGCACTACTAAACTATACATTTGGCAAGAATTAAATATCTGCAACGTATGTTTAGACGCATTTACTGCTTTCTTGAATCACTTGCGCGAAAAAGGTCAAGTTTTTGAATCGATCCTGTCACATCCTAGCGCTGAGAATACCTTTAGTCATGTTCAGTGTAAATTTTTCAAAAACTTTTAATTATTTATGACTGTGTTAGGAGACAGCACCGTAAATCCTTTCCTATACATATAATAAAAGAATATATCGCTTAAAATTATTTAAAGTTTATACAAAATGGCCGCTTCTTACCATAACCTTATGGCGCTACTACAATCTTAATGTTCTTAATAAATTTTCCCTAGAACTACATTAACCAAAACAGAACATACCGAAATCTCTTTTCCGGACTGTTCTGTAAAGTAACAAAGAAAATAAAGCTTAATATCGCATCCTTATCTAAGCATTTCAATGTTAACAACAAAATCTTAACAAATTAATATAAAATAGTAAATAACGAATAAAAAACCAATGTAGGAAATATAACCTTGACCACGTAATGCACAAAAACTATAACAAAACAATTATCAGTACATTGTAATATTTTTATTAACAATTATATAAATAAATAAAACCATATTATTAACCAACTAATTTCTTTATATCGTCAAATATAACTTCAGAAATTAAGAAACCGTTGTATATTAAACCTTTCACTTTTGTTCCATTTTAATAAATATAAAAGTTAATAACAAAATTAATAAATAACGAAATTAACAATGGAAAGGTTGTGAATAGGGAATAAAAGTCATAATGACAATATAACAAAATCCATGACAAAACATTTATTCAACAGTTCACCTGATACATACCCTTATTTTAAGGATAAATTTTGTTGATGTCCTCATATGGATATATTTTCCTTGTATAGATACATTCTACTTGTATACATACATCCATCGAAAATTCTTTCGAAAACATAAATACAGTTTGTGGCTACGATTCTTAATTCTCGAGATATAAACAAAATTAAAAGTATATACAAGATACATATATACGTACATTATACATTTCCTTATAAGATATAGTTTTCTTTATAGAATTATGTAAACAATCACGATAGAAATATATTTTATCTCAGAAGAAAAATTCTAAGATTTGAATTTTATTTAATGAAAATTATAAATAAATAAATTATTATATAATATTAACAAATAATTATTATGAAAGATTTGGACAACACAGGAAATCCTACAACTTACCTCATTACACATACCTACCTAACCCGCACTCCGTTTAGAAGATATTTAAACAATTATAAACTTGCTTACACTTACCTCAAAAAAAATCAGTTCAGCAGGCAAATCTCCGTGTATAAACCGATTTAACTTTTAGAAATCTCCATCCTAGGTTCACATTTATAATTGTTACTTCTCTTTTATCATTAACACTAATCCTAGCTATGATAAAAATCCTGAATATTAATATGCATGGAAAACTATCCTAATAATTTAACCAATTACAATCAGAACCATTTTGTACCTGAAAATATTTAATAAATAATGTATTATAAATGTAAAAAGAGTTATACTGATATATTTTAGATATACTAATTATACGATGTAATCATTATTATTAGGTGTACAAAAAAGTTCTGAGCTTTTTTTTGTAAAATTCAATCTTTATTCAAAAACAAACAAAAAATATTAATCAGCGAAATATTCCCCGTTTGCATCAACGACCTTTTGCCATCTTTCGGGTAGCTTGCGAATTCTTTGACGATAGAAGCTCACCGGCTTCGAAGCAATAAAGTCATCAATGCATTTTCGTATCTCTTCAAATCTCACGAAATATATATCAGTCAAATAATGCTGCAACGACCGGAATAGGTAATAATCGGATGTCTGGGCTATACGCCGCGTGCGGGAGAAGTTCCCAGCCTAACGCAAAGATATGGTCCTGAGTCGCTTTCGCAACATGTGGTCGAGCATTGTCATGAAGCAAGATCACTTTACGATGTCCTTGGCCAGTAAATGGCCTCTTTTCTTCTAATGCATTGCTCAAATTGGTCAATTGTTGTTGGTAGTAGTCTGCCGTGATTGTTTCATCCGGTTGTAATAACTCGTAATACAACACACCTTTCCAATCCCACCAGATACAGAGCAAAATCTTCTTGGCGTGGATATTGGGCTTTGGCGTCGATGTCGAAGGTTGTCCAGGGTCAACCCATGATTTTCTACGTTTAGGGTTATCATAGAGAATCCACTTTTCATCGCCTGTAATGATTTTGTGCAGAAAATCTTTTTTTCGGAACTTTGAAAGCAAAGTGAATGCAGTGTCACGCCGACGATTTTTATTGTCTTTGGACAATGCATGCAGAACCCATCTGCCTTCCTTCTGAACCTTTTCCATCGTATGTAAACGTACGGAAATGGTTTGCTGCGTAACGCCAAGCTGTTCTGTAAGCTCCTTTTCAGTTTGCGCAGAGTTTATATCCAGCAGTGCTTGCAATTCGTCCGTTTCAATCTTTTGAGGGCGTCCAGCACGCGGTTCATCTTCAAGAACTGAAATCTCCTTGGCGAAATTTTTTACCCGATCAAGGTAAGGTCTTCGAGGTGTCGTCGCGAGTGCCAGTGAGCAATCACTTCATTCGCGGCGGCAGCTTCACCCGCTTCGCCGACTGGCGCTTTATTCATCGAGCGCGTCTCGATGTCCTTCCCCTCAACGGCGCGCGGCGTTGGGGGGACGGCGATAAGCGCTGTCGGCGATGCGGGGAGGTATCGGAGACCTTACCACATGTGCTCGGTCACTGCGGCGTCCATGCTGCCGCAATACAGCTGAGGCACAATGCCGTATTGCACCGCCTCTGGAAGGCTTGCCGTCTGCCGGGCGACAAACGGGTCAACCAGCGGATTGAGGGCATCGACGGGGAACTTGGTGAGCTACGGCCTGATCTCGTGATCAGGCACGAGCTCTCCAAGAGTGTCGTCATATGCGATGTCACGGTGCCCTTTGAAAACCGCTGGATGTCTTTCGAGGAAGCCAGGGGGAGGAAAATCGCCAAGTACTCTCCCCTGGCTGAGGAGCTCCAGCGGCGGGGGTACCGTGTCCTCGTGACGGCCTTCGTCGTCGGTGCTCTCGGGTCGTGGGATCCGAGAAACGAGGCTGTCCTGAGGGTGCTGCGGATTGGCGGTCCGTATGCCTCGATGATGCGGCGGCTGATCGTCTCGGATACCATCCGCTGGTCGAGGGACATCTATGTGGAGCACGTGTCCGGCGTCCGCCAGTACCAAGCTCCCTCTCGCCCTGCTGGTGATGGGATGCTCGCGACGCCGCCTCGGGCCATCCGCCGGCGCTGGGCCGCCGCTGAAGAAGTTGCGACGCGTCGCGTATCGCCGTGAGTGTGAATGTCGCGTAACTTATTCTTGTCTTTGTCTTGGCCCCCCTTTTTTTATCCAAGCGGGCAGGAGTGACCGATGTCCACATCTCCATATTATTATAATTATTATTTGCATGTGTTCTTTTTCTTTTTATCTTCATTGTTTTATTATTTTATTAATTTATTATCTTAATATCTTACTATTGTTTTTCTTTTTTATGAGATATGTGGACAGGCCTCCTGCCCGCCTCTTGTTAGTATCCGGACACTATTTTATTTTTCTTGTACACACATTTTATTGCCCGGACCGTAGGTTTTTATTTCCTGTTTCCTTTTATTGTTATTTATCCCTTTTTATTTATTCATTCTTATTTATTATCTATTTATCTTTATTTATTTTTATTTATTTTCATTGTTATCTTATTTATTTACATCTATTTTACCTTGCTCTTTTTTCTGTGGGGCCATGTATGTTCGAGTGTGTGTGCCGCGTAAAACTTATTGTATTTTAAGCGAGTGTGAGTGTGCCGCGTTGACCATTTTATATTTTAATTTATTTATTATTGCCGCGCGCGCGCCCTCGGGGTCTTTTATTTTGTAATTTATCTATCTGTGATACACCCCGAGGGCCGCCAATTATTGTTAATTGCGTCATCCCCCCAGCATGCGAGCTGGGGGGATTATTTAATGTTATTTTGCGCATGCTGGCGGGGAGCGACCCCGCCAGCCACAGTAGTTTTAGTGCCCACAAGGCAGGGGGGGCTATTGTCCCCCGCCAATATAGTATTTTAATTTTGCGCGCGGCCTAGCCGCTTTTCTTTGTATCTACCCCGGGGGGTGAGATGCCTCCCGGGGAACATTATTTAAAATAAAAGTGACTTACAGCGTTCTCTCCATATGCAGCACAAATCATTGCAGTGGCTTCAGCATTTTTCTTCAGATGAAACGCGAAGTGAATGAAAAATTGAATATGCTCTTTTGTTATTGCTACTGTAAACACTACTGATTTTTGAGATTATGTGCATCAAACGCCAAACCGTATGGCATTTTAGAAGGCCAAATGTCAACACTTTAAAACCGCAAAAGGGCGGAAAGATATATAAAATTCAAATTGTTATTTCGGTTGTATGAAATCTAAAGCTCATAACTTTTTTGTACACCTAATATTATATAATAATATTAGGTGTACAATATTATATAATATATAAAAATTGTAAAGTATATCTAAAATGATATTGCGAAGATTAATATTTAAAAGCTTAAATTCGAGCAAACTGTGTTTGTTAATTATAAGAAATGTTTGTTAATTATAAGAAAGGAATTATTATAACGAAGTATAACTCTTTGGAAATGAAAATAAGCCAACGTTAAATGTCAAGACCGCCATAATACTTAGTCACAAATGTAACTCATGGTCAGTTTGTAAGCGAAAGTAGGCCACCGTTAAATGTCAAGGCCGCCATAATATTTAGTCACAAATGTGACTCATGGTCAGTTTGTAAGCGAAAGTAGGCCAACGTTAAATGTCAAGGCCGCCATAATATTTTAGTACCACGAGTCATCGTTGACTCATAGCAAATGTAAGCCAAGTTGACCAATAGAAAACTACGTCAAGAACAACTAGAAGATCTTAAACGCGTGAATCATAGCTGACTATGAGTAATAGATTAGTGAAAGTAGACTAACAATAGGCAAACCGTGCCAAGGCCATTTGGTAACAGGCTTTATTCAAACCTGTAGAATCATAACATTGGAATTTAGATCATCCCTACTTCCATGTTTTGCCAACATATAAAAACCTCAAGCGACGATACCTTTGCACACTTGCATTTGTTCAGGAATTAACCACTTGATCAGCATCGCTTAGCGGCTGAGCAACTTGCCGTTTACGAACAATGTAATTCTTAATCGCGTGTCGCATTCCATAAATAAATTCCATAATTGGATTAGTGTACATATAACATTTATAACAGTGAATAAATCCCGATTCAAATATCACAAGTGTGATATTATTCCTTATTCCCAAAATGGAAAACTCTTTCCTGAAAATAAAAGTCACTTCGACATTCCTGTTACCCTTCCTTCGCAGTATCTAATCCTGAGGTTTTATCCTCTTAACCGCATGGAAAAAAATCCTACAAATAACATGTGAGTATAGCGATCGAGGATTTGCTGATTTCGGCTCCGTCCGACCTACCAGGACCTCCCAGGACGTCACAATAGTTAGTATATCTAAAATATATCAGTATAACTCCATTTGTAATACATTACTTATTGAATATCTTCAGATACAAAATGGCTCTGATTGGTTAAATTATTAGGGTAGTTTTCATGCATATTAATATCCAGGATTATCATATCCATAGGATTAGTATTAATGATAAAAGAGAAGCAACAATAAATATAAGTCTAGGATGAAGGTTTTTAGAAGTGAACCGATTTATATACGGAGATTTGCTTTTTGAACTGATCCGGGTTTTTGAAGTAAGTGTATGTAAGCAAATTTATAATTATTTGAATATCATCTAAACGGTACGATTTAAATAGGGCGTGTTCCTTACATCTAATTGAATTTTTGGATTTTTGGCCTTAATGGTCTTTCGGCGTATTAAATTTTATCAACTAAGGTGGTACGTATCTCGAAAAATACTTCTTGGCTTTTCTGGGTTGGTTAAGTTAAGTTCCCGCCCCCGACATTTAGGGAGAGGGAAATAAAAATATAAAAAAAAGATTTACGATTTCCGTTACGTGATAGAATTTTAACTGTTCATTACCCTGTTTTACAAGTCCGTTAGGAAAACTTCTATCTTTATTAGGCTTTTCCGTCCTGTTGGCGCCGAGACTATTTGTTTAAAGAAGAGGAAAAACGTTTAGTGGGCAATATAACTTTCGTCGAAAAACGAATTTTTCGAGATATTTCGAAGCCCTTCGAGATTGTTCGAAAGGGAGGAATTGTGAAGAACGCAGGACGTAACATATATATATATATATATATATATATATGAATATATGTTAGAATATGTAACATAAGAATATTTATGCAAATGGTTATTTTCCTTTAACTAAGCAGAGTTTTTGTGGCAGTCTTACATGACCGTACAATTCTATATATCCGACGTTGTTTGTATGAAGAAAGAAAGAAAATGAAAGGAAAAACTTTTATATTTGTCTTTCATTTATGTATAACGTGTAACAATAAATCCCTTAACCAATATCGCTGTACGGACAAATAGAACTTTCATGTCCGCCATAAATATATCCGACAAGAAACATTGGTTAAGGGATTTACTGAAAAATTTAGCACCATTTAATCGACTAGGTACACAACATTATATATGAATGAAAGACAAATAGAGAAGATTTTGTTTCTATTTTTTTTTTCTTTCTTAACCAACGCCGGACATATAGAATTGTACAGATATTCAAAACTTTCAGGACTGCCATAAAAAATAATTTTGCGTAAGTAAAGGAAAATTACCATTCGCATAAACATTATTATATCACATATTCTAACATATACACATATATTATATATAAATTATTTTAATTCCAAGTTTAAATTGAATCTATTGAGTCGTTTTAATGCATATAATTATAGATTAAACGAACTTACCTAAGTGAAGTTCGATCATAATTGTATGAGCGCCTCTTCCGAAGTGATCAAGACGTAGTACCTCCCTCTCAGTCCCTAAATGTCTACCATTTTAAAGCTCAAACAAAGCGACGCACGCGCCGCTGCCGCCGTCGCCGCCACCGTCGCCACTCCCGAGTTCATTCTTTAAAGCTATGCCGCAACTTTTTCGGGCAGAAGATCTGGCTGCGATGTAGATCTGGGCTTAAGGGTGGGAGTGATCACTTCGGAAGAGGCGCTCATACAATTATGATCGAACTTCACTTAGGTAAGTTCGTTTAATCTATAATTGTACTTCGCGCCTCTTCCTCGTGATCAAGACGTAGATGTTTAAAGTTTAGTTGCGGCACTTCAATGACAGAATGAATAAGAAAAGTTTTCTTATTTATTTTTTCTTTCCCACTCGACGGTTTTACAAGTCATGAACTATGACGTCGATATTCTTTTTATGAGTCTAATATCGTTCTCGCAAATACATCGGACGCTTCCGTCATATTTCGATAGTAGAATTTTGCAATTGTTTTCGAGTTGCTTGTCCATCCGGCTGTTTTCCGGATGGTGTCTAGATCAACTCCATGCCTTCTTGCCGCTGACGTTGTCGAGTACTGTAGGCCGTGAATATTTCTGTGTCAATTCCACTTTTTGATAGGATCTCCTTTATCCAGCGACTTAGAGTCTGGGATGTGACTGCCTTGAAAGGCTTTTTGAAGGAGATGAACAGTGAATTTGTAGAACCACGAATGTCTTTGGTCCTTTCCAGATAGATTTTTAGGGTCGAAGCTACGCAAATCTCTTTGTTCTCTATATAGAATGGTAGGACCAAATAAGGTTGTGTCCTGTTTGGGCCTGAAGTTTTAATTCTATCGGGAACTTTTATTTCGATGGATTCTGCGGTTTCTCGAATGTTTTCCTTGACTCTGCATCAGCTATAAAGTTGTCTTTAGAGCTTGTATACGACGCGAATAAAACAATATCTCGAGCTTCGCACCATTCCCAGATTTCCCGGATTATCCTATTCAGTTTGACAATTTGGATGCCCCCCATTCTATTGATGTAGGAGATGGCGGTGGTATTGTCTATTCGAAGTAAAATGTCTCTTGTAGCGCGACTGACGGGGCGGGATTTTCGCGTTTTTTGATGACGTCGTTTCTTGCGATTTTTGCGGCTGTTTCCTTGGATCCTTGGATGAAGTTACAATTAGCTTCGCTGCTTTTACGTTTTCGGATAGATTCTTTCCGAACAGCCATTCGTCGATAGTTGTCGAGCTCAGTGTTTCTTTCATTACTACGTTAATGTTTGCCAATATGAGACTTCTCCTTATTAAGGATTCGTCGTGATGTAAGTCCGCGAGAAGCCGGCTCGTGTCTCCGAGCGTTTCGATCACTGCGAGATTTTCACCCTCTCCTTTATGTCTGAATAGGATTGATAAACCCTTTCCTAGTGCCACGAGGCATGCTGAGATTTTTTCCTGTTTTGAGGTTATTCTTCCGTCTCTTTTCCAAACAGTCTCTTGTAGAGACGCTTTTACCTCCGGATTCAGCTTCGGAGGGTCAATGCGTGTGCAGTTTGACGGAGGGGATATTTTTTAAGAAGATCCGCTCGCTCTTCTGTTGGAAGTCCTAGTTTAAGTATTTCTTCCCATCTGGCGACCACGTCGCTATGTAGTGACTCGGCTAGAGTCCGTTCCTCGGCGAATCGTTTTCCTATGGCTTCTAGGACATCTTTGTCTAGCGCCGCTTCGATTGATGCGATCGCCTGACTGTCTGATTCCGCTGTTCTCGCGCCCTCAGTATGTGGGCGCTCATCTCTTGCGCTCCTTTTGGAAACTTGTCTCCGATGTCGATCTTCTTCCTCCGTTGATAAGCTACTACTGCTGCTGCTAATACTGTTACCTATAACAGTAGTATATATGAAATGTTCGTTTTATATTCATTGTCTCAAAGGACGTGTGAATATACCCGATCATGTAATATTTATATAATTATTATGTTTGTTGCGAAATATTCGCAATGCGATTAGAGATCAGATTAGAGTCTGTCGAGATGACCTGTCTGAGACGGTTAAAGTTGTGTGCGGTGTCAGTTATGACCTATGCCGCGCCGATTGTCAGTCGCGCGATGTAGGTTAGAGCCCACACCGCGTCGACCGTTGGTGTCGTGCACGCAGGTTAGAGCCCGCGTGCTGACACTCGACAATGCCGGTCACGCCTGCGTGCCGGTTAGGCCCCGTATTGCGTCGATTGTCGCCGCACGTACAGATTAGGGCCCGCGTGCCGATGCCCAGCGACGCAGGTTAGAGCCTGCGTATCGTCTAGGCTGATGCCGCGCCGATCGTCTCGTGCATGCAGGTTAGGACTTGCGTGTTGCCGCTCATTTATCTGATTCCATTACGACGGATTAGGGTCCGTCGCGATGGCTTTCGCGAGGTGAACGACCTTGCGCGGTGTAGGTTAGGGCCCACCTCGCGCCGCTATCGGTGTCGAACACATAGGCTATGCTTTGTGTGCCGATTCTCACCGATGCAGGTTAGTGCCTGCGTGTAGCTACATAAAGAATTTCGTCATGCTTACCGCCGATTGTCAGTCGCGCGTTGTAGGTTAGAGCCCACACCGCGTCGACCGTTGGTGTCGTGCACGCAGGTTAGAGCCCGCGTGCTGACACTCGACAATGCCGGTCACGCCTGCGTGCCGGTTAGGCCCCGTATTGCGTCGATTGTCGCCGCACGTACAGGTTAGGGCCCGCGTGCCGATGCCCAGCGACGCAGGTTAGAGCCTGCGTATCGTCTAGGCTCATGCCGCGCCGATCGTCGCTCGTGCACGCAGGTTAGGACCTGCGTGTTGCCGCTCATTTATCTGATTCCACTACGACGGATTAGGGTCCGTCGTGATGGCTTCAGCGAGGCGAACGACCCTGCGCGGTGTAGGTTAGGGCCCACCCCGCGCCGCCGTCGGCGCCGCACACGCAAGCTATGTCTTGTGTGCCGATTCTCACCGATGCAGGTTAGTGCCTGCGTGTAGCTACATAAAGAACTTCGTTATGCTTACTGTGTGACGCATATGAATCTATCGACGACGATTCCGAATACCTCTTACGTTTCGCTTCTTTCTGTTTCCTTTTCTGTTTCTTGAGTTCTTCCTTCAGCAATTTTGCTCGCTTCTTCCAACGATTCTCTTTTTCTGCTTCCCTTTCTGTTTTCTTGCTTCTCTTTCTTTTCTTCCCCATCTTGTGCGTTGTGGACACCTTGGCACCAAGAAAAAGAATGAACTCGGGAGTGGCGACGGTGGCGGCGACGGCGGCGGCGGCGCGTGCGTCCCTTTGTTTGAGCTTTAAAATGGTGGACATTTAGGGACTGAGAGGGAGGTATTACGTCTTGATCACGAGGAAAAGGCGCGAAGTACAATTAGCAATAGTGCTATTCGGAACCGACCTGAAAATTGCTATCTGTATATATTATATTATAACACGTTATAATATAATTACAATATAATGTATTATAGACTTTCTACAATAAGCTATTAGTAACAGATCATAAGTCAGAAATTAAGAATTGATCAATAATAGACTGGATATAATAATAATAATGCTAGACTATGATTGGTCAATTCTTATCTTCTGACTTATGATCTATCACTAACAGCTTATTGTAGAATTTATAATATAATTATCACATATGTCTGATAAACGTGTTCGATATTAAATTTTTATTTTACAAGAAATGATGAAACTTCAAATAATATATCACTTTCTTTGAAAACGGTATTAATGCTTGAAATATACGATATCAGACATGTAAGATCGTTTCGTCATTAATTGACAAACATTTTCGTCCGATGCCGTCGGACACCAAAACAAATCTTTTACGTTAATGACTGTCTCGAAAATCAATAGCAATATAGATTTTGTTTAAGAACGATTGAAACTAATGATCGAAGTATAAGTATCGAAATCATATGTTCTATAGTCTGAATTAGCAAAATTTTTTTTAGATAGCATGTTGATTAGAATTGATTAAAACAAAGACATTATCTGTTAAATAAGAGTTTGTTTATTATTTTCCTTGTTCAAATTCGGATCGAAAAGAGATATAGCATTTTACATATTCAAAACAATAATGATATTGACAATTGTTTCTGTATAGATAGTATAATCAGATTGTTAAGTTTTTAGAAAGATGTACATAATTAAGGAGGTATAAATTTTATTTCCAGCGCCGAAAATGTTGCGTTATATCTTTCTTTCATAAATGCTGAAATTTTAAAATCAAATAAAAATATCTCTTCTTCCAGAATAATACTTTAATAATGCTTTCAATATATTTTTGCAACTGTTAATATACGTTTAAAATATTTCTAGTGCAGCTATTATGAGGAATTTAGTTACTATTAAATCAATAATATTAAGAATGTTATAAAACTACACATAAATCTTTTAAACGCATTTTAAAGGACTGTCTTTTTTCTACTTGCAATTTTAGTGATAATTAGGTAGTAATTTCTATTCACATAAAATAATTATACAACATGCGAAACAGACAAATGACAATAGGCGAACAGTTCGCGTAACATATTTTCACTTCGCTTAGCAAGGTGCCGTAATACAGTGGACGTTTGATCGTTACTTGAATCTGTATATTGTTTACGTATTAATGCATTATTAATAATCTCAGCAGTTTTTTTCTATTAAGAAGTGAATTGCTGAAAGCAATTAGTTATTATTGTCGACATGTATGGTTTATATAAAGAACGAGACAAGTATTTCGTGCAAATTCGAAATATGTGCAATAAGAAAAAGTTGATTGCACAAAATGGTACAAATGGATACAAATAGATTTTCTTATTTATATCATAATTTTATATGTTATTAATTATATTTATATAACTATATAACTATATAATTATATAACTTAATCTCTTGCTTATATAACCTTTTGATAATTGGATCTGAATGTATTAAATATTTAAATCTCAAAATATTAGGTGTACAAAAAAGTTCTGAGCTTTAGATTTCATACAACCGAAATAACAATTTAAATTTTATATATCTTCCTGCCCTTTTGCGGTTTTAAAGCGTTGACATTTGGCCTTCTAAAATGTCATACGGTTTGGCATTTGATGAACATAACCTCAAAAATCAGTAGTGTCCATGATGGCAATAACAAAAGAGCATATTCGATTTTCCATCCACTTCGCGTTTCATCTGAAGAAAAATGCTGCTGAAGCCACTGCAATAATTTGTGCTGCATATGGAGAGAACGCTGTAAGTCATACTACATGTAAAAGATGGTATCAAAAATTTCGCCAAAGAGATTTCAGTCTTGAAGATGAACCTGCTGGACGCCCTCAAAAGATTGAAACGGACGAATTGCAAGCACTGTTGGATATAAACTCTGCGCAAACTGAAAAGGAGCTTGTAGAACAGCTTAGCGTTACGCAGCAAACCATTTCGGTACGTTTATATACGATGGAAAAGGTTCAGAAGGAAGGCAGATGGGTTCCGCATGAACTGTCCGAAGACAACAAAAATCGTCGGCGTGACACTGCACTCACTTTGCTTTCAAAGTTCCGGAAAAAAGATTTTCTGCACAAAATCATTACAGGCGATGAAAAGTGGATTCTCTATGATAACCCTAAACATAGAAAATCATGGGTTGACTCTGGCCAACATTGACACCAAAGCCCAATATCCACGCCAAGAAGGTTTTGCTCTATATCTGGTGGGATTGGAAAGGTGTGTTGTATTACGAGTTATTACAACCGGATGAAACAATCACGGTAGACCGCTACCATCAACAATTGACCAATTTGAGTGATGCATTAGAAGAAAAGAGGCCATTTACTGATCAAGGACGTCGTAAAGTGATCTTGCTTCATGACAATGCTCGACCACATATTGCGAAAGCGACTCAGGACCATATCTTTGCGTTAGGCTGGGAACTTCACCCGCACGCGGCGTATAGCCCAGACATGGCGCCTTCCGATTACTACCTATTCCGGTCGCTGCAGCATTTTTATTTAGCTGATACACATTTCGTGAGATTTGAAGAGATACGAAAATACATTGATGACTTTATCGCTTCGAAGCCAGTGAGCTTTTATCAAGGAATTCGCAAGCTACCCGAAAGATGGCAAAATCGTTGATGCAAACGGGGAATATTTCGCTGATTAATATTTTTTTGTTTGTTTTTGAATAAAGATTGAATTTTACAAAAAAAAGCTCAGAACTTTTTTGTACGCCTAATAAAGGAATAATAATGAGAACCGTTTTTGATAGTAAGAAACATAATATAATAATGCTTTAATGATGTCCGAGTAAACACTATATAAATTATTGACAAAAATACAGAATTATTAGAATGGAATCAACTTATTACCAATATAATAAAATTGAAATTATACTTAAATTATAATTAATAAGTACATACTTATATGTTTTTCTTTCAATATAACAATGTTAGATTAAAAAAATCGTTTTTTTATTGACTTCAAAGAAAGACTTTCTCAATCTCTTTCAGCTTGTTCGTTTTCTCTATGTATGTTCATCTATAACACAAGATCGATGCAACCAATCGTGATGTTTAAGTATTCAGCGAAACTTTACATGTTATAGAAAATTTTCCTGCATCTCATTACGAATATAAAATTGTGTTAAGTGGAAAATAGATATATTAAAAAACATTCAATTTCTATTTCACATTTTAATTTTTAATAACAAAAATATATTTAATATTTTAATATTATTTTATACTAACTTGTACATATATCTGTATATATGTTATTTCGTATTGCATACATTAAAAATATTTTATATTGTATTTTATGACTCTAATGCGACAGAAAATGCTACTTATTATTTGTTTTTTCTAGAAATTTGGTGGTGGATCCATCTTCTAATCTGGGGAATGGAACGACGGCTTAAACATTTATGTTTCATTTTAACTTCTACCATCTGTTTTCCTGAAGGTAAACGTTCTTCTATTTCTTGTTTAAAAGAAGTCTTTACTATTTCATATCCCTTTTGTGTCTACCTTACACGTTTCGTGGAACCATAGGGTAATGCTATAAAAAGTTAAAATTCGTTATAAAAAGTTTTACATGTAATAAAAGTATAAAAATTACAATTATGTATATATATTTGTATACATGTAAATACATAAATACATGTACTTACTACTACGTCTTTTTCTTCCATCCATTTTTCCTACAATGTTATGAATTGGGCTAGTATATGACACGTCGCTATCATCCATATTATCGTGATTCTCTTGGAATGTTTCATTTATTATAAAACTATCTTTTTCTTCATTAATTTGTAGGTTATCTTTCAGCATCTTGTTCATTACTATAATCTTCATCTTATGCTATTTTAAGCAATCGAGACATCTTAATTATTTCAATTTGTGATATAGGCTAATGTTGCGTATGAATGCTTTTATCATGACCTAGGTAACGAGTCATAACCTAGGTTACGAGTTGTGTTACATCATGTTCCGATAGATTCAAGGTAATGCATCTTGTTGCTATATGTTTGCGAAGTTTTGTATCTCGTAAGAGGTATTTTTGTCTCACATTCTAGAGAATATGTATGTAATAAGTCACATGCTCTTATATATCTGAATCGCATTTTATCGTAACCTGGCAAAGCAAATATATAAGGATTCTTTTCAGGTATATTTGCTTCCTTACGATATTGTAAAAGTAAATCAATACAAGTTTTCATTTCATAATCCAAAAGAACAGGAACTGATCTTTCCAATTTTCCTTTAATAAAGAACCTTATACTTTTCAGTTATCTGAAAGTATATAATTGATCATCTTCTTCTTTATGTAATGTAAATATTTATAATATTTTTACTACAGATATTAATACACACAGATAGATATTTTTTATTTTCCATTAAAATTAGAAATGAAATTCATTAACTTAAAGATTAAATATAATCGTTGTATTAATTTTAGTTAACACCATTATATTTAATAATAAAATATATGATATTTAATTAATAAGAAGATATTAATAAAAAAATATTACTCTTAAGTTTATATTTGCAAATATTAAAAAAAAATTTAAAAACAGATCAAGTGCATTTAATATTTAAATATTATATATTTTAGGAATGAATATATATATATGTAAATATTTTATAAATGATTATTTAAAAAATTGATATTTAGAACATTGTCTAAGCTGAGAAATAAAGGAATATACATAATCAATATAATTTCTGATATAAAAATAAATAAAAAGATATACAACAAAACTTTTTGTATCAAGCTTTGTTTTGAAGAAACTATTCTGGAAATTAAAATGTCGTAACATTTTCATTTTTTTTTATAAGAATAATTTATTTATAATCTTTTACAATTTTATGTATTATATATTACAACATAATTAGGAACCCGAAATTGCAGTGTAAATGATTTATATTTGTATTAAAATTCTTTGTGATAATATAATTTGTATTTAAATAAATAAAGTAATTTTATTAAATATTAAACTTATGATCAATCTTTTATAGAATGGCGGTTTATAATATTGAAGTGATTTCTTTTTTATATTAATATGTAATAGATATTTATAAATTTTAATTTCATAATTTTAATTTCATTATAAACAAGTGAACATATATGTAATATCCTATTTTTTCACTAATTCACAATTTTCAGGCTTCAATCATTTTTATACAATAAATATTACATATAGAAGCAAAGCGTAAAAACATACTTTACGAGCTTCATGTGGTAGAGATTCATATAAGTCTGGATTCGTTCGTTCGTTTATACTTTCTTGATGCTTATAATCATTGATGGATATACGTTCTATTTCGCCTATTGAACACTTGAATGAATATCAACGTAAATTGCGCTAGTTGTCGCCAAGTATTATACATAAATACATTTTTCAGCTGTTGAAATGCTGAACGTCGTTTAGTTTGTAAAAAATTGTGTAACAATTTAATGAAGGTAATTCCTGTAATTGATAACGTTTAGCTTGTAATATGGATTCCTCAACGGTTTTATTAACAGACAGACTGAAGTCTTCCTGTAATAATTTCAAAAAATTCTCTATGTTCGTTTTTTCTTCTAATTTATTGCATTCTATGCGTTCAGCGATATTTAAATTTCCTATTTGCTTTAACAATGTGCCAAATTTTGATGCAACAGAAGGAGCTGCATAAGTTTTTGTATCGATATTAAGACCTGCCACTTGATTTACAACGGCGATACAGTCATCATATATTGATGATACATACCACAGAAATCTCTTACGTTTTTATTAAGTCAAAGGGCTTGTAAAAATAGTCTTAAGCAATCTTAACAAATTAACAATCTTAAGCAAGATCTTATTATATCTTTTTAATGCTGATATTTGTATTTTATACATAATTTTTGCCGTAGGTGATTAGCAGTTTATCATATCTAATTAATCGAATGACGTCATCCTCTCTTAATACAGGAAATACAATGTTTCTTAAAATAGAATTTGCACAGTTGTGAATTCGACCTTGAACTTTCCTTCCGAGTATTTTGACAGCTCTACCAACCGATTTTTGTACATTCTTTAAAATGATGACATATATTATTTTTAGTAAAAAAGCCTTTACATCCAGCACAACATATAAAATCGCATGCAGTCTTTTTTTAGATTCTGTCGGTCTTCTGCAGACTATCAACTCTCTTATATGTGGGATCTATATTGAATAAATAATTGCCTCGTCGTCTGAAAAGATCAATAATCTTTTGTCTCTCTCTCTCTTTATTATCTAATACAAATAGTAAAATTAAAAAATCATGATATAAAAACAAAAAACTTATAATTAAAATCTACTATATAAATTCAATTAATATTTTCGGTATATATGCCGCAGTATATATACTACATATGTGTACATAGAGTTTTATAATTATATGCATCTAGTAACAGTCAGCACATTTTATATGATACAGAATGAAAACTTTTGGGTAAAAGATCATGTGAGCGATTAATGTGAGAGGAACGATATTGAACATAATAAACACAAATGACACAAATTCACTGTGTTCAATTTGAACTGATTTTCGAGACAGAGTTGAAGATATATATGATTCTCACTCATTTCCTTGCCACGGACGTATATACAGTTATATAGATACTTTGTTGTGAGACTGAAGATCGGAATATACGCAAGCAAAATAAAGATAACAAAAACATGCCTTACTTCATTAATCTCTTTAATATTCGCATATTATTGATTTAATCTCCTGAATCCAAAACTTTTCTCCTCACTTTTTCTCCTATATCTGATATAGAATATAAAATTGTAAATGTAAAATCTGATAGTAGAATGTTATAATATATGTTCTATATTTTACACTGTGTATAATTTCAAAAATAAATACGATCTTCATCAAAAAATTTTAAATAAATGGATGGATTGATTATAATTATATAAATATATAATTATGTTATAAGAGTATATTAGGAAATATGGATAAGTAGCCAATAAACTTATTATATATAGAATTAAATTTTATATAAACAGATATATATTATAGGTAAAATTTAAATTATAGAAAAATTAATAAATTATCATAATATAAATATAGATTTTGTTAATAATATATGAGAATCTGTTCTCTGTATCTTTGGGTAATGGAATTAATTTTTTCATCCTCTTCTTTTACATCTTTATGCTCTTGTTCGAGATGCCTATTTATTTTTTATTGCATTTTTTTGCAATAATAACAAAAGTTTTGTTTGCCTGTACCTTTAGGTTTTGAACACTGGACATTTAAATTAGTATCGTCGCAGATTTCCTGTCCAGTGACATTTAACAATGTTTGTAAGCTACTACGTGTACTATTAATAGATTGTGACAAACATGGTTGTGTAGAAATATTCCTATCTTCCTCAGAATTTTCCAAGTCTGCATTATAGTAATAATCAGGATCATTATCTGCATTATCATTACTGTTATCGCTATTACACACAGAATTATTTATGAAATACGTTTTACGTTCCTCTGAATTCTTATTTTTATCCGTCAATTCTATATCATCAATACTATTGTTATCCATTTTATCTTCATTGTTATCTTTATTTTTTAAACTATCACTATCATTGCTGCAATAATTATCATTCTCATGTACAAGAACATTATTAACTATGTCATTTCTTTCTTTATTTTGACAACTTAATTCTATATTTGAACTTAAATCAAAATCATTCAACTCATCAACTAAAAATATGACTGGTAAATTAATGTCAAAATCTAAAATAACATTATTATTTGATATTTGTTCCAGAATCAGATGGATTAATCTCTAAATCATTGCAAAAGAATTGATTTTGTAGTTCATCACTTATATATATATATATCAAATAGTATATTATTCTGTTTCAGTAACTCATCAGTGCTTATATCTTTATTAGGTAATGTTTGAAAATTGCTTTTTAATCCGAGATTACATTTAAGTTTATAAGCATTAACATCATTGTAATCTGAAATAAAAGACAGGTTGCAGTCAATTGTAACGTGCTATATTTTCTTACCATAACATAAACGGAAACTATAATATGTACCAACTTTTAGTCGCACTTAGTCGCATAAGTGGTATTCTTGTGTTTAAATTCTTTGCTATCCTATTAAGCATTTCACACTTACCTGCAATTACCAAACCAATTCTATTAATTGTCTTTTTTAAAATCAGATTAACTAATTAAAAAGACATATTATGTCAATGTGTCAGAATATTTCAAGTTTTAATTTGAAAATTTGGTTCATTATGTAAAATTATCGTAAATTCATGATTAGGTTATCAAAAAGTTATACATAAGCAAGAGGTTAAATTATAATGTAATTAATATCGTATAAAATTATTATGTAAATAAGAAAATCTATTTGCATCCATTTGTACCATTTTGTGCAATCAACTTTTTCTTATTGCACATATTTCGAATTTGCACGAAATACTTGTCTCGTTCTTTATATAAACCATACATGTCGACAATAATAACTAATTGCTTTCAGCAATTCACTTCTTAATAGAAAAAAACTGCTCAGATTATTAATAATGCGTTAATACGTAAACAATATACAGATTCAAGTAACGATCAAACGTCCACTGTATTACGGTATCTTGCTAAGCGAAGTGAAAATATGTTAAGCGAACTGTTCGCCTATTGTCATTTGTCTGTTTCGCATGTTGTATAGTTATTTTATGTGAATAGAAGTTACTATCTAATTATCACTAAAATTGCAAATAAAAAAAAAGACAGTCCTTTAAAATGCGTTTAAAAGATTTGTATGTAATTTTATTACATTCTTAATATTATTGATTTAATAGTAACTAAATTCCTCATAATAGCTGCACTAGAAATATTTTAAACGTATATTAACAGTTGCAAAAATATATTGAAAGCATTATTAAAGTATTATTCTGGAAGAAGAGATATTTTTATTTGATTTTAAAATTTCAGCATTTATGAAAGAAAGATATAACGCAACATTTTCGGCGCTGGAAATAAAATTTATACCTCCTTAATTATGTACATCTTTCTAAAAACTTAACAATCTGATTACACTATCTATACAGAAACAATTGTCAATATCACTATTGTTTTGAATATGTAGAATGCTATTCATATCTCTTTTCGATCCGAATTTGAACAAGGAAAATAATATACAAACTCTTATTTAACAGATAATGATAAAATATCCTTGTTCTAATCAATTCTAATCAATATGCTATGTAAAAGAAATTTTCCTAATTCAGACTATTGAACATATGATTTTGATACTTATACTTCGATCATTAGTTTCAATCGTGCTTAAATAAAATCTATATTGCTATTGATTTTCGAGATTACAGTCATTAACGTAAAAGATTTGTTTTGGTGTCCGACGGCATCGGACGAAAATGTTTGTCAATTAATGATGAAACGATCTTACATGTCTGATATCGTATATTTCAAGCATTAATACCGTTTTCAAAGAAAGTGATATATTTATTCGATTTTGAAGTTTCTTGTAATCATTTCTTGTAAAATAAAAATTTAATATCGAATACGTTTATCAGACATATGTGATAATTATATTATAAATGTTCTACAATAAGCTGTTAGTGATAGATCATAAGTCAAAAGATAAGAATTGACCAATCATAGTCGAGCATTATTATTATTATTATTACATCCAGTCTGTAATTGATCAATTCTTAATTTCTGACTTATGATCTGTTACTAATAGCTTATTGTAGAAAGCCTATAATACATTATACTGTAATTGTATTATAATGTTATAATATAATATATACAGATAATAATTTTCAGGTCGGTTCCGAATAGCACCATTGCTAATTATATGCATTAAAACGACTCAATAGATTCAATTTAAACTTGGAATTAAAATAATTTATATATAATATATGTATATATGTTAGAATATGTAACATAAGAATATTTATGCCATAAATGGTTATTTTCCTTTAACTACGCAGAGTTAGTTTTTGTGGCGGTTCTACATGACCGTACAATTCTATATGTCCGGCGTTGTTTGTGTGAAGAAAGAAAGAAAATGAAAGGAAAAACTTTTATATTTGTCTTTCATTTATGTATAACATGTAGCTAATCGATTAGATGCTAAATTTTTAAATAAATCCCTTAACCAATGTCGCTGTACGGACAAATAGAACTTTCAGGATCGCCATAAATATTTCCGACAAGCGACATTGGTTAAGGGATTTATTGAAAAATTTAGCATCATTTAATCGATTAGGTACACAACATTATATATGAATGTGTTTGAATAGGGAAATTTTTAATAATCTGATTGGCCAAAAATAAATATTTTTAATATAAAAATTATTGCAGCCCCGATATTTTGATATTATTTCTTAATTTTCTTCTTAAAATGGCCTCAAGATTTCGTTATTAACAGTTAGTGTAGTTAGTCTGGGACTTTGTATAGTTGTTAATTTCCATACTTCTTTATTTTATAGATTTTTCGGACTTATTCATCTATGTACATTTTTAAGAATGTCTATAACCAAATTAAATATTTCTAGAACATAGATGGGTATTTTTCAGGCCTCTCTTACATATCATGATGCATGTTCCATAATAATGTATACATAAGTGCTATATATCTATATACATATAAACAAATTCTTTCTGAAAATATCTATACAAGTTAATCTCTTATCTGTACATTTATTAATAAATTACATCATATATTTCTATATATTATAGATAAGAATACTGGATATAACAATTGTTTTAAGGACCACTTGTATAAAAGAACTTGATAGGCAGAATTCGGGACCGTGCCGAAAATTGTCATTTCGTAGGCAAAATTTTCAGGATCGACCCGAAAACTGCCAAAGTCTTGAAAACTGCCATTGCATTTAAAAATTATTTAAAAATTAACCGAAAACCACCTTTTCATATACATATATGTGTGTGTGTGTGTGTGTGTGTGTGTGTGTGTGTGTGTGTGTGTGTGTGTGTGTGTGTGTGTGTGTGTGTGTGTGTGTGTGTGTGTGTGAAAAGGTGGTTTTCGGTATATATATATATATATATATATATATATATAATTATTATATATAAATTATTTTTCCAAGTTTAAATTGAATCTATTGAGTTTTAATATAATTAACATATAATTAGCAATGGTGCTATTCGGAATTGACCTGAAAATTGATATCTGTATATATATATATATATATATATATATATATATATATATATTAGGTGTACAAAAAAGTTCTGAGCTTTAGATTTCATACAACCGAAATAACAATTTAAATTTTATATATCTTCCCGCTCTTTTACGGTTTTAAAGCGTTGACATTTGGCCTTCTAAAATGCCATATGGTTTGGCGTTTGATGCACATAACCTCAAAAATCAGTAGTGTTCACGATGGCAATAACAAAAGAGCATATTCGATTTTCCATCCACTTCGCGTTTCATCTCAAGAAAAATGCTGCTGAAGCCACTGCAATGATTTGTGCTGCATATGGAGAGAACGCTGTAAGTCATACTACATGTAAAAGATGGTATCAAAAATTTCGCCAAGGGAATTTCAGTCTTGAAGATGAACCGCGTGCTGGACGCCCTCAAAAGATTGAAACGGACGAATTGCAAGCATTGCTGGATATAAACTCTGCGCAAATTGAAAAGGAGCTTGCAGAACAGCTTGGCGTTACGCAGCAAACCATTTCCGTACGTTTACATACGATGGGTTCAGAAGGAAGGCAGATGGGTTCCGCATGAATTGTCCGAAGACAACAAAAATCGTCGGCGTGATATTACACTCACTTTGCTTTCAAAGTTCCGGAAAAAAGATTTTCTGCACAAAATCATTACAGGCGATGAAAAATGGATTCTTTATGATAACTCTAAACGTAGAAAATCATGGGTTGACCCTGGTCAACTTCGACATCGACACCAAAGCCCAATATCCACGCCAAGAAGGTTTTGCTCTATATCTGGTGGGATTGGAAAGGTGTGTTGTATTAGGAGTTGTTACAACCGGGTGAAACAATCAAACCGCTACCAACAACAATTGACCAATTTGAGCGATGCATTAGAAGAAAAGAGGCCATTTACTGGCCAAGGACGTCGTAAAGTGATCTTCATGACAATGCTCGACCACATGTTGCGAAAGCGACTCAGGACCATATCTTTGCGTTAGGCTGGGAACTTCTCTGCACGTGGCGTATAGCCCAGACATGGCGCCTTCCGATTACTATCTATTCCGATCGCTGCAGCATCATTTGGCTGATACACATTTCGTAAGATTTGAAGAGATACGAAAATGCATTGATGACTTTATCGCTTCGAAGCCGGTGAGCTTCTATCGTCAAGGAATTCGCAAGCTACCCGAAAGGTGGCAAAAGATCGTTGATGCAAACAGGGAATATTTCGCTGATTAATATTTTTTTGTTTGTTTTTGAATAAAGATTGAATTTTACAAAAAAAGCTCAGAACTTTTTTGTATACCTAATATAATTTTGTAGATCTAATTATGTATGGATTTTTACCTAATCTAATTATATATAAATAGATAAAATTAGATAAAATAGATAAAATGTTTATGATTATATATGAACAGATCAAATTATACTTGTAACGACAAAATTACGGTTACATTCCGATATTGACTGCTAGTACTGAAAATCTATAATATATGTGACATGAAATATCCTTATACAGAAAATAAATGAAAAAAAATTAAAAAAATGAAAAAAAATGAGAGAAAGTGATGAAACGTTTTTTATCTCGTATCATCGCATGTTTCTAAAACTGGTCACCCATCTATTTGTAGATCCTGCTCGATGCTGTTTAACTTCAGGGATGAAACCCGCTGAAATGACTAAATAAGTGATTACGGGATCTCTGCTTAAAATATGATAGATCTGGTTAATGAATGTTACTATATTGTATAAATATAGTCTCAATTTTAATATCTCGATTGCATATATAATTCTTGTAAATAATTTAATTACATATATAAGACCATAAACTTATATTATGTTTAATAAGAATCATTATTCTTATGAAAATGTTTATAAATTGTTGTATATATTTTATTTACTTGTTAATGAATTTATTAATAACTGTATTAAATCGTATTAACTGTATTAAATATGGGAAATATTTTTCTTATTTAGTTATGTTATAGTTATATTACAGTTACATTAGTTATATTACAGTTATATTATAGTTAATTAAGAAAGATAATTAATAATGTTATTTCAATATTTATTCATCAAAAATGATTTAAAAATGACGATTAAATGACGATATATTTATGACGATAACATTTCGATATATGACAAATGTTACATTTATTTTACGTCATTATTTACACTAACGTCGAATGACGAGAAATGACTTTAAATTATCGTCATAATGACGTCATCTTGTGTATATATATTGTGACCGCCGCCCCTGAGGACGGTCCTTCGTGACGCAACTTACAGAAAGTCGGGCGTCAGGAACAAGCGCGTGCCACTCGATCATACAAGAAAGAAAATCGCAAGCTTGGCTGTGCACAACAGAGTTCAAATTCGCACATGCTATACAATCCGACAGCTCGATTTGAGGTCGAGGGAGGAATTCGCGGGACGGGGCGTGAGAGAGAGAGAGAGAGAGAGAGAGAGAAGGAATCACAATAATGCAACAGAATTAATCAGAATAATAACAAGAGTATCTTTAATTTTGGCTCAAATCGCTATGCGTAATCATCTCTTGTCCGCTCATGGCGCGGTATTTCGAAGAGTCTCGAATCGCGTAACAGAGAATAAACCCAAAAATCCTTATTTTAAACAAGTAATAACACGATGTAACCCGCAATTACGCAACGGTATGTCCGAACAACACCTTCGCCTAGTGATTCGAGCTCACATAAACACAGATTGGGATTGATGGATAGTCCCAAAAAGTCAGAATCATGAAAATAAAAAATAACGACAATGTCATAATTTCGAAATTTCATAATCCCGAAAAGTCGTAATCCCGAAATTTAAAAAGTGTGACAATGTCCCGAAAGATCACAATCCCGAAATCTTACAAATAAGATAACATCCCAAAAAATCATAATCTCGAAATGTAGGAAATGGGAATTATTGACCAAAATGAACATATTGAAATATATCATGTCTATATTGATTTTGCAATAGAGAGAGAGAGAGAGAGAGAGAGAGAGAGAGAGAGAGAGAGAGAAAGAGAGAGAGAGAGAGAGAGACTGAGAGACTGATACCTGCGAATAATGAAAATAGCATCCTTTCACGTCAGCGGACGGTAAGACTGTTAAAAAAGCTTTTTGAAGAGCGAATTCAAAATCGGTCATAACTGTTCGTGGACACAATGATGGTGCTAATTTATTGAATATGTATTCTAATATTGATTTATAATCTGTACATTTTCTTCCTTCCATAATAATCCATACAAAAAGTATTCCCTACAAGAGGACAGTATACAAACAATAATTTTTGCGTTTATAATTATTGTTACTTTTTAAAAATATTATTAATAAATTTTAATTAACAATACTTATAAATGACTTACATGATTAAATATCCGAGCCATCAAAGTATAAAAAGTTGTCGCGTTTTATTAAGAGTTGAATTTTTATTTTTATTTTCTAATAAAATAGATACAGTTTTAAACGTAGCGTCAGCAAATATTTCTTCAGTTGTGCCCGTTTTGCATAAAGTCCGAATAAAATTTCGATCAAATATTACCAAGTGTGTTTTGCCACGATCTTCTGAATTTACAGTTTTAATGCTGAGAAAATGTTTATTATATTTTAGTAAATGTTTCCATTGCTCACTTTTTAATGTTCTTGCGAAATCTCGCAAAGATACAAAACATGCAGATTTTAAACATCTTCTCTAATGTATCATTTGATTTTTTAATACTTTGGAAAGATACTAAAGGAGATACAATTTGATATCTAAAATACGATTAGAGAAAAATATTAGAGCGTTTAAGAAAGAATAATTCAAATATATTAAAAAATGAGAAAAAAAGTTTATATGCGCACATATATTATACACATACTCTTTGCTCACGTCATCGTATATATCTTTCATATCTCAGAAATCGTTCTGAACATTATGTTTTAAAGTTTCTTTGAATAACCGTATATCTTCTATATGGTCATCAGCTGGATGATCATGTCTCTTTGTTTGTCGAAATTTATTATATTTTAAAATTCCTTCTTCAGAACATCCTTTCTTTTTTTCTTTACATGATAAATATTTAATGATTAAAAAGCAAATTACACATTTTACATTTTTTTTAAAAGTTAATTTTTAAAGATATTAAAATAAAAGTTATACATACATGGTGATGGTTCGTTTTCCGTGATAAACTTTATCACAAACGTATGAATATCCATTAAATTCATGTTTATTTAGAAAAAAACTTTTTTTTGTATTGGTGGAACGATGAAATTGGTGATTTTTGGTGGAACGATGGCGGTAGCGCAATACTTTCGCGGGAAGCGCTTTCCCCGCGAGATTCTTTTCAAGCCAGCCCTGTGCGATTTCTCGAATCCGCGGCGAAATTGACGGCTTTATAATAGATACGATTCGCCTCACCAGATGGCAATCCTTTTCTCAGTCCTCTGTCTCGAAAAATCTTTGCATGTAGTTCACGGCAGCTAGCTCCTGCGTCCACTGACTATCACCCTTGCACGAGAAGTGTCGTATCCTCGCGAACCCTCGCGACATCATAGTGGTCGTCATCCCCTCTCTACGTATCGATCAGCGCCGCGGCGCGATCAGTCGCTAGATCCTTTAGATTTCGGCGCAGATCCTAGATGAGCCGCGCTTCGCTGACACCGCGAGAGATTCGAAGACGGTGATCGAGCTTGCGATTTCTGAGGATCCTCTCCTTGTAATCGGTGAGAGGTGACTGTCTCTCCCAGTTCGATTACTCGTCCTCGTATTCTTTCCTCTATGCGGGATCTCCTTGCAATCTCGCGAGAAGTGGTACCTCCTCTCTTAATCGCCCTTCGATTCCCGCGTTTTGTATAGGTCAGCCTTTCGACTCCTGTAAGACGTCGTACTATAATACAGAACTTGTGTACAGAGGAAGAAATTCGGCACTTATTTGGGGCAATATGATAATTTCCTGATAATTTCCTGCATTCAGTGGCGGCATCCTCTCCGACCTGGTCGTCGTTGATCGTCGTGGCAGGCGGTTGCCATAAACTTCGCGGTAACCGTCAATTTCGTCAGCGTTACGGAAATCAAACCCGAAGCGATAGTAACAAAAATAAAAAAAAAACAAGGAAATTTGCATAATTACATATATGGTTCGCGCTATTCGGAATTCACCCGCTCTCGCTCCTCAAACGAGTAGGCGCAGGACCCAGAAAGACTCCGCATCGCGAGCAGCCACTTCTTGTGACGGGCGATTTCAAGGCGTCATAATATATATATATATATATATAATTAGATATAATTATACATTTTTTTAAATATAATTAAATCAAGTTTTTAATCCATTTTTGTGGTAAATATGAAAAACTAATATATTTTTATAAATATATTTATTTATAATATTTGTATTTATATGAACAGTCTCATATATAAAATATTAAGTTTTTCGTAAAATAAACGAAATAAACCAGCGTAATTATATTAAACTTAAAATTTTCTTTAAGGGGATCCTAAAGCGAAGGACGAACTCCGATGACCGTCCGTTAATGCCATCTAAACGGAATTAAAGAAATGTCGGTAACGATCGACAATTTAAAAAGTCTATATTATCGACATGCCTAATTCCGTTTACTCATATTAATTTTTACCTTATCATTTTACTAAATAAATGAAAACACATATATATATATATATATATATATATATATATATATTGTATACATGTATTGTCAATGCAATAATCATTCTTCACGACGTTCGGTATGTCCAATCCTTATAGGTCAGGATACGAAGGACACTACATGTATTTTTCTCAAAGAGAACATATATATATATATATATATATATATATATATATGACATATATAAATCTAATATGTAATTTTAAAAAATGTGTGTGTGTGTGTATGTGTGTGTGTGTGTGTGTGTGTGTGTGTGTGTGTAGGTATCTCTCCAATTGTTTACAAATAATATGTTACAATAATATGTACTAGATATCATAGACAACTAGTCAATAGCAATAGTACAAATAGTTCCATGTCTTTCTATAGCAAAGAGTCGCTTCACTACGTATGTGCAATATATATATATATATATATATGTTCTCTTAGTAAAATGATAAGGTAAAAATTAATATGAGTAAACGGAATTAGTCATGTCGATAATATAGACTTTTTAAATTGTCGATCGTTACCGACATTTCTTTAATTCCGTTTAGATGGCAATAACAGACGGCCGTCGGAGTTCGTCTTCCGTTTTAGAATCCCCTTAAAGAAAATTTTAAGTTTAATATAATTACACTTTATTTCGTTTATTTTACGAAAAACTTAATATTTTATATATGAGACTGTTCATATAAATACAAATATTATAAATTAATATATATATATATATATTGTGACGTGGCGTCTTGAGATCGCCCGTCACAAGAAGTGGCTGCTCGCGATGTGGAGCCTTTCTGGGTCCTACCCGTTTGAAGGGCAAAAGCGGATGAATTCCGAATAGCGCGAACCATATATGTAATTGTGCAAACTTCCTTGTCTTTTTTTTGTTACTATCGCTTCGGGTTTGATTTCCGTAAACGCTGAATTGAGCTGACGAGATCGACGGTTGCTGCGGAGTTTATGGCAACCGCCTGCCACGACGACCAACGACAACTAGATCGGAGAGACGCACGCGCCCACACCCATCCACCCACCCACCCACCCACCCACACACACACACACACACACACACACACACACACACACACACACACACACACCTTTTAAAATTACATATCAGATTTGTGCGCGCGCGCGCGCGCGCGCGTGTGTGTGTGTGTGTGTGTGTGTGTGTGTGTGTATACGAGGGTAGTCTGAAAAGTTTTGAGCCTAACATAGAAACAAGTATTTTTTCGATCAAATATAGTTTTATTTTTCAACATAATTTCCTTTTAAGTCGATACACTTTTCCCAATCGATACTCTAACCTCTTTAACCCCTCCAAATAATAGTTGGCGTCTTGCTCCGCAAAATAGGCGTTTACGTATGCGATGACCTCCTTCGATGAAAATCTCTGTCCTCCAAGCGAAACTTTAAGCTTAGGAAACAGGAAAAAGTCGCTGGGAGCCAAATCTGGTGAATACGGTAGGTGGTCAACCAATTCGAAGTGCAGTTCGTGAATTTTGGCCATGGCGACTGTCGAAGTGTGAGTAGGTGCGTTGTCTTGATGGAACAGCACTTTCTTCTTCTTCAAATACGGCCGTTTTTTTTTTGCAATTTCTGCCTTCAGCTTATCAAGTAATGATGCGTAATACGATCTCGTTATTGTTTTACCTTTTTCAAGATAGTCGATACACACAATTCCGTGACTATCCCAAAAAACAGTCGCCATTACTCAGTTGATGGAACCGTCTTCACCTTTTTCGGAGCAGGTTCACCCTTTGCAGTCCACTGTTTTGACTGTTCTTTTGTCTCTGGAGTATAGTAGTGGATCCAAGTTTCATCTACAGTTATGAATCAACGCAAAAAATCTGAGTCGTTTCGCTTGAACCGCTCTAACAAGGCCTTAGAAATGTTCATTCGAATTCGTTTTTGGTCCAAAGTGAGCAAGCGCGGCACCCAACGCGCAGATAGCTTGCGCATATCCAATTCTTCAGTCAATATATGACAAACGCGTTCTTTCGATATGCCCATAGCCTCTGCTATCTCTCTAACTTTGGTTCGACGGTCGTCCAGTATCATTTGGTGAACATTTTCGATGTTATCAGCGGTGGTCGCAGTTTTTGTGCGTCCCGAACGCTCATCATCAGCCAAGCTGGTACGACCACGTTTAATTCAGCTGCCCATCTTTTTACGGTGGCAAATGATGGGGCAGAGTCCCCGTAAACAGCGTCCAACTCGATTTTAATTTGCGCAGACGTATTGCCTTTCAAATGTAAGAATTTAATCACGGCACGATATTCAATTATTTCCATTTTTACAAAAACACTGACATCGACTGACACAAACGACTGTCAAACAACAACTGAGCGTCCAAAATGGCTGAAATTTTCACAAAAGTCTTTCAAAGCATATACTATTGTAGTACTAGAATGGTTTTGACGAGTAACGTCATCTTCATGTTAAGGCTAAAAACTTTTCAGACTACCCTCGTATATAGGTATCTCTCCAATTGTTTACAAATAATGCATTAGTAATAATCGGTATCGTCCGGGCATACATTTTTGCCAGTACGTCAAACAGACGCTTCTGATTATAATTTTTATCAGTACCATTCAAATAGACGCTTCTGATTTTTATTATTCGAATCATACTGTATATGAAATATAGGATGGATTTCTTTATGCTCATGAGAATGCAATTGATATTTTTTTTCTTGTCTTTCTGATTATTTACAAACTATTTATTTGTAATAACCAGTACTGCCAGAACTGACGCTTCTGATTATAATTTTATCAGTACCATCCAAATAGACGCTTTTAATTTTTATTATTCGAATCATATTGTAATATAAAATATCAAATGGCTTCTTTATTCTCATGAAAATGCAATTGATAACTTTTTTCTTGTCTCTCCGATTGTTTACAAATAATTTATTTGTAATAACCAATACTATCAGAACTGACGCTTCTAACATTCATTTTATTTTGCAAGTATCGTCAGAACAGACGCTTCTGATTATAATTTTTATCAGTACCGTCCAAATAGACTCTTCTGACATTGACGAAACACTTTTCACCATTGCATTAATCATAGGAATATAATTGTGGATAAAATAGTTATGAAAAAAGCACTTTCTTCCGAGCACGTAACTTCATCTGTCTCGATTCTAATTGTTTTGATCATACCGCGGCGGGTTCACGTGTCGAGGCACGCACACAAAAGACGAGACACGTACATGTACGCTCGGCAACATTGGGTTGACCGAAGAGAATAGAAATATCATCCTACTCTCTCGCACCAAAGCGCCGTGAGTAGAGAATAGGAATATCGTTGTACTTTCTCGCGCTCGCAACGCGTATGAGAAGGAAAGAGAAATATTATCATACTTTCGCGCAGTATGCGCCGTGCGATGATCTAGCGTCTGCTTTTGATTATCGTTTATTATTACTAGTATAGCGAAAGAATTAAAAAGAATAAACAGACATTAACAATGCATGAAGAGAAACGAAAATCGTTATATATAATTGTATATAATTTTATGTATAAAAATTATAATTGTGTAATAAATAAGAATGTCTATGAAATTATTTTCTCAGTATAAATATATAATATATGTTTCGAAAATCTTTAAGAAATTCATAGTTTTGAGTAATTACTTACAAATTCGACAAGACATTTATTGAACAATAAATGAAATAATTAAATTATATTATTTCTTCTTTCTCTCTCCTGTTTGTTTGATATAAGCAAAAATCTGCGCAATTTGTTAAATTTATAATTAATTATCTGAAATATAAATTTTCCATTTCTAAGTCAGAATACATACAAAAAGATTGTAATAAGAAAATAATTTCGTACTTATTCTCACTCATTTATTAGATTGTTCAGTTATTATAATTTTATAAAATTATATAACAGGTCATTATAAGTATGACAAGTAAAGCATATAACAATTTTTGAATTTTTTCATACATTATTTTCATATCTGCTTATTCTTTTTAATTTATACTATATATATCAACAATAACGAGCGGTGACCAGGTAACATCGAAGACGCTCGACGACCGCACGGTATGGAGCGCGAAAGAGTACGATAATATTTCTATTTCCTTCTCATATGAGTCGAGAGCGCGAGAGAGTACAACGATATTCCTATTCTTTACTCACAGCGCATCGGTGCGAGAGAGTAGGATGATTTCTGTTCTCTTCTGCCAACCCAATGTTGCCGAGCGCCGAGCGCACATGTACGTGCCTCGTCTTGCGTGTGTATGTCTCGCAGCGGCCGATTTCGAGAAATAAATTTATCCGAAATAAATTTGATGTGCGATAGTAAACAGGAGAATGAATTATGTAATAAATTGTGTATGTAACAATGCAATAAAGTACAGTTCTTTTCGCAAATGTCTGTATATGCACGTTTTAACTATTTCAATCGTGCATACATTAAAAATATCAGAATCAAACGCTGCGATTTTATGGCATTGCAATCTGATTCTGATGAAAGACAAGGATGAGTACACGAAAAGAAAGACGGACGATGTCGTCAAAATGAGAAATAATTATACGCATACTGTTGATGCTTAGATCTTTTTTGTCATGCTTTTGATTGTAGTTTTACAAGCTTAGTATTGTTCTTTAAACTAATTCGAAGTGCGGAACTGCATCATTTTGTACATACAAAGCTGCAAAACTTTTATATTCGTCGAAATAAGACATCGTGTTTCTCCCTTGCATAACGTATAAGGCATGAAAGAATGGACCAATCAGAATCCTTCATTCTCATTCATTGTCGAAGTGAGAAATGATTATACGCATACTGTTGATGCATAGATCTTTTCTGTTAGGTTTCAGATTATAATTTTACAAGCTCAGTATTGTTCTTTAAAGTAATTCAAAGTGCGGAACTGTATTATTTTGTCCATACGAGACTGTAAAACTTATATATATATATATATATATATATATATATATATATATATATATATATATATATATATATATAATAGGAATTTTGTGTGTGTCGATTTTGTGTGTGTCGTCATGTTGTTCAAAATGAACCAATTCGGGGAGTAAAAGTATTCCAATGTCGATTGTTCAAAAAAGTGAACGAATTTGGGAGCAGAAGCTCCAAGTTTCGGATAAAATTCCGGTAGATGAAGACTCAGTACATTCGGGACGAATGTAATGCCAGAATGGCCGAGCTGTAAGAATTAAACGACCGTAAGTGGTCATGCAAGAGATTCGGAATATAAACAGCTAACAGAGAGGAGCCATCGTGGTCGTGCAGACTAAGTGTCAGATTAGTAAACGAGGAATCCCGAGTTCAAATCCAATCAGTCTTCGTTTATTTTTCCAAATCTAATAAATATCTTTCATCATATATTAGATATATATATATATCTAAAGTAAAAACACAAATTATACGTTGACTGTTTTTATTGAAAATACTGACGGGATTATCGACACATTACAGCCGGCATCTTTGAATTGGCTTTACAGATTATAAAATCCTTTTGTGCAATTGAAACATAGCACAAAAAAGAAGTGCAGGATAGTCAATTTCGATAAAAAATTAAATTCACTTTATTCTAGCAAGCAAATTTATTGAACGTTTTATTGATCCCATAGATCGTTTGTTTTTATCTTTCCTCTGCAACGCCGTCTATTGCAAGATCTGTCAACTACAATTACTGCTCTACTTATCATTTTATATCTGCGCCAAGCATATATATACGCGTAAAATCATACACAATCTGTTCAAATCTCAAATTTTTTTTCTAAGCTTTCAATCATAAATCCAAAAATATAATATTGTTTATTCATCTTATTCCGAAGTGCGGAACGTACTCATTTTGTATATATGAGCTGTAGAATTTTTGTATTAAGGAAACGAAGATCTGATGTAACAGCTGTACGAGCTAAAATTACGTGAATTTTTTAATTTTTTTCTTATTTACTTGTTAAATCGATTGTTCCGCATATTTTTTTGTGCGTCTTTTAATTGCCTGAAAGGATTTTGCAATCTGTCAAACCAATAAGAAGTTCTTTGATGCATTGTAATGTCGGTAATTCTCGTCACTTTAGTGTCGGTCCACAATAGGTGATTTAAGCTTTAAGACGTAAGAAATTGACCAATTATAATCGAATATGAAAAGAATAATCGACTATGATTGGTCAATTTCTTACGGCTTAAAGATTAAATACTTATTGTGGACTGACACTTAGGATCCCCTTAGTGTCGGTCCACAATAAGTATTTAATCTTTAAGCCGTAAGAAATTGACCAATCATAGTCGATTATTCTTTTCATATTCGATTATAATTGGTCAATTTCTTACGTCTTAAAGCTTAAATCACCTATTGTGGACCGACACTTAAGAGGATCCTAAAGTCTGTTCTGTTTTATCAATCAAACCGATTAATTTTCCGGCATTCTAATTTCCTAATTATATTTGCAGATTTAAAAATTCTTTTTCACAATTAAAGTATACGCACCTATATAAGTCATACCGGTCGACTTTATACCAAGAACGAAAAAAATTTAAGAAATTTCTATCTTTTTTACCGACTCTTAGTCCAATATGGAGTCAAGAACTGTCATGTGCAAATATTTGCTTCATATAAAAATTTGGCAGTCTATTTGTACAAAATGATACCGATAGGAAGTACGAATTACATGCAGGAAGAATGTATAGTTTTTACAATTAGGCTTGAAAACGTGATATAAAAAATTAGCGTGCCTGAAAATTTGGGAGCGTTCCAGATGCGCACATTTTCAATCGGACACACCACTCGCATCAGCCAATGCCTAAAAATTTTCTAGTGAGACCTATCAAAAATTTTTTTATTTAATCGACCAATCGGCAATGTGTCTCACCCGAAAATTTGTTTATATGTATCTTATGTGTGTACAGAAATGTATATATGAGTGTATGTATATACAATTTCGCGAATTCATTATTCTTTTTAATAATTTTTAATATCGGTTGCTTCAGCTAGATGTAAGATATTCAATGTCCAACCGCAATGATAGTTATAATTTTACATAACTTTTTTTAAAATATATAATAAAAGAATTATTACGCGATAATTAAACAATTAATAATCATATTAAAACAATCAATTAAATAAATAAATAATCATTAAATAATCAATAATTAATCAGAACAAGATGGAAGAAAGAAAAATACGACATATAAAGACACCGCGGTCTCTCACTCGCCACTAGCGTCGAGATAGTAAACGTGTGAGACAGCAAAGGAACATCGAAATCGGTATCACGTCCTTTTATATCACGTCCGATTATGCTTTCTCTTTCGATCGTGCGTCTTGCGTTAAGGATGCAACATCTAATTACCCCCTCTATTTTTTCTTCCCGCTTCGCGATCTCCTTCGCGCCTCGCGGAGACACGGACGTACGCGCTTCGTGTATGTGTAGCAGCCGCGCGCCGAGCGCAGGACATCATTTCTGCTGGTGCGTGTACAACAATATTCCTATTCTCTACACACGGCGCTTCGATGCGAGAGAGTAGGATGATATTTCTGTTTTCTTCGGCCAACCCAACGTTGCCAAGCGCCGAGCGCACATGTACGTGTCTCGTCTTTTATGTGCGTGCCTCGCACACGTGAACCCGCCGCGGTATGGTCAAAACAATTAGAATCGAGACAGAGCGTGACACGAAGTTACGTGCTCAGAAGAAAGCGCTCTTTTCATAACTATTTTATTTACAATTATATTCTTATAATTATGCAATGGTGAAAAGTGTTTCGTCAATGTCAGAAGCGTCTATTTGAACGGTACTGATAAAAATTATAATCAGAAACGTCTGTTCTGACGGTACTTGCAAAATAAAATAAATGCCAGAAGCATTAGTTCTGATAATACTGGTTATTACAAATAAATTATATGTAAACAATCAGAGAGACAAGAAAGAAATTATCAATTGCGTTCTCATGAGAATGAAGAAGTCCATTCTATATTTCATATAACAATATGATTCGAATAATAAAAATCAGAAGCATCTATTTGGACGATGCTGATAAAAATTATAATCAGAAGCGTCTGTTCTGACGGTACTTGCAAAATAAATGTCAGAAGCGTCAGTTCTGACAGTACTGGTTATTATAAATAAATTATTTATAAACAATCGGAGAGACAAGAAAAAAGTTATATAAAGCGTCTGCTCTGACAGTACTTGCAAAATAAATGCCAGAAGCGACAGTATTGGTTATTACAAAAGATTATCTGTAAACAATCAGAAAGACAAAAAAAAATTATCAATTGCATTCTCATAAGAATAAAGAAATCCATTCGATATTTCATATTACAGTATGATTCGAATAATAATAATTAGAAGCGTCTATTCTAACGGTATTTGCAAAACGAATGCCAGAAGCGTCAGTTCTGGCAGTACTGGTTATAACAAAAAATTATCTGTAAACAATCAGAAAGACAAAAAAAAATTATCAATTGCATTCTCATGAGAATAAAGAAGAGAATTCCATTCGATATTTCATACTACAGTATGATTCGAATAATAAAAATCAGAAGCGTCTATTTGAATAATACTGATAAAAATTATAATCAGAAGCGTCTGTTTGACGTTACTGGCAAAAATGTATGCCTGGACGATACCGATTATTACTAATTTACTAATGCGTTATTTGTAAACAATTGGAGAAATACCTACACACACACACACACACACACACACACACACACACACACACACACACACACACACACATCTTTTAAAATTACATATATAAATCTAATATTGTCGATAATATCAACATTTTAAATTATCGATCGTTATCGACATTTCTTTAATTCCGTTTAGATGGCATTAACGGACGACCACCGGAGTTCGTCCTTCGCTTTATGATCCCCTTGATTCATGAAAATGACGGGCAATTTGTACACATTATAAATCAATAATCAATAATCAATAATTAATAAAATTTTATTAAATTTACAATCAAATCCTCCTTCAATTAATTATTAAAAATCGATATTCAATATTAATCTACTCAACTGTAGCTCATTTTAAACTCTGTGTAAACTACATTTTGATTTGAATTCAAATTAAATATTAAATTTTCCAATTATTAATTTAATAATATAATTTTTAAACAAGTATATAAATATATAAATATATATAAATTTTTTAAACAGGTTCATCCTATCGTGGATTATCAAATTATACAACAAGTTTTAATTATAATACCGCCAAATTTACTAATTCAATTTACTATTAGACAAAAATTCATAAATTATTTTTATATAACAAAACTAAACTAATTTACTTAAAATAATAGTTTAATCGCAATTGTTAGAATTATTTTTATTATTTTTAAACATAAAAATTACTACAATTAACATTCTAATAATTTTCAAATTAAATATAAACATCCATAATTCAAAACAATTATTTAAATTATTTAAAATATTAAAATCCTAAAAATTTATATATATTTTTATTCTTAAAAAAATTTTTTAAACATAAATTAAATCTAAATAATTTCTTTTATATAATTAAATTTTAGTATCTTTAATATCAATCACTATTAAATAAAATCAACTAACTCTCTCGATCAACTACTAATAAATATTTCTTCTGTACCTACTTATACGCAACTCCCAAATCTAAAAATCTTACACCTCACTTTACAAATAAATATAAATATATATCCCAATAAATAAATACTCCAATCAGTACATCTATTAATCTTACACATAAATTTTATAATATAATGTAAATCTTTTTATTGTAAATAAAATATTTTAACATAAACTAAATTAATAATCAATCATCTCTCACTCCCACCTCTATCAAGCAACAATTCTTTATCAAATCAGTACAATAAACACCCATAATCTTAACAACTAAACTAACAACTTCTTTTAATCCAATTAATCACTATTATATAAATTATAAAATAAACTCCCAAACAATACTTTAAACAATACTTTAAACAAAACAATACAAATTTACAACAAACAACTTAAATAATTTTAATTTCTTAAAATAATTCTTTATATTAATTGTTATTTTAATTTAAAAAAATTTAATATATTACCACACTAATATAATATATTTTTATAATATTCATAAATATTTATATATATATAAATATTTTATATATTATATAAAACTTATATTATTTCTTTAAATTTTTCATAAAATTCTTCATAAAAAATGAGGAAGCAATTAAATTAATTAAATAATTATACAAGGTGTCCCAGACCTAACACACTATCTGCTAATGGCAAATTCCTGAAGTTATTTAGAGACGAAAGTTCTAATACTAAAATGTTGAGCAGTAGCGTTGAGAATAACGCCTATACTTATTCTAATTACCCTTTCGCTTATACACATATCTGTGACCGATTGCGACTGGAGATGAAGGTAGCAGACCGACCGGGAGATGACGAGAAGCATCGTGGATTTAAAAAATTTTCTTTGTTTTCTTGCTGGTGAGATTAACGGCTATCGACGTTCGCCGATAGCCAAGACCTTCTCGGTCCTCTCCAAGGAAGGGGGAGGGTTGTGACGTGCGCCCTGAGGCCGAAGATTTAATTGGGTCAATTCGGAGCATTTCTGATTCCTGCGTTCACTCGTTAGAAGGACGAGAGCGCGGACGAGCTACGGGCAACGCGAACTGCGTGTGTAATTGCGCGAATTTCCTTTTTTTTTACTGTCGTTTCGAGTTTAGCTTCTGCAATACTAAATTAAAGCGACGAGATTGACGGTTGCCACTAGATTTGTGTATCACCGCCGCCACGACGACCAATGATGGGTACGCAGAGGATGCCGCCACCGGGTGCAGGGAATTATCAGGTCGTATCGCCTTAAATAGTTGCCGAATTTCTTTCTCTCTACATACTGATTCCCATAGGGCGACATTTTCAGGAATCAAGAGGCTGACCCATACAACGCGGGGATCGAAAGGCGAACAAAAGGGAAGGCGCCACTCCTCGCGAAATAGCAAGGAAACCTCACACAGAGGAAGACGAGCCAAAGAGCATAAGGACAAGTATTCGAGCCGAGAGAGACAGCCACCTCTCACCGGAAGGATCGACGTACCAGAAAAGGATCTTCAGAAGTCGCAGGTTCAGCCGAGAAGGATAGCCGCCTTCGAATCTCCCGCGGGGTCAGCGGAGCACGGACCATTTAGGATCCGCGCCGAAATCTAAAGGATCTAGTGGCGGATCGCGCCGCGGCGCTGATCGATGCGGAGAGAAGGGATGACGACCACTACGATGTCGCGAGAGGAAGGAAAGGAGGAAGGAGAGGATGTTCGCAAGGAAGAGTCACTTTTCCGTGCGGAGCTTATTGGACGCAGGAGTAAGTATCTAAGTGGCTAAGTGGACGCAGGAGCCAGGTAGTATCGCAAGTCACGAGGAGAGGCAGAAGATCGAGGAAAAGGAATTGCCGTCTGGTGAGGCGAACGTTCTGATTGTAAAGCCGTCGATTTCGCCCGCAAATCCGAGGGATCGCGCGGGGCTGGTTCGAAGAAATTTTCGCGGGGAAGCGTTCCCCGCGGTCGCAACAATATTGCGTCATCGTCATTGTCCATCCGGTGAGCCGGCCACATGCCTCCCTCGTGATAATTGTCGAGTCGTTGCGGTAATTTTCTCTTATCTTCGTCACTCACGGAAAGTCGAGATAATTGTAGTTTTTTTTATACGACTCTCGTTTGCATGGTTGCCGCGCATAGAATTTACTGTTGTAGAGATAGCTGTGTCGTTCACGGGATGTATAAGATCACGTGTTGCGAATTAAATCGGCATCTTGTGTGAGCTCGAACCACCCAACAGAAGCGTAGTTCGGACACGTCGTTGCCGTGTGTATTCCCGAGTACTGTATCGCATTGCTGTCTTACTCAGTTAACGTGAAAATTTCTGTACCTTTTGTCGTTGCACGATTCGAGACTCCTCGACATGTATTATATCACGAAAAAGTGATCGAGATAAAAGCATATAGAGATTCGAGTCGAAATTAAAGATATTCTAATTATTATAATTCTTGTCGCATTATTTTGATTATCTTCTTTCTCGCTCTCCCGCGAGCTCCCCCCTCTACCATCAAATCGGGTTGCCGGATCATTATATAGCGTATGCGAATTCAAACTTTATTAGCAGATAATCCTGAGATTTTCTTTCTGGTATAATAGGATGGCACGCGCTCGTGCCTGACGCCTAACAATTAGTAAATTTCGTATGAGGGACTATCTTCAGGGGCGGCGGTCATAATATATATATATATATATATATATATATATATATATATATATATTAAATTAACCCATAAAAATAAATATAATAATTTTTAATTTCATTTCATTTTATCCTTAAATCAATAAAAAAATATAAATTTACATAAATATATTAATATTAAATATTAATAAAATTTTACATATATTTTCCTCTATAATTTATAAATTCACCTCATTCTATTATAATATAATAATCCCTTAATATAAATAATTCAATCAACCATTTTATATTTTAATTATAATCTTTCAAATCATAAACTATGTTATTATTATATTCTTAAGATTTATATCTTTCTTCAGATTATTTCTTAATGATTTATTTATTCTGATTTATTTTAGAAATCATTAACTTTCCTTTTATTATTTTAATAAATTTTTCAATTACTAATAAAAAAATAATCTTTTTTATTAGGTGTACAAAAAAGTTCTGAGCTTTTTTTTGTAAAATTCAATCTTTATTCAAAAACAAACAAAAAAATATTAATCAGCGAAATATTCCTCGTTTGCATCAACGACCTTTTGGGTAACTTCAACCATCTTTCATAGCAACAACCATCTTTCGGGTAGCTTGCGAATTCCTTGACGATAGAAGCTCACCGGCTTCGAAGCGATAAAGTCATCAATTTCATCAATGCATTTTCGTATCTCTTCAAATCTCACAGAATGTGTATCAGCCAAATGATGCTGCAGCGAAATAGGTAGTAATCGGAAGGCGCCATGTCTGGGCTATACGCCGCGTGCGGGTGAAGTTCCCAGCCTAACGCAAAGATATGATCCTGAGTCGCTTTCGCAATATGTGGTCGAGCATTGTCATGAAGCAAGATCACTTTACGACGTCCTTGATCAGTAAATGGCCTCTTTTCTTCTAATGCATCGCTCAAATTGATCAATTGTTGTTGGTAGCGGTCTGCCGTGATTGTTTCACCCGGTTGTAACAATTCCTAATACAACACATCTTTCCAATCCCACCAGATACAAAGCAAAACCTTCTTGGCGTGGATATTGGGCTTTGGTGTCGATGTCGAAGTTGACCAGGGTCAACCCATGATTTTCTACGTTTAGAGTTATCATAAAGAATCCGCTTTTCATCACCTGTAATGATTTTATGCAAAAAATCTTTTTTCCGGAACTTTGAAAGCAAAGTGAGTGCAGTGTCACGCCGACGATTTTTGTTGTCTTCGGACAATTCATGCGGAACCCATCTGCCTTCCTTCTGAACCTTTCCCATCGTATGTAAACGTACGGAAATGGTTTGCTGCGTAACGCCAAGCTGTTCTGCAAGCTCCTTTTCAGTTTGCGCAGAGTTTATATCCAGCAGTGCAATTCGTCCATTTCAATCTTTTGAGGGCGTCCAGCACGCGGTTCATCTTCAAGACTAAAATCTCCTTGGCGAAATTTTTGATACCATCTTTTACATGTAGTATGACTTACAGCGTTCTCTCCATATGCAGCACAAATCATTGCAGTGGCTTCAGCATTTTTTTTCAAATGAAACGCGAAGTGGATGGAAAATCGAATATGTTCTTTTGTTATTGCCATCATGACACTACTGATTTTTGAGGTTATGTTCATCAAACGCCAAACCGTATGGCATTTTAGAAAGTCAAATGTCAACGCTTTAAAACCGCAAAAGGACGGGAAGATATATAAAATTTAAATGGTTATTTCGGTTGTATAAAATCTAAAGCTCAGAACATTTTTGTACATCTAATACATTGGCGGAATCGTGCAACTTTGGTACGTTAAAAGAAGAACTTATACGCGATCGCATCGTAATCGGCATCAGGGACTCTCGTACATCCGAGCGCCTGCAACTTATCTCGGATCTAAAAGTGGAAAAAGCGATCGACATTGTAAGGCAAGCTGAAGTCCAGTCAAAAGAAGGAAAAAAATATGAGGAAAAATATTCCCTCCGAGCAAGCTGATGTTAATAAAATATAAAAAAAATGATTCTCATAAAAATAAAGGCAACTACAAAAATTACAATAGCAGTCATCATCATAATAATAATCGTAACAAATTCGATGACTGTGGTCGCTGTGAATTAAATAAACATAGCGATGTAAGCAAATGTCCGGCAAATAATTCATAAAAGCGGAATCAAGATCACTGGGATAAGGTATGCAAAACCAAAAACCCCAGAGGACATCATAATAATAACAGCCAACGTGTGAGAAGGATTGAAGAAACAAGAAGAACAAGAAGAACATGATGACAACTCTGTTTTTCTGGGCGCCGTCGAGTCACATGAGTCATCCAAAGAAAGCTTCATGTTCTCTGCGTATATCGAGGAATTCAAGAAGCCTAGGAAGTTTATTATCGATACAGGCGCAAATATTTTCTGCATTGCCGAAGAAAGCGTGCCAAGTTAATATGTGAGTAAAATTAAAACTACTGAAAAAATGGTTACCTGACAGCAAACAATTGCCGATTCTGGAAGTTTTAAACTTAAACTTAGCAAAAAATAATACGCATGTAAATGCGGATATTTACGTATTTAAACATTTAAAAAATAATTTGCTAGGCAAACCAGAAATTAAAAAATTCGATTTGATGAAAAGAGTAAATAAATAAAATTGACTCGAATTTAAAAGTATCTAAAATTGATCCATATACGGAATATCCACATCTCTTTAAAGGTATAGGTTCATTTAAAAAAGAATTACATGTACACATGAAGGAAAATGTAAAACCATTTTTTCAGTCAACGCCTCGCACGGTAGCAATTCCTTTGCTCAAAAAAGTTAAAACTAGCTTAGAAGCTTTAGTAAAAGATGGTACTTTAAAACCGGTCGATTTTCTCACAGATTGGTACAGTCCAATCGTAGTTGTGCCGCGTAAAGATTCGAATAAAATAAGGCTATGTGGCGACTTTTCGCAATTAAACAAAGATACAAAAAGATCGCATTTTCCGGTTAAAAAAGTTAATAATATTCTTGCTAACCTGAAAGGCTCTAAAGTTTTCAGCAAATTAGACACTAAAAGCGGATTTCATCAAATTAAATTAAATAAGGCTAGCCAACCACTTACTACCATAATTACGCCTTATTAATGCGTAATTTTATGTAACACCACCTTATGTATACAAGATTACCTTTCAGGGTAAATTGCGCAATCGACTATTTCGCACAGTACTTTTCAGAAATCTTGAGAAATATACCGGGCGTTGAAATTCATATCGACGATGTCATTGTCCACGCCGCGACGGTTGAACAACATGATAAAAATCTACGTATAGTATTGGAAAGACTTAATAAAGCTGACATAACCCTAAATAAGCAAAAATGCCAGTTCTGTGTTAATAAAGTTGTGTTTTTGGGACATGAGATTTCGCAAAAAGATGTCGGCTACAATTACTTCCATCTCGCGTGGAAGTAATTGCAAAATGCCCACTTCCTACCGACAAAGATTCTTTGTTGCAGTTTTTGGGAATGGTCAATTACGCGGGTAAATATATCCCTAATGAATCACATATTTTAGAACCGCTTAATTCATTATTAAAGTCTGATGCTCATTTTATTTGGCTAGAACCTCAAAAGAAGATCTTTGAGCAGGTTAAAAAATTATTAATTGATGCACCCACACTTGCTCATTATACCAAACAAATATTTTGCAAGCGGATGCTTCCAGTTACGGTATAGGTGCAGCCTTAATGCAAATCGGCGAAAAGAATGAACGCGAAATAGTCGGATTCGCGTCAAAACCATTAAACAGTACAGAAAAAAATTATAACCAAATCGAAAAAGAGGCTTATGCACTAACTTTTGATGCGGATTACTTTAAAGAATATATTTTAGGTTTACATAATTTAATTTTAGAGACCGACCATAAACCGCTCTTACAAATTTTACAAACCAAACAATTGGATGAACTAACTCCAAAACTTCTACGTATGAGGTTAAGACTAATGCGATACAATTATTCCGTAGATAACGTATCGGGTAAACAACGGGTAAACAACTTGTATTAGCTGATTATTTATCGAGAAATATTAACACTATTACTTGCTCTGAGCAGGACAAATTTTATAAAGAAATAAAAAACTATGTAAATCTCATTGTGGACAATCTACCTGCTTTAAAAAATTTTATCGAAAAAATCAAGCAAGAGCAAAAAAACTATATTTGTAAAGATTATATTTGTTTACAACTAATCAATTACTGTCGCAATAAATGGCCAGCAAAAAATAAGTTGGAGAACGGATTTTTACTGTATTATCATTTAAAAGACAATATTTCTGTTTGCGAAGATACACTTATATACAATTCCAGAATTATTATACTACCTCCTTTACAACTAGATATTATTATAAAATACATACTGGTCATTTAGGCATAACAAAATGTAGAGACACAAAATGGCGAAACAATCTGTTTGGTGGCCAGGTCTGAGCACACAATTAAAAAACCTTATCGAATTTTATCCCGAATGTAGAGAAGAAGAAAAATTTCAAAGAACCTTTTGTCGCAGAAAAGTTTCCAGATCGTCCTTGACAAAAAGTCGGGATCGATTTATTCAAACATAATAAATGGTTCATGATTATAACCGATTATTATTCTGATACTTTGAGATTTTCTCTCTTAAAAATTTGAGCGAAGACGCAGTTATTAAAAAATGTAAGAAAATTTTCACTAAATTGGGTATACCTGAACTTATCAGAAGCGACTCAGGTACACAATTTTCCTCCAAATTTAATAATTTTGCCAAAGACTTTGATTTCAAGCACATTCAAAATTCGCCAGAGTATTCAGAAAGCAATGGCGCCGGCTATTAAAATAGCAAAATCTATTATCCAAAAATGTAACGACATAAACAAAGGTTTATTATCCTATAGGTCTATGCCTCTTGATAATGGTTATTCCCCCGCCGAAATGTTGTTCTCAAGAAAAATTCGTTTCTACCTTGCCTTCAAAATTAAACACCTTTGTGACACCCTCACACACGATTTTTAAAAAAGAAACGGAAAAGAAATTATATCAGAAAAATCAATATAACAGGAGGCATAGAGCTAAAAAATTATCTAGTCTTTCGATTGGTGAGAAAGTTTGGGTATCAATATGCGTATTTATGCGGAAATAACCCGCACGGCGAATACACCAAACTCTTATATACTAAAAACTCAAAGAGGCTCAACAATCCAAAGAAACAGGTGGCATTTGATACATGCTCCTTACAAGCAATTAAATGATAATGTGAATAATGTGATTAAATGTGAATAATGACCCTATTTTTATAGAGGATGAGACTAATCAAAATGTAAACGAGAATAATGATAATCCAAATGTTGAGGCAAACGATAATCAAATAAATAAGGCAGGAACAAAATATTCCAGTTGTAGCCCCACGTAACAACATCGTAGCTCCATGTTACAACAGACCTGCTCATCGCGAACCAAGAAGACTTTTAAAAGATTTTGTGCGCCTCGATTGATTACCGTTCTATTTGTATTTATATTTAAATTAATCTATATTTCAAATGGTATTCCATTTATCGCAGAGCATTTATAAATCTGTATTCTGTATTTCACTTCAGTTATCTGTATTTAAAATTGTATCCGTTATATTGTATGTACGAATAAGAAGGGAAGGATGTTATGTGATGGCGGCTTGTGCCATCTGATCATGACGAAGTAAACTATAATAAGATGCGTGAACCGGGGCAATCGCCATGCGAGATCGCTCCCGTAAGGTCATGTAACGTCTTACCACAATAAATATGTGAATCATACACATGTGTCTGCCAATTCTTTTATAACAATGTATTATACCTTAAAACAGTAATATCAACATTCTTCAATTATCTCCGGGCCTCCGAGGTTTGGTGGTGACGAAATTTATCCACGGTTGTCGGTTTTTAATAGTATCTCGTCGGTGACAAAACGGAACGATAGCTGCAGTATACTTCCATTACGTCATAGCATGAGTACATGAGGAATGAATAAAGGAACGCACCCCGTGTCTCTCGATAGCCAATGGTCGTGTCCATATCGTCCGTTTTTATCACTCTTGCATAGTTCTTCTCAGGCCGTTGAGTTCGGACATCCTTTGTCCCCATAAAAATTTTTTGGTATGCGTCATCATCATAGACCTTATAGACCGTATAGACTAATAATACAGATATGATTATGTTCGTGGGAGGTTGGAGAGAGAAACGTCTCTCTTTTTCTAAAAGTGTCCGGAAATACTTTTTGCGCATGCTTAACATATACTATACATTAATGCATTCTTATTGGTCTATACTTGTATGCATGTTAAAGAAAAGTTTGAGATTATTTGTACGTTAATCGTATTTGCGGAATATCATATCATATTTCTAAAAAAAAAAATAATGGTTCGAACATATGTAACGAACGTAAGTTCGCGTTGCTTAGAATTTTCAATATTTAAAGCAGGATAGATATATTTGTGAAAAATGGAAAAAGAAAGAATAAGAAGCTTAAGTGAAATAAGTATAAATAACACGAACCGACTATTTATAAAAAACCATTTATTATTAGTCTCAAAACATTTTTTGTTAATATATTATTGTTTAAAATAATTAATAAATTATTAAATAATTATTAAATAGCTATCATATTTTTCTAAGAATTCGCATTTTTAAAAAATTATTCTTTTATATTTTTTCATTATTTAAAAAACAAGTATATTGTGTGTCATATATATAAAATAAAACAAAATTGGAAATGACATTAAAATTTAAGTATGCAGCAAATATACCATGCATGATTCATTAAATATTATAATTTTTATTTTACTCTATTTTTTATTATTTTACAGAATTACGGTAAAAATAAAAACTTTGATATAGAATTACATATCGTTTATTTTAAAACTCTTTTCACAAATTATCACAAATTACTTTTCATAAATTACTTTTCACAAATTAATCTGAAAGTTTTATCCGATGTTTTTTCACTTTTTTTGTATATTTTTTATTTTATTGCATTTTATATGTTCGATTATAAAGTCTTTCATTCTTCATTACAATATATATTGTTTTCAATCATATTATTATATTAATGCGCCATATGCTTCGAACTCATGCGCAATATATATTTTCGGACATCTTAAGAGAAAGAAATATTAAAAAGTATGTCTCTCTCTGTCTAACCTCCCGCGGACACTGTTTCTTATGCAGAAACTATAGCAATTGCCAGTCCATATCTATAAGGTCTATGATCATTACGCTTTACTGCTCATATATTTTTCGAATTGAATCGTAACCTGTATTGGCGCCGTAAGGTAGTTTCGGCCAAAAACATAAGAAGAAGAAGATCACTCTTGCGTCTAGCACAGAGGAAATCACGAAATCGTATACATTACCTACATGAATAAGGTTACAGCTAAAAAGCGGCTATGATCACTTTCAGGCTTCTCTCCGATATAATAATATTGTTACAAAAAAAAGGAGGATTCTATTACTTATTTTCATCTTCTATTTAATTGTTCAACTCTTAAAAATTATGCAGAATTAACCTCAAACTCAAATTTTGTATATACCGAGAAATATTAAAATGCTTTATACTGAATCTATAAATTATAATGGAGTGTCTGAAACAGCCAGTATTTGTGGTAGGAGACATCGACGAGGACATTAATTTGTCAGTGCCACCTTCCTCCGGTGAAGAGTATATCAAGCGAGTAGTGTAAGTTGATGTTTCTCTATTTCCTTGAATTATCGAATGATGAGTTAACATGAGTTAAATGATCATTGATATTGTAGGATAGAAGCTAGACAATGTGCAGATGTAGTGGTAGCTGATTTAGACCCGTCATATATGAAGGAACCCACGAGAGCCTATGTTGAAACTGTAAGTTGTGATCTCTATAAATCTATCTCTATATATATATTAATCCATCTACACTTAATAAATCAATAAAATCAATATGACTATAAAAGTTAGCAGGATGTATTCAAGCACCAGTGAATCTCAAACCAACCATCGAATGGCAACAATATCAAGTTTCAGACTTTTCAAAAATAAGGCTGTATGTGAACCAATTAAAGGATGAGATACAAATGGGCAGACACAAATGGAAACCACCAGAGATTGAATTGGCACATAAAATTTCATAAAACATTATCTAACATTTGAAAAAACTTTGAACTATGTTATTTAATTGGGTTTTTTTTTGTGTTACAGCCAGACATAGATGATCAAAATGCTTGGATCAATTTTTGTTTGGGTGAAAAGAAGATTGAGCCTACACTAAATACTTTGTTTTGTTTCAATCAGTCTAGTGTAGAGCAAGTACTTGAATATTTGGTACAATTTGTGGAGACTGAAAGGAGAGTCCAATATAAAATAGGGCGATGGATATATACATTACTTGCAAGCTTGGAGCAACCATTGCAACCTGACACTTGTCATTGTTTGCGTTCATTGGCGCGAACGTGTTCCATAATTCGTGCTGATTCTGTAATAGTTATTGTTTGTCAAACTATTAAATATCACAATACATTGGAATTAAATCAATCAATATCTATTTCAGAAAGAAAGGAGAGAATATTTAATGACTATTTGTTTAATCTTACTATTAATGAGTTTACTTCGATTTTATTTTGCAGTATGTATAAAACACATTTTCAACAAATTTCAAAATCACTCAATATTTTATATCTTTATGTAAAGAAAGATTCGTCTTAATAAGTAAATAGTTCAACATTTTTTTTTTTTAATTTTATAAATTTGTAATTTAGAATAAAAGAATTTCTAGTCTAAAAAACGAGATTAGATAGCATTTAATCCTGAACACATTTAATATTTTCTCTCTTTTAGAATGATAAACAACTTCGTGCTTTTATATGCACAATTTACAAAAGTATATTGGTTTTTTTTATTCCAAGATGTATCAATGTATATTTTATAAAGAAAAGTTCAGTTGGACGTTCCTAATATTTCATAATTGATAGTTGAAATTCTATAAAATGATAAGAGGCATTGAGGAAAATGTCGAATTTCTATTAACAAAACATTTTTATTGCAACTTTCTGTTTCTTTTCTACTTACGATGCTACTATCTTGTTTCTGATATTAGAAAAAGATTTAGGCGATAAAAACATTTTATCCTTTAGTTATAAAGATTGAGAAAACAAGAGACTGAACTTTTCTTCTATATCTAAACTAGCTTGTCGTTAATATCTACAAAAATTTACGTTAGAATTTACTAACACCGTCTTAGCGATTTCGCTATTTACGCTTCTCTTTGTTTTCAGAGAGAATTAGATGCGCAGGAACTGGGAGCGCTGAATTTATTCATCTGTCTTGTAGCGAGATACTTCCGCCAATTGGATTTGGCAGATCCTTGATAATTTTCATATATACGAATATAATTATTTATGACAGGACGCGACATACGCGTGTATACACAGTGATTTTTAATAAACTGTAATGTAAGATTATGTCCTGATCTTAGATTTCGAACATGGATAGTATGTTATGTTCCGCTTAGCCATTACAGTCGTACTTTAAATTATACAGTACCAATTCTTAAGAGTTGATATACGTACGTATACCCACATACACACACACACACACACACACACACATATATATATATACATATATATATATATATATATATATATATATATATATATATATATGTATATAAGGCAATGCTTCAATTAAGTAAACTCGTATTACAATAATCGATTGATAAGCGAAAATTGGACTCTTAAGTGAATCTTAAGCTATGTTTTCTTGGTCCTGAAGTAACGCAGTGGCTAGTCTCTCTAGATCATCATAACTAAGATTATTCACTTTGTTTTTCAAGTCCTTTATCAACTCATTGATTATGGACTCTGTCTCGGATACCGTGTAGTAATGCCTAAGCACTCGAGAAACCTCTTCTCTTAACAAATGAATGCCCGTTTTTTGCTGAAGTGAGGATCTCGCCTCACTGGAGCCTTCTTCTGCTTTCTTGATTACCAAGAGATTTAATTTACTGCCATCTTTGATTCCCGGATAAAAACTTAGAGGATTTTCATCTAAAGTTATTTTAAACAAAGACAAATGTGTAATAAAAAATTGTAATCATATTGATATACAATAATATATACAAATGAGATCAGATGTTTTTACCCGCTAAAGTCTTGCCAGTAAGTAACAATCTTTGCTGTGGTACATCAATGCCCAAGAGATCACTCACTTTGTGCTTCAATTCCAACACTGTCTCTGATGGTAATATCTAAAATCATGTATGGAATAATTTGATAAGTACGATTATCATATAGGAAGGTTCTCGAAAACATGATGCTCCAAGTTTCAAAAAAATAAAAGAAAAACTAGAACTGTTGGAAGACACTCAAGTGACGAACCATAAATCTCTAAGCAAGCGAATATTACACAGACATTGTGAATATTAATGATGGAATTTTCAAATCACAAAGGGAGCAAATCATGAATACCATGCGAAAAAACGATAGCCATGCCATACTCACATCAACGACGCACTCTTTCCCTTGCAGTTTCTTCACGATCACTTTCATGATGAACAGCTGACGAGGATCGCGAGAACGTTATTCGTAGAATGTGCGACGCGTGGCACGCGGAATCCAGGCAGGGGATCAGGTCTCTTGGAATAGCGGCGTCTTCGACTGGATCGACGAGAGCTGGCGCATCTTACTGGCGTCGAAGAGGTTATATTTCTTGTTCGTACGATTCGCGGCAACACAGTGTCATTGGCATCATCGACTATTCCTTTTTTTCTTCTCCTTCTCCCTCAGGAACAACAGCACAATGCAGGTCGATATGAATGTGACCACTCGAGCGGATATCGATAGCGACAGCGGTGCCTCGTGACAATTCCTCCAATCGTCGCAGCACTTCACTGGCATGATACTTCCGTCTCCAAATCGCCCGTTGATCTTCACGCGTGTGATTTTATCTCCCGTGTTCCTTATTCGACCTCCTTTCTCGCTCTCATTCTTTCTCTCCCTCCTTCCTCCTCGCACTCTCTCTCTTCCACTTTCTCGTGTATCGAGCCTTTCGTCTCTACCAGAGAGAAATTTAAGAATGGCTTTCTCGTGTAGCTTTTTTAATGTCGGTCCACAATAGATGATTTAAGCTTTAAGAAGTAAGAAATTGACCAATTATAATCGAATATGAAAAGAATACTCGACTATGATTGGTTAATTTCTTACGACTTAAAGATTAAATACTTATTGTGGACCGACGAAACACACTAGTGCCTGTACCACGATATAAGTCCCGGGCTACAATAGGTAATTTAAACCTTAATAAGAAATGGACGAATCATAGTCGAAGAGGGAAGAATAATCAACTATAAGTGCCGATCCACAATAAGTATTTAATCTTTAAGTCGTAAGAAATTGACCAATCATAGTCGATTATTCTTTTCATATTCGATTATAATTGATCAATTTCTTACTTCTTAAAGCTTAAATCACCTATTGTGGACCGACACTAATTGGTCAATTTCTTATGGCTTAAGGCTTAAGTCACCTATTGTAGACTGGGACTAAGGAGATATAGGATATATTCCGACCAATGTTAGTTTAGTTTATTTTTTTTCTAGATAATGGCTGCCATGTAACTAAACCGAGAAGTGTTCCGAACATCGCATGTAGGGTGCTTACGATAATCCAAGTTAGTTTAGTTTCACTAGGACCAAAAAATATAATACACATAACTATCTAGTATCTTCATGAGTCATGACAACTCACTCAACGCTGTCTTATATTCCTTGAGTTGAGTTAGTGTGATTAGCTGATAGAAGATATCAAAGATATTATAAGTAAAATAATTTTGCAAATTTAAAATATTTATAATTATAATTATTTATCCTATTTAACATTATTGTCACATAATTAACAAAATGTTATCTAAATTATTGTAATATCTTAATATTTTAATTAAAACATATATAATAAATTTATATATAATTATCCCAGCAAGCAAAATGCTAGCAATTTGCTAGCAAATTGGCAAACAAATTTGATTAAATATTGACTGCAAATCCATAGCTATCTGTATTCGCATTAGGCTCGAGATTTGTCGACAAAGCCTGCCGACATTCTGACAACATTATTTTCTTCTTTCTTCTTTAAATATATCTGCAGTAGACAGTTTTTTCTTAAAATCAGATTTGCTTGCGTAAATAAACTAAGTAATTCAACTCGGAGAAATATAAGACAATATATAAGTAATATATTATATTACTTATAATAGCTTCAATATCTTCTACCAGCTAATCACAGCTTTTTTTTTTGTTTAGAGAAAAGGAATCTTCGGAAAACCCCCAATGGACGACAGTTGGGGAGTGTGGGATTTGAGTGGTAACACGTCGAATGAAAAGCCATTTAGTCTCACCTACTTACTAAATCTCCTCTATGACTAATATGATCATATGGGAAGGGGAACGTTGACAAAACAACCCATCAGCTACGTTTAGCAAAGAAAGCAGATCAGTGAGTGTTCAGTGATTTTTTTATTATGATTGGTTTCTACACTTACATTCAACGAAGATCTAAAGGCAAGGACCAATCATATTGAAAAATCACTCACTGCTCAGCGCTCACTGATCTGCTTTCTCTGCTGAACGCAGCCATCATGAATTCTCCCCTAATTAATCACAGCCAACTCAAGGAATATAAGACAACGTTGAGTTGAGTTCTTATGACTCATGAAGATACTAGATAGATATGTGTATTATATTTTTTTGGCCTAGTGAAACTAACTCGAACTTAGATTATCATAAACACCCATAGGGTGCATAGGGTTTCATTTAGTGTCGGTCCACAATAAGTATTAATCTTTAAGCCGTAAGAAATTAACAATCATAGTCGAGTATTTTTTTCATATTCAATTATAATTGATCAATTTCTTACTTCTTAAAGCTTAAATCACCTATTGTGGACCGACACTTATGCAGTCACTAGAGACACACTATAATTAGACACACTATAATTAGAGACTGGCCACGACCTGATCCGCCAATCAGAGACTTTGATCCGCCATGTTTTGGCTAAATCCTACGAGAAAGAAAAAATATACACGATCTCACTTTAACCAATAACGTGTTTTAATTAGAGTGAAAGAAATATACACCATCTCACTCTAACCAATAGCGATATTTTTTACTTTGCATGTGCAATGATAAGTGTGCATATATTAAATATGTGGAAAGTGTGATAATATATTATTAAATAATAGAGATACTAAAATTGCAAAATATAATTATAAATTAATTAATTGTGATAAATCAATATAAAAAATGAGTGGATGTTCATTTTTTACTTAAATTTTATTTTATATTGTAATAAAATTTGTTTATAATAATAATAATGTATAATAAACCTTTCTAAAAAAAGGCATGACATCGATACTTACATCTTTCGAAATTTCCTCAAAGTTTATTGTTAACGCTTTTCCGTGATGGATTCTCTTGTTGCGCTAACTTTGTGAATAGCTATCATTGTATTGATTTTACAGAGGATCATTTTGACAATTGTGTGTCAAAAAGTTAAAAATATTAGTGTAACAGTAGTATAATAGTATTATATTAATTTTTGTTCTTGTGTTGAAAAAGATAAATAGCAAAAAAAAATAAATAAATCAATTTAAAATCGTTAAAATTAAAGGATATATATTAATAAATTGATAATATAATTATGTAAAATAAAGTTTTATAAATATACACATTTTATTACCTTTAAAACACTTATGTTTTTAAATTATATATTAATATTACAATTTAAGATTAATGTAGTTAATGTATTTGAAAATAAGTGGAAATAGCCAAAAGATGGCGGACTAATAAAAAATTGCCTTTTCGTGGCCAATCTGATTATAATCCGTCCGAGTATAATCCGTCTGTACCGTCTGTACCGCAAAAGTGATTGGAGCGCAGTTCGCAAGAATGTATTTCATTGACGCAGGAATGTATCTCATCTGCGCAGCTATTTCCAGGAAGTCCTGTTTTGGATGCTCTGCTTGCAGTCCTGCGTAAACGAACATCAAAAATGAATTTTACTAAAATAAGAAACGAAAAAAGTCAAAAACAAATAATTGATCCAAGTAAAATAAAAATAATAAGATATAATTAAAATAAAAATAATAAGAAGAAATAAGAATAAAAATAAGAAAAAATAAAAATAAAAAATAAAAATAATAAGAAAAAGTAAGAATAAATTTTTTATAATATTTTATAATATTATAAATAATTTATAATATTATTATTTATATCAATTAAATTTAATATCAAAAATATTAAAATATTATCTTTTATACAATAAAAAAGTTTTATTACCCTAATAGCACATGATATTATTCTACACTCGTGAAAGTACTGTGATCATACGTACTATTGCCTAATATACCAGAGAACATTTATATGACATCTTGATGATACATCATTTTTCATATATTCTTAAGCTTATCTTTAGAATATACCGAATATACCCTAGCAGCACATGATCTCATATTCTGTATTTATATTGAATGTACAGTGATCATACTGAAGATACTAAGATTATTCGTTTAAAATCTGTGTAGAATATCATTTCGTCGTATTCCTAGTAGCAAGATGACATCATTATGACGATAATTTAAGATTTTTTTTGCCATTCGACGTCAGTGTACCAAATAATGACGTAAAATAAACATTTGTCACGAAATATTATCATTATAAATGTCGTCATTTAATCGTCATTTTTGATGAATAAATAATGAAATAACATTATTATTATCATTCTTAATTAACTGTAATATATAAATAAGAAAAATATTTCCCATATTTAATACAATTATTGACAAATTCATAAACAAATAAACAAAACATATTCAACAATTTATAAATAATTTTCATAATAAAAATGATTCTCATTAAACACAATATAGGTTCACGCATCTATATATGTATTAGGTGTACAAAAAAGTTCTGAGCCTTTTTTTATAAAATTCAATCTTTATTCAAAAACAAACAAAAAAATATTAATCAGCGAAATATTTTCCGTTTGCATCAACGACCTTTTGCCATCTTTTGGGTAGCTTGCGAATTCCTTGACAATAGAAGCTCACCGGCTTCGAAGCGATAAAGTCATCAATGCATTTTCGTATCTCTTCAAATCTCACGAAATGTGTATCAGCTAAATGATGCTGCAGCGACCAGAATAGGTAGTAATCGGAAGGCGCCATGTCTGGGCTATACGCCGCGCGCGGGAGAAGTTCCCAGCCTAACGCAAAGATATGATCCTGAATCGCTTTCGCAACATGTGGTCGAGCATTGTCATGAAGCAAGATCACTTTACGACGTCCTTGGCCAGTAAATGGCCTCTTTTCTTCTAATGCATCGTTCAAATTGATCAATTGTTGTTGGTAGCGATCTGCCGTGATTGTTTCACCCGGTTGTAACAACTCGTAATACAACACACCTTTCCAATCCCATCAGATACAGAGCAAAACCTTCTTGGCGTAGATATTGGGCTTTGGCGTCGATGTCGAAGATTGATCAGGGTCAACCCTTGATTTTCTACGTTTAGGATTATCATAAAGAATCCACTTTTCATCACCTGTAATGATTTTGTGCAGAAAAACTTTTTTCCGGAATTTTGAAAGCAAAGTGAGTGTCACGCCGACGATTTTTGTTGTCTTCGGACAATTCATGCGGAATCCATCTGCCTTCCTTCTGAACTTTTCCCATCGTACGTAAACGTACGGAAATGGTTTGCTGCGTAACGCCAAGCTATTCTGCAAGCTCCTTTTCAGTTTGCGCAGAGTTTATATCCAGCAGTGCTTGCAATTCGTCCGTTTCAATCTTTTGAGGGCGTCCAGCACGCGGTTCATCTTCAAGACTGAAATCTCCTTGGCGAAATTTTTGATACCATCTTTTACATGTAGTATGACTTACAGCGTTCTCTCCATATGCAGCACAAATCATTGCAGTGGCTTCAGCAGCATTTTTCTTCAGATGAAACGCGAAGTGAATGGAAAATCGAATATACTCTTTTATTATTGCCACCGTGAACACTCCTGATTTTTGAGGTTATGTGCATCAAACGCCAAACCATATGGCATTTTAGAAGGCCAAATGTCAACGCTTTAAAACCGCAAAAGTGCGGGAAGATATATAAAATTTAAATTGTTATTTCGGTTGTATGAAATCTAAAGCTCAGAACCTTTTTGTACATCTAATAATTAAATTATCCACAAGAATTACATATGTAATCGAGATTTTAAAATTAAGATTATTTATATGACAATATAGTAATATTCATTAATCATATTTTATGCCAAAATTCCGTGTTCACTTATATCATCAGTTGCAGGTTTCATCTCATTATAGAAGTTAAGCAGCATCGAGCAGGATCCCAAATAAGATGGTGATCGCTTTAAAAACATGCAATGATACAAGATAAAAAATGTTTCATTACTTTCTCTCATTTTTTTTCATTTTTTTCACTTATTTTTCGTAAGAGATGTCACGTATTATAGATATTATAGATTTTCGCAATCTATATAGCTGTCTGGGATATCCTTATGCATGCCCTACATGATATACTGTTTTTAAACTATTTTCATCCTATGGCCATACTGCGGAATATTCTCCAGTACATACTAGGGATTAGGTTAGTGAGCGATAGTAACAATGTAAGTACATTCCACAGTATATCGCAGTACGTATTTCGAATGTTCGGAGAATATCTCGAATATACTTGTATGATATCCCGTGGAATGTTCTCAGAATAAACGCTATTATACATTTTAATTATTCGAATATAAATTTAAAATTATTATTTGAATATAAATGTAAAATTGTCTCTTTATTTATCATTCAAACAATCGGCTCAATTTTTATTAGAAGATATGATCTGTGCAGTTATTCAGGCCGTTCGATAATTTTCGATCACGTGACAAGCAAATGAGAAAGCAGTAGATGTACAAAATATTACGTAAACAAACATTATGAGCAATGTATTAATTATTATTAATGAAGTGATTCTCGGTATTAGATATGATGTAGTAAATAAGCAAATGAGAATCAGCGCTATATACGGTGCACAATTGACATTCTTTATTACAACTTAAAAATATATAACATACTGTAAGAATTAGACGACCGTAAGCGGTCATGAAAGAGATTCGGAATATAAACAGTTAACAGAGAGGAGCCGTCGTGGTCGTGCAGACTAAGTGTCAGATTAGTAAACGAGGGATCCCGAGTTCAAATCCAGTCGGTCTTCGTTTATTTTTCCGAATCTAATAAATATTTTTCAATACATTTTTTCGATTCTAGTTTTTCGATTCTAGAGTCATCCCCAATATATAAAAATAAAGATAATCCCCAATATATAAAGATGAAGATAAGATACCGTGTTCATCCGACATGCTCATTAACGTTAATTTCGGACGGCAGAAATAAATTGAGCTATAGACGTTGGAGACGTCTTGGTGCCATAGTTCCCTGGAAACGGCGCTAATGAACAAGAAACGAAGGCGAAATCGGAGCCTTCGAGAACCTTCGGTATCTGCTCCGGAGTCGGACATTTTTCGGAGCAGCCAGCACTCTCCTTTGTGATGGCGTTCTGGACGGTCGATCTGCGATAGCCGAGAGTCTCCGTAGAGTAAGTTGTTTATTCGTCTGAAACTTGTGCAAATCCGTAAACACCCGCTCTGTCGATCTAATAAATGATTGTTCTGTGCTATTTGATAATAAAGAGAGAACTTACCTTTCCGCTACTTGTGCGTCGGCAACATGGAGCACCCGGCGCCATTGCTTCCTTCTCGCCTTGTGACGAATTTTAAAAGAGAGATGCTATCAGTACGCGTTACAATTTAAACTGTACAACCTGTGTTGCAATAAAAGTGATTTTTTGAGACATTTTGAAATACATTTTATTGCGCGAAATTCGAAAATCCTGACATTCCTTATATTTATTACAAAATAAACTGTACAAATACAATATAATTGCACCAATATTTACATGTACCTATGAATAGAGATACTATGCTTTGTATACTTATTACATTTGACTGTATAAATATGGATTGCTAGCTCGCTTTACTCGTGATGCCAACATTAATTTGGATAATGGCATTATCATGTCCCACGAACTAAAATGCGTCATTGAAGCATGAGTGATTAGTCAATGCATATCAGTTCATATCAGTTCATATCATTTCATTTGAGGATCATATACGAAACTTGCATATTCTTGGAAAATACGAGTTAATTAAATTAATTGCACAAACTTATTTAAACGTAATAATGTTAAAATGCCGTACTTTGGAGCGTGTGAAACAAGAAATAAACATAATTTTTTTATTCGACACACGCTAACAAAAATTGTTATATTTAAAAGGCAATAAATAATTTTTATATATTTTATATTTGTTTTTATTTAGTACATGATTTTATAAATTATTATATAATTTTTATAAAATGTTAATAAAATATATTTGTTCGTTTACGGAAATTCTTATTTCATTTTTGAATTATTCGCCATTTGGCACACGGAGTAGAGTCTAAATCTCGAAATATCTTGATCCAATGTTGACAACAGGCATACGCTTTTAACATGGGAAAAGTGAGAGGCTAACAGTCCATATTTGTCAAAGCTTATCATGATGCAATATATGCATCACAATAATATCACAGAAATTATCTTAGATACTGTATGTTGTATTATATTGTTGTGGCCGAGCGGTGGTCCGCTCGCTTTTGACCCCGAGTAATGTTATGAAAATCGTTCTTTGCCAACGTGCCGTTGTTTATATTTATCGATCGATTGATTTGAGATTTAACAAAGATTTATGCGGTTTTGAGAAGCTTAAAGATTGTAAAACGAACTGTAATAGTTATTGAGCTTATTAAAGTTCTCTCTTTGTAAACGGCCTTTATTTATTTTCGCCTTTATTTATTTTCGAGTTGCGTGAGCGCGAATTGTGCGAGTGACCGCCGCGGAAATGCAACATTTTTGGAGGCTCGTCCAGGATCGTAGAATCCATTGGACAGATTGTTATTGGAATAGCGGAGCGACGAGCGTCGGCAAGGACCAGCGGCATGGCGAGACAACGTACGGTTTCTGCAGGAAGAAAGGGCTGTGGAATGAAAGAATGTCGGCAGAGGAACGAGCCGAGCGGCGACTAGATGACAGCGTTAAATGTCAGGCTAGTCGTTAATTAATTAATTTCTTTTCGCTTTTATAAAATAAATTTTGTTTTTCTTTTTATTTGCTTTTGCGCGCTTTTGAGTTAAAGAAGATTCTTTTATGATGAGTTTTCTTTTGACACGAATTGATTGTCGGACGGATGCGCATACGTTTTTCAAATGTGGCACAGGCTTCGATGTCTCTCCTTTTAGATAGGAGGGAAAATCAAGTAATTTATAATCTTATAATCTTTGAAGTTTCTTCTAAGTGTCTGTTAGACGGGAACTCATTTAGATATGTGAATTCTGTTTCGGGAAGGCGTTCTAAATTGGGTCGTGGTTTTCATCAGAGCCTGTGGGGAAGTCGATTATTCTTTCCGTCCGAAGAAGGGAAAATATTGAATTGAAAGATGTTCTTATTTTATAAATTACTGTTTTTTTTGTTTTCTTTAAATATTTCATGAAAAGGAGTTATGCAAAAACGACGTAAAGAGGAAGATCTTCTGCTTTTTGCCTGAACATCTGGCTAAGGAAATCCTTTGTTTTTTTTAAGAAGATCGCCTCGCCCTCGATTTTTTTGAATCGTAGTTTTTTCGACGGACTTAGGGCGCCAAGACGGGGATTTGAAGTATCCGTAAGGATGAAAGGGTTCACGGAAGCTTCCCCTTCCCTTGTCCGAAGATTCAAAAGAGAAGTGCACAAGACAAGTTCAAAACAAACAAATATCAAGAAAGAAGACAGAAAAGGGAAAATGACCTCGTAGCGGCACGGAACTTTCGGGAGGATAGGGGAAGTTGGGACTAGTTCGGCTCTAGGTAATCCGCAGCAGCAGCTCGGGGTAGAGCAGGAAGCCGACAGATTCCCTGAGAACTTTCTTTACCATGGAAGAAGAAACCGACTTTTCTGCGAGGGAGTTCACTAGAATTGTCGAGACGACAATTTTGAAGAGAAGGGGGGTAGTGTTGTGACCGAGCGGTGTTGTGATCCGCTCGCTTTTAGCCCCCGAGTAATGTTGTGAAGATCGTTTCTTGCCAACGCGCCGTTGTTTATATTTATCGATCGATTAATTTGAGATTTGACAGAGAGTCGTGCGGGACGATTTTGAGAAGCTTAAAGATGTCAAACGAGCTGTATAAGTGCCGATCCACAATAAGTATTTAATATTTAAGCCGTAAGAAATTGATCAATCATAGTCAATTATTCTTTTCATATTCGATTATAATTGGTCAATTTCTTACTTCTTAAAGCTTAAATCAACTATTGTGGACCGACACTAATAGTTATTAAGTTTACTAAGGTTCTCTCTTTGTAAACGGCTTCTATTTATTTTCGCGAGTTGCGTGAGTGCGAATTGTGCGAGTGACCGCGCAGAAGTGCGACAATATGTTAGCATATTACTTGTTTATGTAGTTGAGCCTCTCATATATATTGGATGTTCCATGTAATTCTGTATATGTAAGTGGTGTCCATAGTAGGAATATAGCACCGATTCTAACTCAGAAGCGTTGAGGGAGGTGCGGGGTGCGGGGGGGGAACGGACGGCGCGGGGAAGAGGGGAGGAGGAAGTCCGAGGCGGCAGTCCTTTGAACTGAGCCGCGGGGGGGGGGGGAATAAGATAGTAGGATTCGGCGAAGGGAATATAAACAAATAGATAAACAAATAGATAAACAAGAAGATAAATATATAGATAAATAAATAGAAAATTGCGACTCGAAGGACATGACGTCACGGGGGGAGTAGTGAAGAAAGATGAAACGAGGTGAAATAAACAAATAGGATAAGATAGCAAGGCGATATAAACAAAATGGGCGGCGAAGATGATATAAAAAATTGCGCGTGGACATGACGTCAGAGGGGGAAGGGGGGCGCCGCCGCCGCCGCCGCCGCCGCCGCCGCCACGCCTACCGCAACCGCCACCGCCGAGTAAAAAAATAAATATCTCTGTCGTATTATCTCTTCCGTTGCGGCTCTCTCTCTCTCTCTCTCTTTCTCTCTCTCTCTCTCTCTCTCTTATGGCGAATGTTATTTTTTTCTAATTATTTTATGGTGGGTGTTACTCCTGATTGTCCGTTTTTAGGTCAATACATTTAAGTACTTTACCCTGGGATTGGACTGGTTTGTGAATTAATCAACCCCAAATAGGAAACGAATTTTATAAATTTTGTATCGAGGATCCTTCTTATTAATTTGATTATAATTTGGATAATTTACATTGAAATCAATTTTTCTTAATTTATATTTAGGAATTTGCTTAGTTATTTTAATTTTAGTTTGTCTTTCTAAATTTTTAAGTTTTAGGAAACAATGAGAGGGGATTCTTATTTAAAATTATCGTTTGATTTAACTGAAATCTTAATCTTTTAATTTGAACTTTGCGTCCCCCTCTTTTGGGCATGAATACGTTTGAAAATAATTATTTATTATTAAGATTCTAAATTCAAATTATTCAGTCGCAACACCATTGGTTGCGACTAAATGGTACGCTACGCTATTGTTAGCGACCGGTTTTGGATTTAGAATTATGATCTTGATTTTAATTAAGAAGAATTTAAGATTTCAGTTTTTTCAATTATTTTAATTTAAAATTACCTTTATTTAGTCGAGAAGACTTTTAAATTCTTCTAAGAGAAGTATTACAGAAATTGATTATAAATTTAAGAATTTAACTCTAAGGTTGATCACGCGTCACAAACTAATGTCACCGCCTAGTTAGTACCAAAGAAAAAGCCGCGGCCGCTTTTTTCCGCACGCATATTTATAGGTGGAAATGATCAGAATCCCCGCGCGAGTTTCTCACCACTTCCTTCTTTCAAACCCATAATTAAGAGGGGGAAGGTTCTTTCTCAGAGGTGTTATCTGAATCTTCGTTGGTAACAATCGAAGCCTGGTACCGACAAGAATTCAATCAATAAATCAATAAATCAATATTTTATCATATTACGCGCATTCCTTCATTTAAAATTATAAGATGTAGATAGCCGTGACAGGGCTCCCCCCTTAAGTCACACGTAGCACCTTATGTTACTACGTATGAATAATATTAATTAATCTGATACAAATTAGCTTATTTTTATACAAAGATTACTATTTTTTTTTATTATTATTGTATTTATATATTTGTTATTATTTTGTTTTCTTTTTTTTTGTGATTATTATTTATTTTATGATTATTTATTTATTATTTGTTGTCAGTAATACAAAATATGTTCCACTTTTTTCCTTTTTGTTTGTTTGTTTGTTTGTTTGTTTATTTGTTTTTGTTTGTTTGTTTGTTTGTTTGTTTTTGTTTTTTTTGTTTATTTTATTGAGTGATTATTGTATTATTGAATATTTATTTTATTTTATATATTATATGTTAAACAAGTACATTTCTTCCGTTATTGGTTTTTTTTCTAGTATATAATTTCTAATACATTTTTCGTAATCTAATAGTTTTTTTAATTTTAGAAGTTTTTTATGGCATTTTACACATTGTACTTTCTCATCTATATTATCATCGTTAATAATCACGTGGCTATGCCAATTTGGAAGGGGTAATCTTTTAAAATTTTCTGCGCCTATTTCGGTTGGATTAAAGCAGTCTCCACATATTTTTCTTTTAGATGGTATGGTTTCATAAAATATATAATTATAGTATTGTGTTCGTAGTTTATTGAATTTGTCTGGGCCTGTGATGCATCTTAGTTCCGGATCTCCCAGCATTTTATAGTTTATTTTTTGGTTTTGTTGTTTCTGTGTCTTAAAAAGAAAATAAAATTTATTATTATATTTATTATATTATTTATTTATTAATTAATTTTTTTAATTACTTACAGCACAATCCAATTCTGGATCTTTTATTTGTTTTTTATAATTTTCTACTTCTTTTTCTTCCTTTTGCATTTTTATTTATTGGTTTGATACGGTAGATTGGATTGGTTTGATATGGTAGACTGAGTCCGTCTCGTACGAGGAACAGAATGATTCTGAATGATTTTTTTCGACAAGGCTCTTGGCCCTTAGCTTACGCTCTATCTTATAACGCCTTTTGTTTAGGTGGGAAAGGTATTGGATTTCAATGTCTTTGTTTAATGTGGACTTATCTTTTGCTTCCTGTTTCATTTTTCATGTATGTAATGTGTTGGTATATATGTCTTAGTAATGTATGCATGAATTTGCTTTATGTATATTCTCTTTTATTGGGGCCGCCACCGCCGCCGCCGAGTAAAAAAATAAATATCTCTCGTATTATCTCTTCCGTTGCGGCTCTCTCCCTTCCTCCAGACTCTTTTCGTATCCGTAATGATTTTTGACTTTTTTGAATTACATGTGTTTATATGTGTTGTAAAAAGAAGATTTTTTTTACAGAAGAGTATAAAAATATGTTTTAGCAATTTATGTTTTGGATGGCGGGGAAAAAGAATAAAGAAAACATAATTCGTATATCATATTTATTTTATTCATGGTTATCTGATCACCAATTAAATAATTTGAATACATTTTGTAATGCGCAATTAGTATAGTGATATCCGCATCGCATAGTATTATCAGCGTCCAGATTGTTTAGAGAATCTACGTCTTCGTAATCAGCATCCAGAGTCTCGATGTACACGCGCTCATCGTCCAGAAGCAAATTCCACAGCCATTGTCGTTTTTCGTGTCCCTTGCGCGAGTATGGATTTCTAGTGATAGATAAGGACAGTCCGCTTATCAATGGGCGATACAGAAAGGAATTTAATACGTTCGCGGTACCGTAACGTGGTTAATCGATGTCGATACGTCAAGCAGGCAACATGGATAACACCAAAAATCGCGAGAAAATAGCGAAACAGATTGCGAAAACGAGCGATTCGATTCGCAAAAAATATCGCGCTTTAAAAATTGGTAAAATAGCTGAAGATACAGCGTTGGAGAAACGCTTCAAGCCCATCGTCGAACCTCTAAAACAGATTGTTGCAAAAACCGAGGAATCTCAATCGATTGAAAGAGAAGCAAAGGATCTCGGTATTAAGAAAAAACAAAAACGTGAAGACAGCGATGACGACAACGATAACGATATTACTACTACTACTGACAAGGATTCATATTGGACGGATGTCATTCATATTGGATGGTTGAAATTAACGCCGCAGTCTAAAAAACGACGTACAACGAAAGAATTGAAAGCCGCGTCAGATTCACTCGTGTTCGAGTCTACACCGATACAACCATCGAAAGACCCACCGAAAGAACCACCGCTGTTCCTGCAAAAGGAAGATGTTTTCGAAACAAAAGACGCCAGTGAACCGTCATTCGAAACAACCATCAAACAGAGTCTGCAAACGCAACAAGGTCGAGAGGTGTTGCATAATCAGCTGGGACCATTAGGGCAAAAGTACGTAAGCCATCTCCTCGATGATAATGGAAAAAACGATACATTTGATCGCGTATACGGTGTTTATTTCGATAAAAACAGTGGTGCGATGCTTGGTGACAAGAAATTTGACGTTGACAAAAATGACTCCATAATCATAGACAATGTGAGATACAATGGTACACCAGGATTGTACGAATTGATCTTCAAGAGACTTCCCGATGACGCGGTTTTTACCGAGGATGACAAACAAACGTATAAAAGTATATTGTTAACAACAAATGCTCATAGACGTGGTCACAGCGCCCATAATCCCATCAAGGGTAATAGGGGATCCAAGTATATTAACATCATCGCTCCGCTCGTATCTACGTATGGAAGTAGCGGACGTAAAAAGGGTGCAGGCGTGAGCAATATACCAACCGCCATGAAGTTAAACAACAACAAGATCGATTACGTGCATTGGGACGATCCCAACGAACTGGTGGATCGACTCCGATTGCTCAACGCTTCGCACCGAGCTGATAACAACGCTCACGACAACGAGATGCTGTCGATCATCGAGGAACTTCGCGAAGCCGGCATTATTATAAATTAATCGCGTATCGACGAAACGAGCCAGTCGATTAACGTCAGTGAGGAAAAAAACAATTTTAAATTGTATATCTTATTTATTATTAAACATCGTTGAAACATGCGATCCGATGGACGTGAAAAAAATGTTAGCTCCGAGAGGCGACGACTCGTTGAGGAATTGCACGCTCCGGCGAGGAGAAATTTTCCACGAAGACGTGTCATAATTCGGGAATACGACGATCTGTGGCAGGCTGACATCGTCAAAAAAAATGCGTCCGTACTCGAGTTTCAACAGAGGTCATCACTACATACTCACCGTCATCGATGCACTAAGCAAGTACGCCTGGGCCGTACCGCTCAAGAGCAAGGTCGGAAGCGAGACGGCTAACGCTATCCCTAAGATAATTCGAGAGAGAGAGGAAGATGCCCGAGAAACTTGCAAACGGATATGGGAAAGGAATTTTACAATACCGATGTGCAAAAACTCTTGGAAAAACACAACGTTAATCATTATTCCACGTATACGGTGTTAAAGGCATCGATCGTCGAGCGATTCAATTGCACGCTTAAGAAACGACATGTGGAAGATGTTTACGCTCAACGGCACTTACAAGTGGGTCGACGCGCTACCGCGTCTCCTGTCAGATTACAACGCGCGCAAGCATCGCACTATCGGCATGCAACCCATTGACGTAACTCCCGCGATCGCCAAAAGACTCTTGGATACGGTATACAGCGCGATAAAGATCGCAGGTCCAGCAAAATTCAAAGTAGGCGAATCGGTACGCGTGAGCAAGTACAAGACAATTTTCGAAAAAGGTTACACGCCAAATTGGACCGAGGTGTTTAAGATCGTTAAAGTGCAGCATACTAATCCCGTAACTTATCTGCTCGAGGACTATCGCGGAAAATCGGTCGCGGGCACGTTCTACGAGCACGAATTGCATCGCGCGACTCATCCGGACGTGTATCTCGTGGAGAAAGTACTACGCAGAAAGGGAGACAAGGTTTACGTCAAATGGCTGGGATTCGATAGATCGCATAACTCATGGATAAACAAAAGCAGTGATTTAATTCATTTTTCTTATTTTTATAATGTATTAAAAAAATAAATATACACTGTATACATGTATACAAAGAGTTTTTATTATTTTTTTCTTCCATTACATTTTTTAAACTATACATGTATGCAACTTACGAGAACACATGTAAAACTATATGTATTATAAACAATATATGTATTAAGCCGAGTATACATTAAATAAATCGAAGAGAGAATTAAAGCTAATTCCTCAGCAAGCAGGATCTTGGTTGCTATTATAAATTATATATAAAATAAATTTGAATAGCTAAATTTTATTGTAAAAGCTATATATAAAAACTACAAAAAATACATACATCTATACTACATATAAAACACTATCGTATAAAACAGTATCGTATAAAACTACAAGAATACATACGTTCATACATACATACATACATACATAAATATGATATATAGGTACGTACATACATACATACGTGCATATATGCATACATATAAACTATATAAAAAATATAAAAATATGTACATTACACATGTATACACATGTATATATATATATATATATATATATATATATATATATATATATATATATATGTTACAATGGAATCCGCTAATGGAATCCCCACGGTAACGTCTCCGTCGAATCCGATACGATGTATCGTTTGTCGTCGTACAGACTCAGAGCGATTTTCGACTCGGACATCGTGTAGCTTGGATCTTATACACGACTGGCGACGAGTAATTTCGATCTCTTCGTTCAAGCACCGCGTATAATCGTCGAACGTTATTGTTCGCGTTACGACGTTATTCTTTACACCTTTCGCCTTTTTAATGTCTTTTCTGCCGTTCACCCTCACCGCGTACATCTTCGCTCTGAGTCCGACGAATTCCGTCATTATCGCACCGTTATTCTCATCCTTCATTAGACCGGATACTTTTTTATTCGCGAGAGGCATCCCGTACGCGTTATCCGTCGGATAATCGCTCGTATCGAATCTAGCGATATCGCGTTTCATCGCCTCGTACACATCATCGCACTTGATGTGGTATACGAGACTGTCTGTGTCGGTATACATGATCTTACATTTCTCGCGATACAGCGGTGACATGTATTCGTTGTGAAATTCGTACAAGCAGATTTTCGATATGTTGAGTATACACATACCCACGTAAATCGGCTTGTTGAATTTTACCTCGAGTTTACGCAGTTCGACGGCGATTAGTTTTCCGCAAAGACGCTGCGGCTGTGGAAATTTGGTTTCGCGATCATTGCCTCCGCGCCATACCGTCCGTCCCATTTGGTCAAAAGTTTAACGTCGACGTGATTGCGCACATTTTCCATTGTTTTACCGAATACCGCGTTGTTCATTAATTTGTACAAATTTTTTTCGAAATCGTTTTTCGCGTACGTTCTAAAGTGTGTATTGAGTTCGATGTAATCGCGGAGCCAGGCGGATTGAGCAAATTCTAATACGCGATATATCTTTGCGATACGAAGACCATGGCGCGTACATTGCTGCAGGTTGCGATAATGGATGACGTACCGCTTCTTATCGTATAACGTCACGAGAAGTTTATCCTGCCGCGTGCCGGGTGGTTTATCGCGCGTCGGACAGAAAGGTAGGTCAGTGTGTCGATCGTGCAAATGATGTGGATACTCGAGATCGACCTCGAGAATATAACCCGTAGACGAATCCGGAGCGATCGCGCTCGCATCAAAGTTCTCAATGTCTTCCATCCATCGAAATTCGGCATAGGGCAACGGTTGACACATCGCCCATCCGTACAGATTATTTACGTCAAAGTACATAAAGTATGATGACGGTTTCGACGGATCGTACGAACGCATGTACTTGTTATTGGCCTGCGCGTATCTGCCGGAACATTGACTGAGACCGCCGCGTATACCGCGTTCGATAAACATAACCATATCGATGCGGTGAACAACTCAAATTTTACGCTCGTATGTTTCAACATGGCGTCCCACGTGAAACCTGGCAATGTGTAGTAATGCGCGGGATCGAGTCCATAACTCGCAACGCAACTTTCGCGGAAATTTTCGAAAACGTCGGCCAATAACAAGACATCGGTCTTGAGATATAGATCGCTGTATTCGCCGAGCGTTCGAATAGAGAACCGTTGCCAAATGTTCGCGGCGTGCGCGTAATCGTTCTCCGACACCGTGTCATCGCTGTATCGCGAGAAATGTAAGATCATGTATACCGACACGTCTCGTATACCACATCAAGTGCGATGATGTGTACGAGGCGATGAAACGCGATATCGCTAGATTCGATACGAGCGATTATCCGACGGATAACGCGTACGGGATGCCTCTCGCGAATAAAAAAGTACCCGGTCTAATGAAAGATGAGAATAACGGTGCGATAATGACGGAATTCGTCGGACTCAGAGCGAAGATGTACGCGGTGAGGGTGAACGGCAGAAAAGACTATGGTGTGTGTATATACATCAATGTGGTGGTTCGTATATCCACCACTGAAAATGTTGTCAATCTGCTGAGTCTCCGACGTTGCTAGTCCGCTGTCCGCTTTTCAAGTACGAGGCGGAATGGGCAACGGGGAATGGAAGGTTGTTCGTGCTGGTTCCCAGAAATAGGCGATTCTCATGCGTACATTTTAAGCATTTTTAATAAAGAAAAACGTCGTGTACATTAATGGCGCGGCGTGGGAGTCCCCCGCGTATACGCGGTGCCTCCGGTGGTGGCCGGGGCGCGTGGTTCCTCTCTGAAACGTTGCGTACGTCGCTCGCGGGCACCGGCTTCGCCGTGATGAGGCGTCCGGGCTCGTGTCGTTAGAGCGGCTTCGATGGATGGCGAGGCCTCGGTCTGCGAGGCGGCGTGGAACGAGGACTGCCGGTGGTCTCGGCGGGGCGTTCCCCGCGTGATGCTCCCCAGGTCGAGGGGTATGAGGCGCCACGGAGTGATGGTGGGCTCCGGTTGTAGTCCTGTGAAGCTCGGGACGGATGGGCGGTGATGTGCCGCGATCTGCGGCGGAAGCCTCGCCCGTTGCGGGGTGATTGGTTCGCCGCGTGCGTCCCTGCGGGCCGGAAAATGGATGCTGCGGCCCGGCGTAGGCGGACAAGTCCGCGGAGCTGCTGCGGTGGCGTCCGCGATGTTGGGCCGGACGTGTGGCTGTCGGCCGACGAGGAGGAAGTCGAGAGGGCGCCAAATATCTCGACTAGACGGTCTCGTTCGGAGGCCGTGGGGCGATGTCCGCTCTGCGCTGGCGGCGGGGGTAGTCCTCCCCGCGGAGATGGCGGCCAGCAGGCCGCTAGGGCACGGGCGGATGCGGCTGCGAGGTCGGCGGCTGTGTAGCGGTGGCTGCGACGTGGTGGCGGAATCTGGCGTCGTCTCTGCGGCGTGGCCTTCCTCCGATGTCTGCGATGTTGGCTCGTTCAGGTGCCTCTCGGCAGGAATGCCTAGAGTCCACTCAACGGCGTGAACGGCTGCTGAGAAGAGTTCGGCGAGAGGAGGCACGGCGTGAACGGCCACCGAGGGGAGAGTACGACCTGTGAAGGGTCGGTAACGCCGGCAAAAAGGGCCGTGTAGCTGACCGCAAGCGGTCGGACCTCAGTGTCTCCTTAGCCGTGTACGGGCCCCAGAGCGCACTGAGGGGTAGTGCCGGTTGCTGGTGCTGGCCGCTCTTATATAGCGGCCGTGTGGTCTTCCGCGCACGAGTTGATGGTTATCCGGGTGGCCATCTCGCGGCGAGCGCGTGGATCACTCTCGTGTGCGGGCGGGCCTTACGGCATTTCGCGCACGAGCAGACGGTCGGACGGCTGGCCATCTCGTGGCGAGCGTGTGTCACTCCCGTGCGCGGGCCCACGGTGTCGGCGCGTGGCAGCGCGGCGGCGCGCGCCGGCGCGCTCGGTGCAGGGCCCGAGTGGCGGTGACCGCCACAAGACATTAAAAAGGCGAAAGGTGTAAAGAATAACG